>NC_041380.1:259940607-260064143 GCF_002162155.2 Triticum dicoccoides
GTGGCGTACCGCAAAACGGGACTCCACGGGATACTGTTCATCTCCACCGTCGACCCCCTCCAGCCTCCACGGCTACTGTTCATCCACCGTCGACCTCCTCCAGCCTCCACCTGCGATTGTTCATCCACGGGCTCCTGTTCATCCAGCCTCCACCGTGCGCTACTCCACCGGCTACTGTTCAACCAGCCCTCTCCACGGGCTCCTGTTGAACCACCCCTCCACAGGCTACTGTTCATCCTGCCCTCCACCATCTACTGTTCATCCTGCCCTCCACGGGGTGGTCCTGTTCATCCAGCCCTCCACGGGGTCCTGTTCATCCAGCCCCAACCGGCTCGATCGATCAGGGTCCTGTTCATCCAGAGGCAACACCACAGGGTCCTGTTCATCCACCCCCACCGGGAACTGTTCATCCAAACACCCCCCCCCGCAACGCTCACTGTTCATCCAGAGGCAGCATCGATCGGCTTCAGTTAGCAGCAGTAGCGAAGGAATCGCTCGATCGGGTTCAGTTAACAGCCATCGATCGATCGCTCGGGTTCAGTAACGCGTAGCCTGCAGTGCAATTGCTCGGGTTCAGTTAGAGCCCAACGCCTCGCTCAGGTTCAGTTAGAGCCAACGCCTCTCACACACGCGCGTACGTGTACGAGAGAAACGTGCATCGCTCGGCCCCCCGACCTCCCACCGTAACCGGGAACTCCCCGAAATTTTCCTCGCCCTCGCTTCTACCACGGTTTTTTCCGTCATGGACGGCCCAAAGAATGGCATGCAGCTGCGTCTCCGGCCTGCCCAGGACGAAAAGCCCATTTTTTGTCATGATTTTTTGTCATAGAAGTAGGAGCCCACCACATCTATGATGATACCGGGTTTTGTCACAATTATCGTCATAGAAGTGTCATATGTATGATAGAAAAAATTTCGTTCGGCCCAAAATGTCACGGATGTGTCTTTTTTTGTAGTGATATTCATCACATACCACAAGCACGGGGTACCAACGGTGTGTCCAGTGCCCTGTGAAAACAGTCATGGCCACCCTACCGGGCACGACCTCGTCCCGAGAGAGCACAACAACGACTCTCCCGTCACTAGTAATGCGGGCTCCAAGCTAGTATCGGCCTAGGTAATCAATAATGCCCTTTCCCATATAAGGGTAGAGTGGTCGTGCATGTTTGGTTGGGACGGTTGACAAATCTTAAATCTAATCCGTCTCTGTAAACAACACTTTTATCAAGCCTCGGTACACTACTTCTCCAACAAGTAGTGACCTAGTTCATCATCATCTCCCAGGGGCATCAGTGGCACCCACTGGGGCTGTTTGCAAGTATGTAAAACCACACTTGTTTCTTTCCATACATAACTCTGACCCACTTTGCGTAGCCATTTACTATAGCATATTTCTACAATCCATCCACACAACTCTAACACAAGGATAGAGTCATGAACAATGCAAGTATCAACGTGCATGCAACAGAGGCAAGCCCAGCAAGGTTGCCACTCAAGAACCATCATGCACTCGATGAAACAGTGAAAATGTTCTCATGATATAAAATGGTTCAACATGGTCAAAGAGCTGCTTGCCTGGTTCATTAGAGTCTTCAAGTCTTCTGGTTCATCTCCGAGTATTTCGTCTACTTCGTCAACTAATGTCGGAAACAATCGTAGTAAGCAACACAACAAGGCAGAAAATAAAAGTGCTCTAAAAATATTAATTGGACTTTTCTAGGATACCTTTGGTCATATGAGGAATGACCAAAGTGATTTCATTGGGATTGGGTCAGTGGATATTTCTGAACATTTCAATATGATGGAATCAATGGATTTATGGATTTGCAAGAAGTGTACAAAAATATATTTTTGAAAAATGAGCAGAGGCACCTATTTTAACAAAGGATGATTTTAGAAGCATCTAGGATTTGGTTTCACTGGATTTGGAGTCAAAATGAATATTCTATGGATTTGCAAAGTTGACAAACATGAAGAAATGGCTCATTATTTTGTAGGGCATAGAAAGTATTAATAAAAATGTTCATAACCTAAGTTATGAACTTAGATATATCTGCAAATTTGAATCATGGCATTTAGATCAAATTTGAGCTCTCTGTGATTTTCTAAAGTTCATCACAGAAATGAAAAATGGGGTTTTAATAAATATTTCTGAAGAGAAAGTTTCTGCAAAAATGTGCAAATAGCAGCATGTGATAGATTAGGATTTATGGATCCCCTAGAAATTTGAATCATCAAATTTGGAGTTAATTTGATTTATTTATGTGCTTTTGAAGTCTACTGGGAAAAAGAAAAAGGAAAAAGGGGGCTTTACCCTTATCATGCGCGCAAGGTGAGAGATAGGCGGCGGGCCGGCCCAGCTGCACGGCCGCGCGCAGGCCGTCAATGCATGAGGCGTATTCTCAAGAATACGCCTTCCTTCGACGAAGGCGGCAGCTGGCGGAGCCCGCCTCCACTTAAACGGGGCGGGGCCCTCCCGTCAGTGGCTCAGCCACGCTGGCTGGCCGACAGGTGGGGCCCGCTAGCAGGTTCTTCCTCCACCTCCCGCGTGGGTGCGATAGGAGACAGAGGAGGCGCTCGACGCCGGTCGCCGGTGCTACAGGGCGTCTCCGGCGATGTTCTGCCCACCGATTTGCACAGGGGACCCGGCCGCATCCAACCGTGGGTGGCACGGTCGCCCAGGGGTACCGGGTGGAGCAGGGTGCTGGCCGCAGCGGACGGGACCAGCGGTGAGATCTGGGCACAGCGAGGCAGGCATGGGGAGGAAGGACTGATGTGCAAGGAGAGTTGGCGGTGGTGCTAGTGCTGCTCTGGAACAAAGAGGTTGGGAGGAGGGGCTCTTAGTGCCACGAATTTAGGCGGAGGCCGGCGGCATTGCTCCGGCCATGGAGATGCAAGGAGGGCATGAGGAGGGGGGTGGGTTGGTCCAGGGGGTGCACAGGAGGGACAGAGGACCAAAGGAGTAGGGAGGGGGCTCGGGGGCGGCCTTAAGTAGCCGACCCGTGGCTCACCATGGACGTGGCGCACGGGTGGCCGTGGCAACGGCTCGGGCGGCAAGGGGAGAGAGTGAGGGGTTGTCTGCCGTGCTCATGGGGGTGGAGTAGGACGCCAAGAAGAGAGAGAGGGAGCAGGGCGAGCTCCGGGTGGAGCCACGAGCTCGCATGCGCATTGGCAGGCTCGGGCCGCTCTGGGCACGCGTAGCACGGGCAGGACAGAGAGGGAAAGGAGGGGGCCAGCACGGTGGCATGTTGCGGACGTCGAGGCACCTCGATTGGTGCAAGGTGGAGGCTCGAGGTGGTCGAGGGACGCGGCGTCAACGGTCGAACGCCCTGCCAGGCGCTCCAGAGCGCATTTCTGGACGGCATCCGCGGCTTTTCCGCGTGCACCCGCGCGTCCACGTGTATCTAGGGGCTACAGGGGGAGTAAACAATTTGGAAATGGCATCGGATGCCCAGGGGCTCCACTAGAGGAGAGAGGGGGTTGAGAGAGAATGGGAATGATGATGTCCAAAGAAGAAAAATGGGTCTATGCCCCCCTTAATCATTTCTCCTTGGGCAGCAAGGCATGCAGGAGCTAGAGGAGGAGCAGGTGAGGCCGTGGGAAAAGCTTCAGCTCATGGAGATTAGTGGAAGGGGTTGAAACTTGCATCTTGAAATTCTGCCAGAAGGTGTTTGATGTAGGCTTGGGCAAGAAATTTAATTTCACTTGACATGAAACTTAACAGGATGAAATGGCACATAGAAGTAAGGTGTTCCACCAAGTTTGAGCTCATTTGGGCAAAGTAGCCAATGTAACTTTGGTAAACCCTACAAATCAGCAGAAATGGCTTTACCAAGATTTAGTCATGCAAATCTATTCTCCTTGGTGCACCACTTGGTCTAGTGTCATCATTTGAGGACTTGAACATGTCCACAAAAATTCAGATCACAAGGACACACTTGGCAATGTAGAGTTGTTCAATTTTGGTTCTACACAGAAAGGGTTTTAGAACACTTTGATCATGATATCCTTCTCTCGAACTTGTGACATTTGGTCTAGATGCATTATTACACCATTTGAGCATGGGCACCAAGTTTGAGAGCATTTGGACATGTTTGGCAGTGCAAAGTTGTTCAAACTTGAAAAAGGACAAAAATGGTTTTGAGAGGGTTTGGTGGGGCTATATTGTTCTCCATGACATGAGACTTTGTAGGATCCTCAAGTAGGTCATTTTGGACATGATAGAATTTTCCTGTATTTAATGGAGAATATTTTTTTTGTAAACATTTCAAAAGCTTGAAATTCCCAAAAATAGTTTCTGAGGGATTTGACCAATAATTTGAACATGACCATGTGTTGAAACTCTTATATATGGACACTATATGTCCACTGAGCTTCCCTAAATTTTCTCAAATATTTTTGAAACATTAAAATAATTTTAACCTATTAAATACCATTTTCTGGCCTTAAGAAAAAGCCTTTAAATAAAATAGGAAAATAACTTTTAAAATAATATTTTTGTGGTTTATGGGAGCCCTATACCTAATAGGTTTCAATATACTTTTTGAAAGATTTTTCACACCCTTAATTAAGTACTTGTAGTTCAAGTCTCAATTCAGGGGTTTTTGGAAAACCTAATTTAGAAAATTCTTTTTGGCCAAAATATTTTTGCAAGAAATTGGTTTTATGTCCTACACACATGGCATGATCATTTTGCAAGGTTTTGGATCAAGGAGAAGGAGTATAAGAGTTGGATGATTTATTTAATTATTAGAGCACTTGCAACCAACACACAAAAATCAAATCAAGCAAACACCTAAACACTCAAAAGTTTTGGACAAACCACATTTTATCATGATTTATTAGCTTAAGTGTCGTGGCATGAAAATCAGGGTGTGACATGCATCTTTAACATTCTGCTCTGCATCTTCCTCTTCTGCCGTTCCTTCAGTTACTTGTACAACACCCCAACCTGCTGGTATTGGGATTCCTCGGGTTACCAAATAATCAGCGTAGTCGCATTCCCCCACATCAGCAACTTCCCAGAAATACAAATCACACGAATCTTCCATTTTCTGCACGAATCAAATTGGAAGATCATCAACCAAACTATTAAAAAAATCAGCAACTGAAAGTAGTAGAACAACACTTAAACATATTATTACCCCACGATTGGGGCATTTGTAGAAGACTCGGCCAGGGTTGAGGATTATGGTTGAGACGTGACGGATGACTCTGTGTGATTTGCAGCAGTGGCACCACACCAACAGCAGCGGGTTGCGATGAGCAACCAGCTGGGGTGCGTGTGCCGGCGGGGGTGTGATGAGACCCACAGGCGATGGTACGGGTGGCGACTTGGTGCATATCTGGTTGTTGCCGGCTGAAGAGCAGGTGGACGAGCAGCCAGCAGACATGGTTGCTACGGCCAGAGCTTCTGATGCTAGGCAGAGTTAGTACAGAAGAGGAGAAGCGAACGTTGGATATGTCAGTTTCATTACTTGCAGAGTAGCATAGCACCATATATAGTCATAGTCTAGGTTTGGGTTCGAACCAGCTATAGGAGCACGTCTCTCTTTTTTCTAAAACTCAACAATGTCTCTTTACTGGTACACTTGCTTGTTCTGTACGCCTTCTCCAGTCTTTGATTTTATTTCTTTTTTTGCAAGGAAGGAAGGAGGACAAAATTGAGAGTTCCTGGGACTCGAACCCAAGACCTCTCGGTCGAAAACCAAGGGTGCTACTCACTTATGTGGCGAACGTTCCCTCGAAGCAGGACGGTAGACGAACACATTTTCCTCACAGTTTTAGTTGCGACGCAAGATCAAACGGTCGCAATTTCGGGAATGTTATCAGGCGAACGAGCCCAATTTTTCTTTTCTTCCTATATATAAAAAAGTATGCTACTTGGTGTCAGCTTAGTCAACAAACGATTGTGCCAACCTTGACCGTTGGGTTGACATTCAACGTCTGTCGTGTTTCTTCAGTCTCTTCTTCCTCCAGCCGCCATAGCCAAACTAGTGCCGGTGGGACCGCCTGCTCCCGCCTCCCGTGGCTGGCTGTGATGCCGCGCACACATCGTTGCCACATCGCACCCTATAACTCTGCGCATCTTCCCCGGCTCCTGTTCGTTCCTGTCCGAGGCCTCACCATCATCCTCCGCCTTGGTTCGCTCGCCGCGGTGCCGCCCTCCGGTGTTGTCAACATGGTTAACAACCGAGAGGAATAAGGAGATGGCTATACATGGTGAGGATGACAGTAGGGACCGAGCAGCGCGCGCAGTAATTTTGTTTTTTCAGGACGGAGAAGGGTATCAACTAGGTTGTTCGGGAGCTGTGGCCCATCTAGCCCAGGCTTTTATTTCAGATGTTTAGCACATGACCAGCCTTGTTTGTTTTTTCCTTTCTGAAAATGGTTAGCCCAGCTATTTTGTCTTTTGTAGAATAACCAACGTAGGCCTACTTGCTTTTGTACGCCCTACTGGCCTAGAAATCTTTCAAGACGAGGAGGGATGCATTTACCCAGAAAATGGGCTATAAGTAATAAGAAATGGGCTATAAGTAATATTAAATAGGCTATAAAATAAAAAATTACAGCAAATAGGCAATTAGTTCCATAATACTTTTTCTTTCATATTTTTATATTTTGGTTTGTATGCTGTTTGGGACAGATTTGGATGCTGACTTGTGGGTCTACTAGGTTGACGTGTACGAAAGGCTTTGTCAACTTAGTCCACACATGATTCTAGCAGCAATCACCGTTGGATGTTAATTCAATGGCCGTGCTGCTTCTTCAATATCTGATCTTCTTGCTCCATCCGCCCAAACCAGTGTCGGTGGGACTGCCTGCTCCCGCCTCCCGTGGCCGGCTGTGCTGCCTCGCAGGCCGCACCGCCCCACCCTACTCCATTGATGGCCATGCCATTCCTCTACTCACCCACACCTCCTATTATTTTCCGACGACGGCAGCCGGACCAGTAAACCCTCGTACTCCCCACCGCATGGGCAACCACTACCGGGTCTTCCCCGGCTCCGTGTCATTCCCTTCCTATGCCTCGCCGTCGTCCACCGCCCTGGTGCCCTCCACGCGCCGTGCTCAACATGGTCAATGAACGACATCCATCGGACATGGACTCTATGTGGAGAGGCTGACAGTTGGGTCCATGGCCGCACACAAGGAAATGACTCCTTATTACGTGCACAATAATGATTCCTCCACCTGACATCTGTGACCCACCGGATGGGCCTCTGTATTTCGTGAAAAAAATGTTCCCCCTGCTGACAGGTCGGACCCACCAACTATATCTTCGCGCGCAAGGAAGTGCCTCCTTATTACGCACAAAAATATGAATACCCCCTGCTAGCTGGGACCCAGCATAGTGGGAGGCTGACATGTGGGCCTACTAAGTTGACTGGGACGGAGGGCTTTGTCAACTTATTCAATATGAACGATTCTAGCTCTAGTGACCGTACGATGTCCATCCAACGGACGTAGTGCTTCTTCAACCTCTGGTCTTCTTGCTCCAGCCGCCCAAAGCAGCACCGATCATGCCGCCTGCTCCTGCCTCCTGTGGCCGGCTGTGCTGCCGCGGAGGCCTCACCACCCCTACTACTCCCACCACTGGCCAGGCCCTATGGCGACGACAGCCTCACACCGCAGCCGAACCAGTGAACCCTCGTACTCCACTCCGCGTGGGCATCCACTGCCTCATGTTCCCCAGCTCTGCATCGTCCCCTTCCTAGGCCTTGCCGTCGTCCATCGTCTTGGTGCTCTTGGTGCGGCGTGGTCAATGTGGTCAACGACCGACTTCCATCGGAAGAGTACTGTATGTGGAGAGGTTGACAGCTGGGTCCACGGCCGCAGCAAGGAAGTGCCTCCTTATTACGCGGAGAATAATGATTCCTCCACCTGACAGCAGGGACCCACTGGAGGGGCCACCGTATTTCGCGAAACAAACATTTCCCCCTGACTGCTGGGACCCACTAGCTATATCTTTGCACACAAGGAAGTGCGTCCATATTACGGGCAAAAAAAATGATTCACCCCCTGACTGTTGGGACCCACCAGCTACATCTTTGCACGCAAGGAAGTGCTTGACACTCGGGACCCACCTGGTCGAAGCGTACGTAGCATTGTCATTCTAGTCGCGAATGTGTACATACATACTGGTAGGGATGAAAACGGAGCGGAAACGGACGGAATTGGGTGCTACCATATTTGTTTTCATATTTTTTTGCTGAAGCAGAAATGAATACAGAAACCCTGGAAATGAATACGGAAACAAATACTACCAGAAACAGATACGGAGCGAATACAGAGCGGACACGAAAACAGAACAGTGTGTTGACCGGAACTTAAAACCCCCTTGAATCATAGAGAAATACACACAAAAACAAAGAAATTTAAGAAATTTTTAACATGGCTACATGATAATGTGGTTGTGTTGGTAACATAGGTTAGTATTGTAATAGTACATGACAATTCCATATTGTGTCTAGTTTAGAATGTGTGTGGAAGTAAAAGTTGGTCCTCAAATGATCCAGTCTGCTCATTGTGTCATTGTGTGTTGTTTGGTGATTGGGCTACAAAGCAGCCATGGGCCTATAGTAGAAACAGAAATTCCATATTCACGGAAACGGAAAGTTCCGTGACCGCGTCTGTTCCACCGGAAAACACCGTTCCGTTTTTGTTTCCGTTCCAGATAAAAATCCACTTCCATTTCCATTTTGCAAATTTTCGTTTCTGTTTTCATATGTCCTCTCCGTTTTCATTTTTCCTCTGGAAAAGCAGAAATTTTCCACTCCATTTTCATCCCTACGTGTCATAGTAGAGGCGCGCATGTGTCGTAGAAGAGGCACACACGTACATACATCGGCCATGGTGCAGGAAAGTAAATACGACCACGTATGTACAACTGGCTGGGTCGCAAAGGAATGCGTCGTCATGTTCATCGGGAGCCAACCGGCTTGGACGGAACAATTGATGGTAACGAGGCCTGGCGTACTGCAGAACGGAGGAAACAGCCTTGTGTTCGACTGACCATGGTCAAAATGGGATCCTGTTATCGGGAGGGGTCTGACATACCACAAAACATAGGAAACATACTTCTCTTGGACCTCCTACGGTAGAAACGGTGTCATGTTGATCGTGAGGGGTGTGGCATACCGCAAAATGGAGGAAACGGACTTGTGTTGGAGCGCTAGGTCGAAACAGGGGTCCTGTTCCTCGGGAGGGGTGTGGCGTACCGCAAAATGGGACTCCACGGGATACTGTTCATCTCCACCGTCGACTGCCTCCATGGGCTACTGTTCCTCCACCGTCGGCCTCCTCCAGCCTCCAGCTGCGACTGTTCATCCACCGCGCGCTCCTCCACCGGCTACTGTTCAACCAGCCCTCTCCACAGGGTCCTGTTCAACCACCCCTCCATGGGCTACTATTCATCTAGCCCTCCCCCGGCTACTGTTCAACTAGCCCTCCACGGGGTCCTGTTCATCCAGCCCTCCATGGGGTCTTGTTCATCCACCCCCAACCGGCTCGATCGGGGTCCTGTTCATCCAGCGGCAATGGCCTCTACTACCACGGGGTCCCGTTCATCCAACCCTCCACCGGGAACTGTTCATCCAAACCCCCCAACAACGATCACTGTTCATCCAGAGGCAGTATCAATCGACTTCAGTTAGCAGCAATAGCGAAGGAACCACTCGGGTTTAGTTAACATCAAGGGATCGATCGATCGCTTGGGTTCAGTAACGCATAGCCTGCAGTGCAATCGCTCGGGTTCAGTAAGAGCCCTACGCCTCGCTCGGGTTCAGTTAGATCCCAATGCCTCGCACCCACGCACGTACGTGTATGAGAGAAATGCGCACCACTCGGCCCTCGACCACCCACCATAACTGGGAAGTCCCCGATATTTTCCTCGCCCTCACTTCTACCACGGTTTTTTCTGTCATGGACGGCCCAAAGAATGTCATGCGGCTGCATCTCTGGCCCGCCCAGGACGAAAAGCCCATTTTCTATCAAGATTTTTTGTCATAGAAGTAGGAGCCCACCAAATCTATGATGATACCGGGTTTTGTCACAATTATCTTCATAGAAGTGTCATAAGCATGACAGAAAACAATTTCGTCCGACCCAAAATGTCATGGATGTGTCTTTTTTTGTAATGCATCTTTATGTGATTAACACCCACATTTCACATCGCCATGTGACCAACACCCAAAGGGTTTACTAGAGTCAATAATCTAGTTCAGATCGCTATGTGATTAACACCCAAAGAGTACTAAGGTGTGATCATGTTTTGCTTGTGAGGGAGGTTTAGTCAATGGTTCTAACACATTCAGATCCATATGTATTTTGCAAATTTCTATGTCTACAATGCTCTACATGGAGCTACTCTAGGTAATTGCTCCCACTTTCAACATGTATCCAGATCGAGACTCAGAGTCATCCAGATCGGTGTCAAAGCTTGCATCGACGTAACTCTTTACGACGAACTCTTTATCACCTCCATAACCTAAGGATAATTTTGAATGTTGTCTAGTGATCTACTCTTGGATCACTATTGTACCCCCTTGCCAAACTCATGGTAAGGTACACAATAGGTTTGGTATACAATATGGCATACTTTATAGAACCTATGGCTGAGGCATAGGGAATGACTTTCATTCTCTCTCTATCTTCTGCCGTGGTCGGGTTTTGAGTCTTACTCGACTTCATACCTTACAACTCAGGCAAGAACTCCTTCTTTGACTGATCCATTTTGAACTCCTTCAAAATCTTATCAAGGTATAGATTCATCAAAAGTCTTATCAAGCGTCTTGATCTATCTCTATAGACCTTGATGCCCAATATGTAAGCAGCTTCAATGAGGTCCTTCTTTTGAAAAACTCCTTTCAAACACTTCTTTATGCTTTCTAGAAAATTCTACATCATTTCTGATCAACAATATGTCATTCACATATACTTATCAGAAAGGCTGTAGTGCTCCAACTCACTTTCTTGTAAATACAGGCTTCTCCGAAAGTCTGTATAAAACCATATGCTTTGATCACCTCATCAAAGTGTTTATTCCAACTCCAAGATGCTTGCACTAGTCCATAGATGGATCGCTGGAGCTTGCACACTTTTTCAACACCTTTAGGATTGAAAAAACCTTCTGGTTGCATCATATATAACTCTTCTTTAAGAAATCCATTAAGGAATGCAATTTTGACATCCGCTTGCAAGATTTCATAAAATGTGGCAATTGCTAACATGATTCGGATAGACTTTAAGCACTATTACAAGTGAGAAAATCTCATTGTAGTCAACACCTTGAACTTTTCAAAAACATTTTGCGACAATTCGAGCTTTGTAGATAGTAACACAACCATCATCATCTATCTTCTTCTTGAAGATCCATTTATTCTCAATGGCTTGCCGATCATCGGGCAAGTCCACCAAAGTCCACACTTTGTTCTCATACATGGATCCTATCTCAGATTTCATGACCTCAAGCCATTTTGCAGAATCAGGGCTCATCATTGCTTCCACATAGTTCGTAGGTTCGTCATGGTCTAGTAACATGACTTCCAGAACAGGATTACCGTACCACTCTGGTGCGGAACGTGCTTTGGTTGACCAACGAGGTTCGGTAGTAACTTGATCTAAAGTTTCATGATCATCATCATTAGCTTCCTCTCTTGTTGGTGTAGGCATCACGGAAATGGTTTTCTGTGATGAGCAACTTTCCAATTCTAGAGAAGGTATAGTTACCTCATCAAGTTCTACTTTCCTCCCACTCACTTCTTTTGAGAGAAACTCCTTCTCTAGAAAGGATCCATTCGTAGCAACAAAGATCTTGGCTTCGAATCTGTGACAGAAGGTACACCCAGCAGTTTCTTTTGGGTATCCTATGAAGACGCACTTCTCCGATTTGGTTTCGAGCTTATCAGGATGAAACTTTTTCACATAAGCATCGCAAACCCAAACTTTAAGAAATGACAGCTTAGGTTTCTTGCCAAACCATAGTTCATATGGTGTCGTCTCAACGGATTTAGATGGTGCCCTATTTAACATGAATGCATCTGTCTCTAATGAGCCCAGGCACAACGACGCAATTATCAGGGGCGCGCTCTACCACTGAGCTAATAGCCCGTCGTGCGGGCCTCCCAAAGGGAGGCCTGCTACGCCAAAAGCGAGAAAAACTCCATCCCTTTCCTTTTAAATCCACCATAAAATTGGAAAGAAGCATAAAGTAAGTAGACCTGACTCCTTTAATGATGCCTCTATCCGCTATTCTGATATATAAATTCGATGTAGATGAAATTGTATAAGCAATTTTTTTTATTTATGGTTTTAAGATGATCCTGCATGTATTTCGTGTGTATCTCAGAGGGGCGGCACAAGAAAAAGGCTTTTTCTTGTGCCGATTCTTCTTGTATCAAAATAAGAATGCTTTTTCTTCCTAATTCGTCAAAGATTACTATTTCTTCTTTATTCGGGTCTTCACCCAGGAGTATTTAGCCTTGCAAGGTGGTCCTTGCTGATTCACTACCAAAAACACAGGTCTCCGCAAAGTCGTAAGACCATGTATGGGGGTTGACGCCTGCCCAGTGCCGGAAGGTCACTAAATAAGAAAAGGAATATAAATAGTTAATGGATTTTATAGGAAAAAGATCCATTTTAACGAATCACACGTAGAGATATTGCTAGCACACAAAAAGTTAATGGTATTTCATAACTAATGCTAATCCCAAAACGATAGTGCTAAATTGGTAAGAGAGATCATAGATCGTACCATATCTAATAAAGTACAATTACAATGTTCGGATACACCATTACGCTGTGGTGTTCCACGTGGCGTGTGTTGTGAAACTATTCCACTTTGTTTTAAATGAGGGCCAAACTCGTAACTCAAATATTCGCCTCCACGATCAGATTGTAGAAACTTTATTTTGTTGTTACGATGATTCTCCACTTTACTCTAAAATTCTTTGAACTTTTTAAATGTTTCAGACTTGTGTTTCATTAAGTAGATATACCCATATCTGCTCAAATCATCTGTGAAGGTCACAAAATAACGATACCTGCCGCGAGCTTCAACACTCATCGGACCGCATACATCGGTATGTATTATTTCCAATAAGTCATTAGCTCGCTCCATTGTTCCGGAGAACAGGGTTTTAGTCATCTTGCCCATGAGGCATGGTTCACAAGTATCAAATGATTCATAATCAAGTGATTCCAAAAGTCTATCTGCATGGAGTTTCTTCATGCGCTTTACACCAATATGACCTAAACATTAGTGCCACAAGTATGTTGCACTATCATTATCAACTTTGCATCTTTTGGCATCAATATTATGAATATGTGTATCACTACAATCGAGATTCAATAAACATTGAGTGTATGACCATAGACGGTTTTATTCATGTAAATAGAATAACAATTATTCTTTGACTTAAATGAATAACCATATTGCAATAAATAGGATTCAATCATATTCATGCTCAACAAAAACACCAAATAACATTTATTTTACGTTCAACACTAATCCCGAAGGTAAAGGGAGTGTGCGATGGTGATCTTATCAACCTTGGAATCACTTCCAACACACATCGTCACCTCGCACTTAACTAGTATCTGTTCATTTTGCAACTCCTGTTTCGAGTTACAAACCTTAGCAACTGAATCGGTATTAAATACCTAGGGGCTACTATGAACACTAGTAAAGTACATATCAATAACATGTACATCAAATATACCTTCGTTCACTTTTCCATCCTTCTTATCCGCCACGTGTTTGCGGTAGTTCCGCTTCCAGTGACCATTCCCTTTGCAGTAGAAGCACTCAGTTTCAGGCTTAGGTCTAGCTTTGGGCTTCTTCACGGGAGTGGCAACTTGCTTGTCATTCTTCTTGAAGTTCCCTTTCTTTTCCTTGCCCTTTTTCTTGAAACTAGTGGTCTTTTTAACCCTCAACACTTGATGCTATTTCTTGATTTATACCTTCGCCGATTTCAGCATCGCGAAGAGCTTGGGAATCATTTTCGTCATCCCTTGCATATTATAGTTCATCATGAAGTTCTAGTACCTTGGTGATAGTGACTAGAGAACTATATCAATCACTATATTATCTGGAAGATTAACTCCCACTTGATTCAAGAAATTGTAGTACCCATAAATTCTGAGCACACGCTCACTGCCTGAGCTATTCTCCTCCATCTTGTAGGCAAAGTACTTGTCAGAGGTCTGATACCTCTTGACACGGGCATGAGTCTGAAATACCAATTTCAGCTCTTGGAACATCTCATATGCTCCGTGGTGTTTAAAATGTTTTTGAAGTGCTGGTTCTAAGCCGTTAAGCATGGCGTACTAAACTATCAAGTAGTCATCATACCGAGCTTGTCAAACGTTCATAACGTCTGCTTCTGCTCCTGCAATAGATCTGTCACCTAGTGGTGCATCGAGGACATAATTCTTCTGTGCAGCAATGAGGATAATCCTCAGATCACGGACCCAGTCCGCATCATTGCTACTGTCATCTTTCAAGTTAGTTTTCTCTAGGAACATATCAAAAATAAAATAGGGGAGCTATATGCGAGCTATTGGTCTATAATATAGATATGCAAATACTATCAGGACTAAGTTCATGATAAATTAAGTTCAATTAAACATATTACTTAAGAACTCCCACTTAGATAGACATCCATTCTATGTGAATGTAGAGCTTATCACAGCCGATCATCACGTGGTGTCTCGGCACGATGAACTGTCGCAACGGTGCACACTCAGGGTGAACACTTATACCTTTAAATTTAGTGAGGGATCATCTTATAATGCTACCGCCGTACTAAGCAAAATAAGATGCATAAAAGATAAACATCACATGAAATCAAAATATGTGACATGATATGGCCATCATCATCTTGTGCCTTTGATCTCCATCTCCAAAGCACCATCATGATCTCCATCGTCACCGGCTTGACACCTTGATCTCCATCGTAGCGTCGTTGTCGTCTTGCCAACTATTTCTTCTACGACTATCGCTAACGCATACTGATAAAGTAAAGCAATTACACGGCGATTGCATTTCATACAATAAAGCGATAACCATAAGGCTCCTGCTAGTCGCCGATAACTTTTACAAAACATGATCATCTCATACAACAACGTATATCTCATCACAACATGCCCTACAAAAATAAGTTAGATGTCCTCTACTTTGTTCTTGCAAGTTTTACGTGGCTGCTACGGGCTTCTAGTAAGAACCGTTCTTACCTACGCATCAAAACCAAAACGATCTTTCATCAAGTTTGTTGTTTTAACCTTCAACAAGGACCGGCCGTAGTCAAATTCGATTCAACTAAAGTTGGAGAAACAGACACCTGCCAGCCACCTTTATGCAAAACGAGTTGCATGTCTGTCAGTGGAACCGGTCTCATGAACGTGATCATGTAAGCTTGGTCCGGGCCGCTTCATCCAACTATACCGCTGAATCAAAACAAGACGTTGGTGGTAAGCAGTATGACTATGATCGCCCACAACTCTTTGTGTTCTACTCGTGCATATCATCTATGCATAAACCTGGCTCGGATGCCACTGTTGGAAAACGTAACATGCAATTTCGAAAAGTTTCATACGATCACACAAGATCTATCTAGTGTTGGGGAACATTGCAAAAAACAAAAAATTTCCTAAGGTTTCACCAAGATCCATCTATGAGTTCATCTAGCAACGAGTGATCGGATTGCATCTACATACCTTTATAGATCACGCGCGGAAGCGTTCAAAGAACGGGGATGAGGAAGTCGTACTCGACGTGATCCAAATCACCGGAGATCCTAGCGCCGAACGGACGGCACCTCCGTGCTCAACACACGTATGGTTAGCATGACGTCTCCTCCTTCTTGATCCAGCAAGGGGGGAGGAGAGGTTGATGAAGATCCAGCAGCACGACGGCGTGGTGGTGGATGCAGGGGTCACGGCAGCAGGGCTTCGCCGTCCTACTACGAGAGGGAGAGGTGTAGCAGGGGAGAGGGAGGCGCCAAGACTCAAGGGTGTGGCTGCCCCTCCCTCCCCCCTTTATATAGGCTCCCCTAGGGGGGGGGGCGCCGGCCCTAGGAGATGGGATCTCCTAGGGGGGCAGCGGCCAAGGGTGGAGTAGCCCCCAAGGCAAGTGGGGGCGCCCCCCAACCCTAGGGTTTCCAACCCTAGGCGTAGGGGGTGGGCCAGGGGCGCACCAGCCCACTATGGGCAGGTTTCCCTCCCCACTTCAGCCCATGGGGCCCTCCGGGATGGGTGGCCCCACCCGGTGGACCCCCGGGACCCTTCCGGTGGTCCCGGTACAATACCGGTGACCCCCGAAACTCTCCCGATGGCCGAAACTGCACTTCCTATATATAATTCTTCACCTCCGGACCATTCTGGAACTCCTCGTGATGTCCGGCATCTCATCCGGGACTCCGAACAACTTTCGGGTTACTGCATATTCATATCTCTACAACCCTAGCGTCACCGAACCTTAAGTGTGTAGACCCTACGGGTTCGGGAGACATGTAGACATGACCGAGATGGCTCTCCGGTCAATAACCAACAGCAGGATCTGGATACCCATGTTGGCTCCCACATGCTCCTCGATGATCTCATCGGATGAACCACGATGTCGAGGATTCAAGCAACCCCGTATACAATTCCCTTTGTCAATCGGTATGTTACTTGCCGGAGATTCGATCGTCGGTATCCCAATACCTCGTTCAATCTCGTTGCCGGCAAGTCACTTTATTCGTACCGTAATGCATGATCCCGTGACCAGACACTTGGTCACTTTGAGCTCATTATGATGATGCATTACCGAGCGGGCCTAGAGATACCTCTCCGTTATACGGAGTGACAAATCCCAGTCTTGATCCGTGTCAACCCAACAGACACTTTCGGAGATACCCGTAGTATACCTTTATAGTCACCCAGTTACGTTGTGACGTTTAGTACACTCAAAGCACTCCTACGATATCCGGGAGTTACACGATCTCATGGTCTAAGGAAAAGATACTTGACATTGGAAAAACTCTAGCAAACGAACTATACGATCTTGTGCTATGTTTAGGATCGGGTCTTGTCCATCACATCATTCTCCTAATGATGTGATCTCGTTATCAATGACATCCAATGTCCATAGTCAGGAAACCATGACTATCTATTGATCAACGAGCTAGTCAACTAGAGGCTTACTAGGGACATGTTGGTGTCTATGTATTCACACATGTATTACGATTTCCGGATAACACAATTATAGCATGAATAAAAGACAATTATCATGAACAAGGAAATATAATAATAATCCTTTTATTATTGCCTCTAGGGCATATTTCCAACAGTCTCCCACTTGCACTAGAGTCAATAATCTAGTTACATTGTGATGAATCGAACACCCATGGAATTCTGGTGTTGATCATGTTTTGCTCTAGGGAGAGGTTTAGTCAATGGATCTGCTACATTTAGGTCCGTATGTACTTTACAAATATCTATGTCTCCATCTTGAACATTTTCACGAATGGAGTTGAAGCGATGCTTGATGTGCCTGGTCTTCTTGTGAAATCTGGGCTCCTTGGCAAGTGCAATAGCTCCAGTGTTGTCACAGAAGAGTTTGATCGGCCCCGACGCATTGGGTATGACTCCTAGGTCGGTGATGAACTCCTTCACCCAAATTACTTCATGCGCTGCCTCCGAGGCTGCCATGTACTCCGCTTCACATGTAGATCCCGCCACGACACATTCTTGCAACTGCACCAGCTTACTGCCCCACCATTCAAAATATACACGTATCCAATTTGTGACTTAGAGTCATCCAGATCTGTGTCGAAGCTAGCGTCGACGTAACCCTTTACGACGAGCTCTTCGTCACCTCCATAAACGAGAAACATTTCCTTAGTCCTTTTCAGGTACTTCAGGATATTCTTGACCGCTGTCCAGTGTTCCTTGCCGGGATTACTTTGGTACCTACCTACCAAACTTACGGCAAGGTTTACATCAGGTCTGGTACACAGCATGGCATACATAATAGAACCTATTGCTGAGGCATAGGGGATGACACTCATCTCTTCTATATCTTCTGCCGTGGTCGGACATTGAGCTGAGCTCAATTTCACACCTTGCAACACAGGCAAGAACCCCTTCTTAGACTGATCCATATTGAACTTCTTCAATATCTTATCAAGGTATGTGCTTTGTGAAAGACCTATGAGGCGTCTTGATCTATCTCTATAGATCTTGATGCCTAATATATAAGCAGCTTCTCCAAGGTCCTTCATTGAAAAACTCTTATTCAAGTAGGCCTTAATGCTGTCCAAAAGCTCTATATCATTTCCCATCAAAAGTATGTCATCTACATATAATATGAGAAATGCTACAGAGCTCCCACTCACTTTCTTGTAAACGCAGGCTTCTCCATAAGTCTGCATAAACCCAAACGCTTTGATCATCTCATCAAAGTGAATGTTCCAACTCCGAGATGCTTGCACCAGCCCATAAATCGAGCGTTGGAGCTTGGACACCTTGTCAGCATTCTTAGGATCGACAAAACCTTCCGACTGCATCATATATAATTCTTCCTTAAGGAAACCATTAAGGAATGCCGTTTTGACGTCCATTTGCCATATCTCATAATCATAGAATGCGGCAATTGCTAACATGATTCTGACGGACTTCAGCTTCGCTACCAGTGATAAAGTCTCATCGAAGTCAACCCCTTGAACTTGTCGATAACCCTTAGCGACAAGCCGAGCTTTATAGATGGTCACATTACCATCCGCGTCTGTCTTCTTCTTAAAGATCCATTTATTTTCTATGGCTCGCCGCTCAACGGGCAAGTCAGTCAAAGTCCATACTTCATTTTCATACATGGATCCTATCTCGGATTTCATGGCTTCCAGCCATTTGTCAGAATCCAGGCCCGCCATCGCTTCTTCATAGTTTGAAGGTTCACCATTGTCTAACAACATGATTTCCAAGACAGGGTTGCCGTACCACTCTGGTGCGGAACGTGTCCTTGTGGACCTACGAAGTTCAGTAGCAACTTGATCTGAAGTTTCATGATCATCATCATTAACTTCCTCTCTAGTCGGTGCAGGCACCTCAGGAACATTTTCTTGAGTTGCGCCATTTTCAGGTTCAAGAGGTAATACTTCATCAAGTTCTACTTTCCTCCCACTTACTTCTTTCGAGAGAAACTCCTTCTCTAGAAAGGATCCATTCTTGGCAACAAAGATCTTGCCTTCGGATCTGAGGTAGAAGGTATACCCAATAGTTTCTTTAGGGTATCCTATGAAGACGCATTTTTCCGACTTGGGTTCGAGCTTTTCAGGTTGAAGTTTCTTGACATAAGCATCGCATCCCCAAACTTTTAGAAACGAGTGCTTAGGTTTCTTTCCAAACCATAATTCATACGGTGTCGTCTCAACGGATTTCAACGGAGCCCTATTTAAAGTGAATGCGGCAGTCTCTAAAGCATAGCCCCAAAAAGATAGTGGCAAATCGGTAAGAGACATCATAGATCGCACCATATCTAATAGAGTGCAATTACGACGTTCGGACACACCATTACGCTGAGGTGTTCCAGGCGGCGTCAGTTGTGAAACTATTCCACATTTTCTTAAGTGTGTGCAAAACTCGTGACTAAGTATTCTCCTCCACGATCTGATCGCAAGAACTTGATTTTCCTGTCACGTTGATTCTCAACCTCACTCTAAAATTCCTTGAACTTTTCAAAGGTCTCAGACTTGTGTTTCATTAAATAGACATACCCATATCTACTCAAGTCATCAGTGAGGGTGAGAACATAACGATAGCCACCGCGAGCCTCAACACATTGGACCGCACACATCAGTATGTATGATTTCCAATAAGTTGGTTGCTCGCTCCATTGTTCCTGAGAACGGAGTCTTGGTCATTTTACCCATGAGGCATGGTTCGCACGTGTCAAATGATTCGTAATCAAGAGACTCTAAAAGTCCATCTGCATGGAGCTTCTTCATGCGTTTGACACCTATGTGACCAAGGCAGCAGTGCCACAAGTATGTGGGACTATCATTATCAACCTTACATCTTTTGGTACTCACACTATGAATATGTGTAGCATTACGCTCGAGATTCATTAAGAATAAACCATTCACCATCGGAGCATGACCATAAAACATATCTCTCATATAAATAGAACAACCATTATTCTCGGATTTAAATGAGTAGCCATCTCATATTAAACGAGATCCTGATACAATGTTCATGCTCAAACTTGGCACTAAATAACAATTATTGAGGTTCAAAACTAATCCCGTAGGTAAATGTAGAGGTAGCGTGCCGACGGCGGTCACATCGACCTTGGAACCGTTCTCGACGCGCATCGTCACCTCGTCCTTCGCCAGTCTCCGCTTATTCCGCAGCTCCTGCTTTGAGTTACAAATATGAGCAACTGCACCGGTATCAAATACCCAGGAGCTACTACGAGTACTGGTAAGGTACACATCAATTACATGTATATCACATATACCTTTCGTTTTGCCGGCCTTCTTGTCCGCTAAGTATTTGGGGCAGTTCCGCTTCCAGTGACCACTTTCCTTGCAATAAAAGCACTCAGTCTCGGTCTTGGGTCCATTCTTTGGCTTCTTCCTGGCAGCTTGCTTGCCGGGCGCAGCAACTCCCTTGCTGTCCTTCTTGAAGTTCTTCTTGCCCTTGCCTTTCTTGAACTTAGTGGTTTTATTCACCATCAACACTTGATGTTCCTTTTTGACTTCTACCTCTGCTGATTTCAGCATTGCAAATACTTCAGGAATGGTCTTTTCCATCCCCTGCATATTGAAGTTCATCACAAAGCTCTTGTAGCTCGGTGGAAGCGACTGAAGGATTCTGTCAATGACCGCGTCATCCGGGAGATTAACTCCCAGCTGAGTCAAGCGGTTATGTAACCCAGACATAGTGAGTATGTGCTCACTGACAGAACTGTTTTCCTCCATCTTACAGCTGAAGAACTTGTCGGAGACTTCATATCTCTCGACCCGGGCATGAGCTTGAAAAACCATTTTCAGCTCTTCGAACATCTCATATGCTCCGTGTCTCTCAAAACGTTTTTGGAGCCCCGGTTCTAAGCTGTAAAGCATGCCGCACTGAACGAGGGAGTAATAATTGGTACGTGTTTGCCAAGCGTTCATAACGTCTTGTTCTGCAGGGAGAATAGGTGCTTCACCTAGCGGTGATTGTAGGACATAATCTTTCTTGGCAGCTATGAGGATGATCCTCAGGTTCCGGACCCAGTCCGTATAGTTGCTGCCATCGTCTTTCACCTTGTTTTTCTCTAGGAACGCGTTGAAGTTGAGGACAGCGTTGGCCATTTGATCTACAATACATGTTGTAAAGATTTTAGACTAAGTTCATGATAATTAAGTTCATCTAATCAAATTATTCAATGAACTCCCACTCAGATAGACATCCCTCCAGTCATCTAAGTATAACATGATCCGAGTTAACTAGGCCGTGTCCGATCATCACGTGAGACGGACTAGTCAACATCGGTGAACATCTTCATGTTGATCGTATCTTCTATACGACTCATGCTCGACCTTTCGGTCTTCTGTGTTCCGAGGCCATGTCTGTACATGCTAGGCTCGTCAAGTCAACCTAAGTGTTTGCATGTGTAAATCTGTCTTACACCCGTTGTATGTGAACGTTGGAATCTATCACACCCGATCATCACGTGGTGCTTCGAAACAACGAACTGTCGCAACAGTGCACAGTTAGGGGGAACACTTTCTTGAAATTATTATGAGGGATCATCTTATTTACTACCGTCGTTCTAAGTAAACAAGATGCAAAAACATGATAAACATCACATGCAATCAAATAATAATAGTGACATGATATGGCCAATATCACATAGCTCCTTTGATCTCCATCTTGGGGCTCCATGATCATCTTGTCACCGGCATGACACCATGATCTCCATCATCATGATCTCCATCATCGTGTCTCCATGAAGTTGCTCGCCAACTATTACTTCTACTACTATGGCTAACATGTTTAGCAAAAAAGTAAAGTAATTTACATGGCGTTTCTCAATGACACGCAGGTCATACAAAAAATAAAGACAACTCCTATGGCTCCTGCCGGTTGTCATACTCATCGACATGCAAGTCATGATTCCTATTACAATAGCATGAACATCTCATACATCACATATATATCATTCATCATTCATCACAACTTTGGCCATATCACATCACAAAACACTTGCTGCAAAAACAAGTTAGACGTCCTCTAATTGTTGTTGCAAGTTTTACGTGGCTGCAATGGGGTTCTAGCAAGAACGTTTTCTTACCTACGTGAAAGCCACAACGTGATTTGTCAACTTCTATTTACCATTCATAAGGACCCTTTTCATCGAATCCGCTCCAACTAAAGTGGGAGAGACAGACACCCGCCAGCCACCTTATGCAACTAGTGCATGTCAGTCAGTGGAACCGGTCTCACGTAAGTGTACGTGTAAGGTTGGTCCGGGCCGCTTCATCCCACAATACTGCTGAAGCAAAATAAGACTAGTAGCGGCAAGAAAGTTGACAACATCTATGCCCACAACAAATTGTGTTCTACTCGTGCAAAAAGAACTACGCATAGACCAAGCTCATGATGCCACTGTTGGGGAACGTTGCAGAAAACAAAATTTTCCTACGGTTTCACCAAGATCCATCTATGAGTTCATCTAGCAACGAGTGATCGGATTGCATCTACATACCTTTGTAGATCACGCGCGGAAGCGTTCAAAGAACGGGGATGAGGAAGTCGTACTCGACGTGATCCAAATCACAGGAGATCCTAGCGCCAAACGAACGGCACCTCCGTGTTCAACACACGTACGGTCAGCGTGACATCTCCTCCTTCTTGATCCAGCAAGGGGGGAGGAGAGGTTGATGAAGATCCAGCAGCACGATGGCGTGGCGGTGGATGCAGGGGTCACCGCAGCAGGGCTTCGCCGTTCTACTACGAGAGGGAGAGGTGTAGCAGGGGAGAGGGAGGCGCCAAGACTCAAGGGTGCGGCTGCCCCTCCCTCCCCCCTTTATATAGGCTCCCCTAGGGGGCGCCGGCCCTAGGAGATGGGATCTCCTAGGGGGGGCGGCCAAGGGTGGAGTAGCCCCCAAGGCAAGTGGGGGCGCCCCCCCCCACCCTAGGGTTTCCAACCCTAGGCGCAGGGGGTGGGCCAAGGGGGTGCACCAACCCACTATGGGCTGGTTCCCCTCCCCACTTCAGCCCATGGGGCCCTCCAGGATGGGTGGCCCCACCCGGTGGACCCCTGGGACCCTTCCGGTGGTTCCGGTACAATACCGGTGACCCCCGAAACTCTCCCGATGGCCGAAACTGCACTTCCTATGTATAATTCTTCACCTCCGGACCATTCCGGAACTCCTCGCGACGTCCGGGATCTCATCCGGGACTCCGAACAACTTTCGGGTTACTGCATATTCATATCTCTACAACCCTAGCGTCACCGAACCTTAAGTGTGTAGACCCTACGGGTTCGGGAGACATGTAGACATGACCGAGATGGCTCTCCGGTCAATAACCAACAGTGGGATCTGGATACCCATGTTGGCTCCCACATGCTCCTCGATGATCTCAGCGGATGAACCACGATGTCGAGGATTCAAGCAACCCCGTATACAATTCCCTTTGTCAATCGGTATGTTACTTGCCCGAGATTCGATCGTCGGTATCCCAATACCTCGTTCAATCTAGTTACCGGCAAGTCACTTTACTCGTACCATAATGCATGATCCCATGACCAGACACTTGGTCACTTTGAGCTCATTATGATGATGCATTACCGAGTGGGCCCAGAGATACCTCTCCGTTATACAGAGTGACAAATCCCAGTCTTGATCCGTGTCAACCCAACAGACACTTTCGGAGATACCCGTAGTATACCTTTATAGTCACCCAGTTATGTTGTGACGTTTAGTACACCCAAAGCACTCCTATGGTATCCGGGAGTTAAACGATCTCATGGTCTAAGGAAAAGATACTTGACATTGTAAAAACTCTTTTAGGATCGGGTCTTGTCCATCACATCATTCTCCTAATGATGTGATCTCGTTATCAATGACATCCAATGTCCATAGTCAGGAAACCATGACTATCTATTGATCAACGAGCTAGTCAACTAGAGGCTTACTAGGGACATGTTGGTGTCTATGTATTCACACATGTATTACGATTTTCGGATAACACAATTATAGCATGAATAAAAGACAATTATCATGAACAAGGAAATATAATAATAATCCTTTTATTATTGCCTCTAGGGCATATTTCCAACATCTAGGAGATGCCTAGGAATGAGAGGGGGATAGTGTGTCCACGTACCCTCGTAGACCGAAAGCGGAAGCGTTGGGTTAACGCGGTTGATGTAGTCGAATATCTTCACGATCCAACCGATCTAGTACCGAACGTACGACACCTCCAAGTTCAGCACCCGTTTAGCTCGATGACGTCCATCGCACTCTTGATCCAGCAAAGTGAGAGTTTCGTCAGCACGACGACGTGGTGACGGTGATGCTGATGTGATCCATGCAGGGCTTCGCCTAAGCACTATGATGCTATGACCGGAGGAGTAAACTATGGAGGGGGGAACCACACATAGCTAAGAGAATAACTATTGTGCTATGGGGTGCCCCTGTGCCCCCGTATATAAAGGAGGAGGTGAGGAGGCTGCCGGCCTAGGGGGCGCGCCGTGGGAGGAAACCGAATAGGACTCCAAGTCCTATTCGGCCCCTTTCCTTTCTTTTGGAGGGGGAAAGGGGAAGGAGAGGGATGAGGAGAAGGAAAGGGGGGAGCCGCCCCTCCCCTAGTCCTATTAGCACTCCCCATGGGGGGGGGGCACGACCACCCCTTATGGGCTGCCTCCTCTCTCCCCTATGGCCCATGTAGGCCCAATACTTCCCCGAGGGGTTCTTGTCGGATTTCGGGTTCCGGCAGACGCTTGAGGTTCGAACACTGGGGTGCGTGCGGAGATTTCGCTTCCTACCTACCTGCACCCCTCCGCCTCGCTAAGATCTAAAACTATGGAAAGAACAGCACAAGAGACACAGGGTTTATACTGGTTCGGTCCACCGTTGTGGTGTAATACCCTACTCCAGTGTGTGGTGTGGTGGATTGCCTCTTGGGCTGATGACAATGAGTGATACAAGGAAGAACAGCCTCGCGAGGGTCTGTTCTTGGCTGGGGCGATGAACTGCTGGGAGGAGTTCAACCACCTTTCTCTCTCTCTCTCTCTCTCTCTCTCTCTCTCTGATCGAACCCCTCTCTAAAGAACTTCCTCCCCAACCCCCTTGCTCTGTGGGTGGTTGGTCCTATTTATAGAGGCCCTGGTCATCTTCCCAAATATCGAGCGGGAAGGGAGCCAACAATGGCGGGCTAATTTGAAGGGGGACAGCTAGTACTAGCTACCCTGACAAAAGTAGTCTTCTCCTGCGCAAAGCTCTGGTGGTGACGCCGTCTTGGGCTCCACGATGACCACCGTCTTGCAGTCCTTCTAGTCTTGGTCTTGTTGCACCGAAATGGCAACCTTTGCCTGATGCCTCGGTACTCCGCGGCTGTGCTTGCCCCCTTTGCACCAAAGGGGGAAGGAGGACACTGCGCGGACTGGCACCCGCCTGGCGCCCTTGGTCGTCATGACTTGCGTCACGGGCACCTCGTGAGGTACCCCGCCTTGGTCTCTCCGCCTCCTCGTGAGCCAGCCTGATGAGGCCATGCCTGAGGAAGCTCCGTGTCGTTCGCCCCGCGAGGCTTGGCCCCTCACGAGGGTCTTGGGTTTGTGTTGGTGAAGATGGGCCGCGCTGGGGCCCCCTTTGAGCCACGCCGCAGGCCGCAGGCAGGCAAGTCTGGGGACCCCCGTTCACAGAACGCCGACAGTTCTGGTAACCCCACGGTACTTCGAAAAATACCCGAACCATTCTAAAACCATTCCGGTGTCCGAATACCATCTTCCAATATATCAATCCTTACCTCTCGACCATTTCGAGACTCCTCGTCATGTCCGTGATCTCATCCGAGACTCCAAACAATATTCGGTCACCAAAAAACATAACTCATAATACAAATCATCATCAAACATTAAGTGTGCGGACCCTACGGGTTCAAGAACTATGTAGACAAGACCGAGACACATCTCTGATCAATAACCAACAGTGGAACCTGGATGCTCATATTGGTTCCTACATATTCTATGAAGATCTTTATCGGTCAAGCCGCAATGACAACATACGTTATTCCCTTTCTCATCGGTATGTTACTTGCCCGAGATTCGGTCGTTGGTATCCTCATACCTAGTTCAATCTCGTTACCGGCAAGTCTCTTTACTCGTTCCGTAATGCATCATCCCGCAACTAACTCGTTAGTCACATTGCTTGCAAGGCTTATCGTGATGTGCATTACCGAGAGGGCCCAAAGATACCTCGCCGATACTCGGAGTGACAAGTCCTAATCTCAATCTATGCCAACCCAACAAACACCTTCAGAGATACCTGTAGAACATATTTATAATCACCCAGTTACGTTGTGCCCTTTGATAGCACACAAGGTATTCCATCGGTATCCGGGAGTTGCACAATCTCATAGTCAAAGGAATATGTATAAGTCATGAAGAAAGCAATAGCAATAAAACTTAACGAACATTATGCTAAGCTAACGGATGGGTCTTGTCCATCACATCATTCTCCTAATGATGTGATCCCGTTCATCAAATGACAACACATGTCTATTGTTAGGAAACTTAACCATCTTTGATTAACGAGCTAGTCTAGTAGAGGCTTACTAGGGACACAGTGTTTTGTCTATGTATTCACAGATGTATCAAGTTTCTGGTTAATACAATTCTAGCATGAATAATAAAAATTTATCATGATATAAGTAAATATAAAATAAAAACTTTATTATTGCCTCTAGGGCATCTTTCCTTCATTTATTATTGCTATTGCTTTCTTCATGACTTATACATATTCCTTTGACTATGAGATTATGCAACTCCCAAATACCGAAGGAACACCTCGTGTTATCTCAAACATCACAACATAACTGGGTGATTATAAAGATGCTCTACAGGTATCTCCGAAGGTGTTTGTTGGGTTGGCATAGATCGAGATTAGGATTTGTCACTCCGAGTATCGAAGAGGTATCTCTAGGCCCTCTCGGTAATGCACATCATGATAAGCCTTGCAAGCAATGTGACTAATGAGTTAGTTGCGGGATGATGCATTACAGAATGAGTAAAGATACTTGTCGTTAACAAGATTGAACTAGGTATGAAGATACCGACGATCGAATCTCAGGTAAGTAACATACCGATGGCAAAGGGAATGACATATTTTGTCATTGCGGTTTCACCGATAAAGATCTTTGTAGAATATGTAGAAACCAATATGAGCATCCAGGTTCCGCTATTGGTTATTGATCAGAGATGTGTCTCGATCATGTCTACATAGTTCTCGAACCCGCAGGGTCCGCACGCTTAATGTTCGATGATGATTTGTATTATGAGTTATCTGTTTTGGTGACCGAAGATTGTTCGGAGTCCCGTATGAGATCACAGACATGACGAGGAGTCTCGAAATGGTCGATACGTAAAGATCGATATATTGGAAGGCTATATTCAGACACCAGAAAGGTTCTGAGTGATTCGGGTATTTTTCGGAGGTAAAGATTGATATATTGGATGATAGTATTCGGACACCGAAATGGTCTCGGAGTGTTTCGGATATTTATTGGAGTACCGAGGGGTTACCAAAATCCCCCGGGGAAAGTAATGGGCCAACATGGGCGATAGGGGAGAGAGAGGGCAGCCCACAAGGGGTGGCGTGATAACCCACAAGTATAGGGGATCGCAACTGTTTTCGAGGGTAGAGTATTCAACCCAAATTTATAGATTTGACACAAGGGGAGCCAAAGTATATTTGAAGGTATTAGCAGCTGAGTTGTCAATTCAACCACACCTAGAGATTAATTATCTGCAGCAACGTGATCAGTAGCAAAGTAATATGATAGTTTTGATAGTAGTGACAACAGTAACAGTAACGGTAACAGTGATAGTAGTAGTTTTGTAGCAAGTGCAATAGTGATGATAGCAGTAGTAACTTAGCAAGAACTATATAAGGTAAATTTGTAGGCATTGGATCAGTGACTTGTTGGATAATATTCATCATGATACAGTTATAACCTAAGGCGATACGACACTAGCTCCAGTTCATCAATATAATGTAGGCATGTATTCCGTAAATAGTCATACGTGCTTATGGAAAGAACTTGCATGACATCTTTTCTCCTACCCTCCCGTGGCAGCGGGGTTGTAAGTGCGTCTAGTGCCACCCCTAGTTGGTTTTGGAGTATTGACGACAAACTTGGTTGAGGGACTAATGTGTCTGTGAGAATTGCAAGATAACACAGGTAGTAGTCCCACATTGATTCGGTTTACCTACCAGAGATGACCCCTAAAAATGTGTGAAGACATTGAAGACAATGGTGGTCTATGAAGATATTCACAACGAAGATTATGACTGGAGAAGACATTCAAGTGAATACTATGGAGTGCGAAGACATAGTTGTTTCGTAGTTTCCTTTTCTTCTTTGTTGAGTCATAGGAACCACCGTACTGTTAAGTGGGGTCCAAGTGAACAAAGTCAGAGTGACTAATGTGATGCTCAACCAAATCCTATGTCTTCGAGTGAAGACAATGAGAGGAAATCTTATCCAGAGCTGGATGAGTCAGCTTTACTTATAGCCCAAGTCAAGCTGTCGCGTGTGTTTGAAATCTTACCGTTGGACACGTGTCAGTTCCTTAGTGACCTAGGGTCATTTCGGACAAATCAGGTTGGGTTGCCTCCTGGCTATAAATAGCCCACCACCTACACCATAAATTGGTGGCTCCTCAGAGTTAGTGCACGGCTTCTGTCGTTTGAGAGCAACCCACCTCCAAGGCATTTGAGAGAGAGATCCTTGCGAGGACAAAGCTGAAAACACCCAGAGCCAAAGAGTGTTAGGCATCACTGAAGTCTTTCTATCCGCATGATCTGAAGACTTGTTACACTTGAGGACTGTGAATCCTCCAGCCGGTTAGGCATCATGTTCTGAGCATCCAAGAGTCATTGTGGATTTCCGGTGAATGAAGTCTGTGAAGGTTCGGTAGTCTACCTTGAAGACTTACCAGAGTGATTGGGTGAGGACTAAGTGTCCCCAGCTCAAGGGGAATAAGGTGAATACGCGGTCTTCTGAGTTGAATCTCAGCCTCCCTAACCAGACGTACAGTTGTCACAACAACTGGAACTGGTCCAACAAATCCTTGTCCTCACCAAGCAACTGGTTCTATCCTTTACCTCTCTTTACATACTGTTTGTCTTCGTGAACTCATTGGCTGCCTGTCTGATCTAATTGTCTTCACTGAGTGAAAATTGTTGTTGTTTGGCTTCAAACTATCTTCCATCCTAATCCATACTACCTAGCTGCTAATAGTCTTCCCGCTTTCTCTTCATTGCTTACTTGACTATGGCTTGTCTAGTGTAGTCTACCTTCCGCTGCATGTCAATAGGTTCATTTCTACTGTTTGTCTTTGAAGCCCTCATGTTTTGAAGACTTCCACAAAAATCGCCTATTCACCCCCTAATGTCGATAACTAGCTCTTTCAATTGGTATCTGAGCAAGGTGCTCCCTTGTTCTGTGTGATTCAGTTTAACCACCAGGAGTTTTAGCTATGTCGACTGCAGGGATAATCAAAGTCTCCGCTGCATGCCCTGTCTTCGATTGAACTGATTACCCCTACTGGAAGAATAAGATGCGTATGCATCTTGAATCCATTGATGTCGACCTCTGTTTTGTCGTCAAGAACGGCGTTCCCAAGGTCGGTGAAGGTGTCACTGCTACTGATGTGAAGAGGTTCATTAAACTGGACATGACTGCCAAGAACATCATCTGTGGTCATCTGACCAAAGGACAGTATGGTCGTGTGAGTGCTTTGGAAATTGTGAAGCTAGTCTGGCTCTTCAAGGTCAATGAAGGCTTCTCAACCCAGAGAGAGTCAAGGATCAGTGTTCTTCACAACCTCTTCAACCGCTTCAAGGGAAATGACAATGACAATGTCCAGCTCACATTTGATCGCCTAAGTGATATCACAAATGAGCTTCACGCACTCGGCACCACTAAGATCACCAAGCATGAAATCGTCAAGACACTCTTGAGATTTCTTGACAGCTCATTCGACACCCTGGCCCTGATGATTCAAGAACGCCCTGAGTTCAAGACTCTCGATCCATCTGACATACTTGAGAGGCTCAACACGCATGAGTTCCAGTTATCTGAGAAAAGAGATATCTATGGTCCCAACTATGGCCGAACTCGCGCTTTGAAGGCAAAGGTTGTTTCCTCATCTGAAGAAGAATCTGACAGCTGTTCTGAGGATCCTGAAGACATTGGAAAGGAGCTTGCTATGCTTATGAAGAAGTTCCAGAAGTTCACCAAGAAAAAAGGCTTCGGAAAGTCTTTAAGATCCAGCTCAAGAAATGATGAAGCTTCCCCTCGTGATCACAAGAAGAGAACATGCCACAAGTTCAAGAAACCTAGTCACTACATCTCTGAGTGTCCACAATGGGACAATGAGACCAAGCAGAAGAAGAGCAAGGAATATGATTCTGATGACAAGAACCAGAAGAAATCCTCAAAGTCTTCTTCAAAGTCTTCATCACACAAGAAGAGCTCATCTGGCAAGGCTCGTGCGTTTGTTGGCAAGGAGATGGATTCAGAGGAGGAGTCTGCATTTGAGGAGGCAGAGGTGGAGTCTGAGGAGGAGTCTGATTCAGGCATGGCAAGCCTGGCTCTAGCTACTGCTTATGTTGCCAAGTCCATCTTCAACACTAAAGACAATGTCCCCGTCACCAACGCTAATGCTAATGATGAGGATGAATCTGCTCCCACCTACTGCTTCATGGCACGTGGTGCCAAGGTAAACTCACGCGATGCTTACTTTCAAACATCAAGTGAAGATGACTCTGAATGTGAATCTAAACCTAGCTACAAAACACTTGCTAAAATTCCAACTGAACAACAAACTGCTATGGAACATATTCAAAATTTGTTAGACAGAAGCGATGACTTGTTGGACGCGGAAATGACCCGATCTCAGTCCTTAATTGAAGACATCCAAAATCCTCATGCTAGGTACGAGGAACTTGAAAGTCGTCATGAAACACTCTCAACAACTCATGAAAAGCTTTCCTACGATTATCTTCAAAGGAAGCAAGAACTTGAGAACTTGAAAGCGGCTCATAAAGATCTTCAAAAAGAGAACAAGTCACTTCGCGCTCAACAGATCAGTTCCACTCAGGAAGGATTTGAACCACCATGTCTAAAATGTCTTGAGCATGATAACGCTGTCTCTATTGCTGAATGTTCTATTGCTGCTACTGTTGCAATATCTTCAACTGCTCTTGGTCTTCAAAGAAGCAGAACTGTGTATCCCTCTATACTTCTGAATCTGAATACATTGCTGCTGGATCTTGCTGCGCTCAACTTCTATGGATGAAGCAAACTCTCAAGGACTATGGCATCCACCTGAAGCAAGTGCTACTTTACTACGACAATGAAAGCACCATCAATATTGCAAACAACCTAGTCCAACACTCGAAGACAAAGCACATTCAGATCTGTCATCACTTTCTTAGAGATCATGTCATGAAGGATGATATTGATATCATTCACGTCAACACTGAAGAGCAATTGGCAGATATCTTCACAAAGCCCTTGGATGATAAAAGGTTTTGCAAGTTGCGGTGTGAGCTAAATATCTTAGAATCCTTGAATGTCCTGTAATTGGACACACATCCTAACGCTTATGCATATAGATGACTTAGATGTGCAACACACGAAGTAACATATATCTTCAATCAATGAAGACATACACTGTAATTGTGAATACATTAATGCAGAATTTGACTTCGGAGCGCCACGATAATTGTGCGTCGTGTCTGGGTCTAATACTTCCTATACGGTGGGTAATGCCACCACCAAATTCTTGTTTGAAGTGTTTCAATTGGCATCATAATTGCATAGTCTTCGCATTTGGTTTGTCTTCAACATAGATTTGACGTCACGTTTATCTTCACAATGTTGAGTTGGTCTTATGTTGATATATACATATATTCGTGTTCTGTCCTCTACAACATTCACTTATAGCTATGTCTTCGTACTTGAATTTTTGATCTAAGTGAATGTGATCAGACCCCTAACCCCTTCTGTGCTTCTACCTCAAATTCTATCTATCCAAATCATATGCATTCTATTGAAACCTGTCGATTGTCTTCTCTGCATCCTTGTCAGCAGAAGACAAAGAGACAAAAGTTGAAATCCATTTTTAATGGTATAGCCTTATTACCGAAGAAGCCGGAATGACCACCCGACAATCCAGGCGTGCGTGGGAACATGGAACAACTTTCAATATGTTGCATGCATGCCACGTGTCCTTCAGATGTGAGCCACTAGGGGCACCTGCATAATTACGCTGTGTTGTCCCTTTCCTTACAAATATACACTCACTGCGGTCATTATATCTTCTTCCACCTCGCCACCTCGTACAAACCCTAGCGCCTCCGCTAGCTCACGTCGACGCTGGAGATGAAGCGCTTAGCTGCAGCGACTTCTTCGACGCCGTCCTCACGCCGGTCGCGGACCTCGTCCTCTCCCCCGCCGCCGTAAGTGTCTTCCGCCGCCAAGTTAGGGCACGGAAGATTGAACTGCTCGGCCTCTCTCTCCAACTCATCTAGCAGTTCGTCTGTGGTAATTAAAACTTACTTTTTACCGCCTTTTTGATCCGTCGAATCCATCCACTTCAATCAAAAGTGGTTTCTTCACTTCCAAATCTGGATTCGTCTTCATCTGCATCTCATATCATGCCAAGTATATTCACTTATGCTTCACAACTAGTTAGATTCCTCACTTGTACTTATTCATGGATTCGTACAAATCTGGAACCAACTCTCATCAAATAAGTGAATGTCTTTGCACTATGAGGTCAATCTCTTCAAACTGATTTATCTTCAAAATCTTCTGAGAATGCATATGACCTCTTCCCCTTCCCTCGCACCTCTAATGCTGTCACAGGTGCATGTCCGTGGGAGAATCCCTTGGTTCTCATAGTCTACATTCATTTGCAGAGTTCTTACATCGTCATATTCACTCACCTGAAGCCGGTTCCTGTCTGACCGGCAAAGGAAGCCATTCACTGTCTTGAAGCCATTTAGTCTGAATATAATGGCAATAGAGAAATCGGCTAGAAAGGGCGGCAGGCAGCGCCATGGGTATACAACTAAGGATTTACTTCCTAATCTATTTGAAATGTACAAGACAGATCCTGAGGAAAGCTATGGCCAGCGCAAGACCCGAATCCAATGGATTCTAAGATATTGGGCAGAAGAATGGTTCGAATACAGATTTGTGACTGCTAAATATGCTGAAAAGAACACTATCAAGCGCCTATGGGGAGATATTCTGTACAGAAATCTGCAGCCCAAGTCCAAGTCTAAAGCTATTGCTCAAGGCTTCTACCCATGCATGGTCCGAGGACCGAAGCCAGAGAATGCTTACCCATCGTCTATGGTATGGTGTCGCGAAGACAATCTTTTCAAGTGCAACTATCAGTTTGCAAAAGAGTCAGCTATGAAGAACAAGAAAGAACTTGGACTCAACTTCAACCTTGGCCCGTCTGCTCCAAGGGCTGATGGCATGCGTGATGCCAATCCAAATGTCATTGGCCCCTTCAACAATTTCGATGGCCTCCTCTCTCACATAGCTGCTCAGATGGCCACTATGGAACAATTTGCTGAAGACACAGACTCTAAAGATGCCCCAACACCACCAAAGCCGCAGAAGAAGAAAACAAAGGCTTCGAAGCCCTTTGGCTCACAAAAAGCTTCACGTGTGAAGCCATTGGCCACTGCGCCTCCTGAACCTAGTGTGCAATCTGAAGATCTGTCTCGTGTCTCCAAGAAGACCGAGAAGACAAAGAAAACCAAGATGCCCAAGAAGATTTCTGGGCATGAACTGACCCCTACTGCCGTTCTGCACAATGAGGATGACACCATTGATCTGTCCAGCGGTGAAGATCGTGGTGATGATGCCCTTGAGCTACTGATCAAGAGCAAGCAAGAAGCGGAGATCTTCAACGATCTGCCCCTCTTTGATGTGGATATTCTGAACAACTTCATCGATGAGTGGTTTGATGACCAGAGCATCAGCATTGATGATCTTCAGCTACCAGTGGACATCAGCGTCACCTTCCATGGAGCCATTGCTAAGGAGTTTGCTCTAGCTCAGAAGATTATTGAGCCGAAGAACAAAATTGACTATGAGAAGGCTCACTTCAAGAAGAACATGCCCAAGCACAACGTGGCAGATGTTCAGATCTTCAAGAAGATGTTGCATGAGCTCAAGGAACAGTTTCATAAGAAGCGGGAAGAAGCAAAAGGTTCAAGAGAGTGTGTCGGTGTAAAAACCGGCAGATCTCGGGTAGGGGGTCCCGAACTGTGCGCCTAGGCGGATGGTAACAGGAGAGGGGGGACACGATGTTTTTACCCAGGTTCGGGCCCTCTCGATGGAGGTAAAACCCTACTCCTGCTTGATTGATCTTGATGATATGAGTATTACAAGAGTTGATCTACCACGAGATCGAAGAGGCTAAACCCTAGAAGCTAGCCTATGGTATGATTGTTGTTATTCCTACGGACTAAACCCTCCGATTTATATAGACACCGGAGGGGGCTAGGGTTACACAGAGTCGGTTACAAGGAAGGAGATCTACATATCCGTATTACCAAGCTTGCCTTCCACGCCAAGGAGAGTCCCATCCGGACACGGGACGAAGTCTTCAATCTTGTATCTTCATAGTCCAACAGTCCGGCCAAAGGATATAGTCCGGCTGTCCGGATACCCCCTAATCTAGGACTCCCTTAGTAGCCCCTGAACCAGGCTTCAATGACGATGAGTCCGACACACAGATTGTCTTCGGCATTGCAAGGCGGGTTCCTCCTCCGAATACTTCACAGAAGATTTTGAACACGAGGATCGTGTCCGGCTCTGCAAAACAAGTTCCACATACCACCATAGAGAGAATAATATTTCCACAAATCTAACCTACTGACGTACCCCGTAGTGTGACATCACACCACAACCAGGTTTTATCCGAAACGTTTTTCATAACCCATCTCAGCGTGTTTTGCGAGGTGGTTTCCTTGGCACGTCTTGTCGAAGCAGAGACCGTGTTCCCTTTATTACGGGATTCTCATTAATACGGGCGTGGGTAACCCAAACATGCCTATTGGTAGGACTCCTAGATCTTAGGCAAGTCCCAAACGACCACGAGGAGGACGCTTGATATTAACCCTGTTTATAAAGGGGACAAGGCTTTTTCTTTTTTTCCTCTCGTGCTCAATCAAATCCTTCCCCCGCCTCGAGTTCTAACACCCAAAGCTTAGGTCAGGCGCTTCAGACCTTCAATCATGTCCGGATCCAGCCTTCAAGGCCGGTGGGTGCCTTCCTCCATTACAGAGGAGGACATCAAGAAGTTGAGGGAGGCCAGATATCTGACCGCCGAAATTTCGCATAGGCTGCCCGCCCGAGGGCAGGTCATCCCTACTCCTGAACCCAACGAGAGCGTCGTGTTCGTCTCCCACTTCCTCCAAGGACTAGGCCTCGCTCTGCATCCATTTGTTAGGGGTCTTATGTTCTATTATGGGCTAGATTTTCACGATCTGGCCCCGGATTCCCTTCTTTACATTTCGTCATTTATTGTCTTATGTGAGGCCTTCCTCTGCATTACCCCTCACTTCGGCCTATGGCTCAAGACCTTCGATGTGAAGCTGAAGATGATCGAGGGGCAGCACGCAGCATGCGGAGGTGCTTTAATAAGCAAAATTGCTGACGCTCCATGGCCTGAAGGTAACTTCCCATAGGTGTCCGGATTGTGGCAGCGGGAGTGGTTCTACATCACAGCTCCCCGAAGTGCCAAGTGGGTAGCTGCCCCCGCCTTTCGCTCAGGTCCCTCACCACAATTGATGTCATGGATCAGTAGGGGGCTGAGCTGGGGTCCAGCCAAGGACGTGCCAATACTTTAAAGCCGTATCCGAGATCTCTTTGAGAGAGATTTCAGTCTGGTTATGGTAGTGCAAGTTATGCTAGTTCGTCGAGTCCAGCCTTGCAAACGCCGGCCCTTTCACATGTGGGAATTTAACCCGGAAGGACCGCATGCTATTCAACACTTCCTCGGTATGACACCCAAGGAGATGTACAAATTGTTCTTCGGACCACAAATAATGTGTCCGGGCATCATTGAGGATGCAGGTCTGAGCTGCAATCGCCCGGATACCCAAGTAAGTAGCCCCGCATCCAGACACATTGTACCTTTATTAATCGTAACGTCGCCCTAAAAAAGCCGCTCTTTGACCATGATTGGATAGCGAAGGTGTCGGTGTCAAAACCGGCGGATCTCGGGTAGGGGGTCCCGAACTGTGCGTCCAGGCCGGATGGTAACAAGAGGCAAGGGACACAAAGTTTTACCCAGGTTCGGGTCCTCTTGATGGAGGTAAAACCCTACATCCTGCTTGATTAATATTGAAGATATGGGTGTTACAAGAGTAGATCTACCACGAGATCAGAGAGGCTAAACCCTAGAAGCTAGCCTATGGTATGATTGTATGTTGTGATTGTTGTCCTACGGACTAAAGCCCTCCGGTTTATATAGACACCGGAGAGGGTTAGAGTTACACAAGGTCGGTTACAAAGGAGGAGATATCCATATACGTATTGCCTAGCTTGCCTTCCACGCCAAGTAGAGTCCCATCCGGACACGAGACGAAGTCTTCAATCTTGTATCTTCATAGTTTAACAATCCGACCAATGGAGATAGTCCGACTGTCCGGAGACCCCCTATTCCAGGACTCCCTCAGTAGCCCCTGAACCAGGCTTCAATGACGATTAGTCCGGCGCGTAGTTGTCTTCGACATTGCAAGGTGGGTTCCTTCTCCGAATACATCATAGAAGAATTTGAATACGAGGATAGTGTCCGACCCTGCAAAATAAGTTCCACACTTCGCTGTAGAGAATAATGCTTTCACGGATCTAATCCGCTAGCTTGCTTTGGCAACATGACGTTACGTCATGGCCCGGTGATTATTTGAACCGTTTCTCTTAACCAGCTCCACACATAACGCGAGGCGGTTTCTTGACACGTCTTGCCAAAGCGGAGATCGTGTTCCCCTAATTACAGGATTCTCATTAATGCGGTTCGTGGGTAACCCAACCGTGTCTAGGACTCCTAGATTATAGCTAAGTCCAAAACGGCTACGGAGAGGACGCTTGATATTCACCCTCTTTATAAGGGGCAAGGTTTTCGCTTTTTCCCTCTCGTGCTCAACCAAACCCTTCCCCCTCCTCGAGTTCTAACACCCAAAGCCCAGGTTAGGTGCTCCGAATCTTCAATCATGTCTAGATCCGGCCTTCAAGGCCGATGGATGCCTTCCTCCGTGACGGAAGAGGACATTAAGAAGTTGAGGGAGGCCAGATACCTGACCGCCGAGGTTTCGCATCGGCTGCCTGCCCGAGGGCAGGTCATCCCTACTCCCGAACCCAACGAGAACGTTGTGTTCATCTCCCACTTCCTCCGAGGTCTAGGCCTCACTCTTGATCCCTTCGTCAGGGGCTTGATGTTCTATTACGGGTTAGATTTCCACGATCTAGCCCCGGACTCCTTTCTCCACATCACGACATTTATTGTCGTGTGTGAGGCCTTCCTCCGCGTTACCCCTCACTTTGGCCTGTGGCTCAAGACCTTTGAAGTAAAGCCGAAGATGATCGAGGGGCAACAAGCCGCGTGTGGAGGTGCATCAATAGGCAGGATGGCAGGAGCTCCATGGCCGAGAGGTTCCTTTCCAGAGGTGCCCGAATTATGGCAACGGGAGTGGTTTTATGTCACGGCTCCCAGAAGTGCCAAGTGGGCGGCTACCCCCGCTTTCCGCTCGGGCCCCCCACCACAACTGATGTCATGGGTTAGCAGGGGCCTGAGTTGGGGTCCAACCAAGGACGCGCCTATGCTGCAAAGCCACATCCGAGATCTCTTCGAGGGAGATTTCAATTTGGTTGCGGTAATACAAGTTATGCTGGTTCGCCAAGTCCAGCCTTGCAAACGCTGGCCCCTGCGCTTGTGGGAGTTCAACCCAGAGGGACCACGTGCCATTCAAAGTTTCCTTGGCCTGACGCACGAGGAGATGTACAAGTTATTCTTCAGACCTCAAGTGGAGTGTCCGGATATCACCGAGGACGTGGGCCTGAGCAGTAACCGCGCCACCGAACAAGTAAGAAATCCTCTAGCCAAACACACTGTCTTTTATTCAAGGTTATTTTTGAGAGTTCGCCTTTTGACCAGGACTGGCTAACAAAGGCGAAGATGATTCGGTGTTTGGCCCCCCTCCCTGAGGGTTTAGAAAATCCGGTTTTGGAGAAGATGCTCGAGGTCGCACCTTTCCCGGAGCCCTTGAAGGAAGATATCGGGGGGATAATATGGGCGAACGCGGGCCCCCATCACTACCCGCTCCGACCGAGGGAACGAGCGTTTCCACGAAGGAGGACGACCGGGGGAGGAAAAGGACTGCTTCCGAGGATCCGGAAGCCGAAGCCCCTAAGCGGGAGAAGAAGTCTCCCACAGAGGGTCCTGCCTTGGAGGGTGCTTTTGCCGCACAAAGTCCGCGAGGGGATCTACCCTCCAACGAGTTGTAAGTGATCCAAAATATTTTAATAGTATGAGTTTGCTATCTTTTTCCTCTGAGAAAACGACCACCGCATATATATTGCAGTTCGGGCCTCAGCCCCTCTCAAATGAGTTCGTCTTCGGGGGATCTTCTTCCGGAGATGATGGAGAGCGAAATGCCTCCCCCGGACTCGTCCGCTCCAGAAGCGGGCGACCCCGAAGTGTCGTCACGGAGGGCCTCTCCGGATCCGGTGAGGCCAGAAGATAGTCCCTTAGGCCCCAGAAGTCCCTAGTGTCCGGCTCCCGAAGAGAGCATACGAAAGAGTCCGGCACCATCTAGTGTGCAGTCGGACATTCTGAGGGAGTTAGTGGGGCGAGCGGCCATCTCAGAAGAGCACCGTACGCTGATGGGTACGGTGATGGAGAGAATCTCGTCCGTTGAAAGCGGATTACATGAAGCCTTTATGAGTCTATTGACAGGCTTTGAGGTATGTGAGATAATATGTGATAGTACTGCACATGTTATAGTAGCCCCTGAGACTCTGGTTGTCGTCGAGAACGGCGAAGAACAAAGGATCAAATTCCCAGGCAATAACCAATCTGCTTTTATGCGCGGGTGGTGGGAGCTCCGGTGGCTAGCCGGACTAGGGAGTTTGCCCAATTAAAACGGCAACTAGATGCGGCAGACGCCGACATCGAGCTTGTTAACGAGAGGCTTGACGAGGCACAGGGTAAGTGTTATTATTCGGTGAATGCCACATAGTAAGAGTAGCATAATGCCAGTATCTTTAATATGTTGTGACTGCAGATGGGGCTGCCACCGTGGAAGCCTTGCGGGCGGAACTTGCCCGAGCCAAGGAACAAGCAAGGAGTAGTAATGTGGCTGCTTTGAAGGTGGCCGAAGAGTTGAAAGCCGAGAAGGCCGCACATTGTGAGAGCCAAGAGAAGATGGCCAAGATGGTCGTAGAATTGAAAGACACTGCCGACCGTTGCCGGGTCCTTGAGAAAGAGAACCAAGCAAAGGCAACAGACCTTGAGAAGGCCGCGGCGGCAGACAAAGACACCCGTTCTGCTATGAGAGCGAAGAAGGAGGAGCTGTGGGAAGTCGGGGATATTGCGGCTGGAAAACCCTTCATGTTATGGAGGAAGTTCGGAGATCCACGGTATGCCCCTCTGGATCGGCTGTGGAGCTCGGCAGATGCGTATATGGATTTGGCGGCGAGCGCTGCCGATGCGGCCAAGTACTTCCAAGGTCAGACAGATCGTGAAGTGGACAAGCTGTTCTGGATGCAACTCCACATTCCAGAGCGTCCGCTTTCATTGACTGACCAGCTAGCCGAATGGGCCGAACTGAGTAGGTTGTCCGGACTCGCCATGAGGTCTGTTGTGGATCAATTATGGCCGGAAGGGCCTACGCCGAACAGCTATTTCTGCTTAGTGCAGCAGCTCCTTGATGCAGTGCCACGCATTAATGTGATGAAGAGGTCGGCATGCATAGAAGGCTCGCGGATGGCCTTTGCCCGTGTTAAAGCATACTAGGCGGAGATGGACGCTACCACTGTTGCGGCGCAGGGTTCGGCCATAGGCCGTGTGGCTGCCGAACACTACTTCGAGGAAGTTCTCGAGGGTGCTCGTTTGATAGAGGCCCAGTGCTCGAAAAATATTATGTTTGACTGATATGTATTCTCATTGTAAACATAATGCTTTTATGAAGTTTTTATAAGGTTGTGTTTATACTTTTGCCTGAAAGTAGTATGTTGCCTCCTGTGCGGCCGTTTATGTATACATGTGTATAACCTGAAAGATTGCAGCCGTCGGCTTCAACCCCCACGCATATAATGCGGAGGTGCTCGCAAAAAACGTGTGTTCACACTTAACCCAATGTCTTGGTCCTGATAAGGAGGTGATAGCGCTGCGAGCGAGGCAACCGGGCTATAATGCTTGAACACTTTCACTTAGCCATAGGAGTTTGACAGTGGGGCTACTAGATAGCCCCTGGTGGCTCCGCACTCTCCTGATCGCGGGGTGCGCATATGCCTAGCCGGAAAACGGCCCTTCGTTAAGGCGGAGGAATTCTAACATTCCGATAGGTCATCGAGTGGTTGACCAGTCTCACGCTATATCATGACAGTCAGTTTTCGGCTTTCTCTATTGAGGCACTCGTCCGGATGAACCAGGGCACAATCGCAGTAGTTCTCCTGGTGCTACCTTAGCCGGCAAAGCGGAACATAAGGCACCAAAACAAAGGAGCCGGGCAAACCCAACATTTTACCAAAGACAATGATTCGAAGCTGATGCATATAAGGCCGAACTCGCGACACCGAACACTCCCTAAGGTATTCGGTCTTTATGATATAAACCGGGCCGAAATAATGCCGCTTGTAAGAAGCCCCTTGTGTCCAGGTACGTGCGTTATTCTGACATGGCCACATGCCAAGACGTCAGCATCCTTCTCAATTTTGCGGAAAATTCGGTGGATATGTATCAACAAGAGACAGTAAAAAAGGTTTACGCAGGGTCTTAATCTAAAAAGAATCCTTTGAGCGGGTCCCTGCTGCACGTCTGCGCCTGTGTCTCCTTTGTGCCGTATCCTGGACGGGTGTAGCACGATGATTATCTGTAAAAGAGAGGAGCTTAGGTAAAAAAGCTGTTGTGCAAAAAGATAGTTTTTTAAGCAAACAATGTATAATTCAAGGTGAGTAAGAATTGCCACTTGTCTGCGCCCGTTGAGCCCCTTGTATTGTAATAGGGGGCCTGTTAATTAGTTGGTGAGGTCGTTTTTAGTGTGCGGCTGTTAAGGCAGCCGCACGCTCTTCAGCACGCAGAAATCGCTTAATATTTCCGTTCACTGTAATGATGCCACGTGGACCGGGCATCTTGAGTGTGAGGGAAGCGTAGTGTGGTATTGCATTAAAGCGAGCGAAAGCTTCACGTCCGAGTAGTGCTTGATAGCCACTTTGGAACGGAGCGGTGTGGAAGGTTAGATGTTCGCTACGGAAGTTATCGGGGGAGCCGAATATAACGTTTAGTAGCAGGGAGCCCGTGCAACGAGCCCCTGGGCCTGGCGTTACTCCTTTAAAGGTAAAATTGCTATGGCGAATTTTTGTTGGGTCTATCCCCATTTCGCGGATTGTATCCTGGTATATCAGGTTTAGACTACTGCCACCGTCCATCAGGACTCGTGCGAGGCGGTATCCGTCAATTATTGGGTCTAATACCAGGGCAGCCCATCCTGCACGCCGGATACTTGCTGAGTAATCATGATGGTCGAAAGTGATCGGTCGAGACGACCAGTGGCAGGACTCCGCAGTGATAGGCCTTCGGGCGTATTTTTCTGGGAGTGTCGTTTTGTTTTTTCCATTGATCACGTGTAGCACGTTTACTATTTTGACTTCCGATGGAAATTTCTTTTGTTCCCCAGCGTCTCCCTTGAGAGGCTCATTCTCATCTTTGCTTGGTGTATCCTCCCCCTTGTGTACGGCATTGAGCTTGCCGGACTGCTTGAAGACCCAACATTCTCTGTGGGTATGATTAGCTGGTTTACCAGGGGTGCCATGGACCTGACATATTTGGTCCAGAATTTTATTCAGGCTGGACAGTTCGTCTCTAGCGCCTTTAGAGGGCGGCTTCTGACCTGGCCGAGAGCTTTTGAATCCGGCGTTTACTGTCGTGCTCTTCGTGTTGTCTCCTTTGTTCCGGCGTTTGTTATTGTTGTTGCGCCGTGATTTCTCGTTTCCATCTCTAACTTCGGATGTACTGGGATCGCTGGTGCTACATCTGGCTAGCCAGCTGTCCTCACCCGCGCAAAAGCGGGTCATGAGGCTTGTTAATGCTGCCATCGTTCTCAGCTTTTCTTGGCCGAGGTGTTTGGAGAGCCATTCATCACGGACGCTATGTTTAAAAGCTGCCAATGCTTCGACATCCGAACAGTCAACAATTTGGTTCTTTTTAGTAAGAAACATGTTCCAAAGTGTTCGGGCTGACTCTCCAGGCTATTGAGTTATATGGCTCAAATCGCCCGCGTCCGGAGGCCGGACATAAGTTCCTTGGAAATTTGCTCGAAAAGCGTCTTCAAGCTCTTCCCAACTTCCAATGGAGTTTTCAGGGAGGCCTTTAAGCCAGTGGCGGGCTGGCCCTTTGAGCTTGAGGGGTAAGTACTTGATGGCGTGGAGATCATCTCCCCGAGCCATATGGATATGGAGGATATAGTCCTCAACCCAGACCCCAGGGTCTGTTGTTCCCTCGTATGCCTCTATGTTCACGGGTTTGAATCCCTCTGGAATTTCATGATCCAGCACCTCATCGGTGAAACATAGGGGGTGTGTGGCACCCCTGTATCTGGGTGTACCGCATTGTTCGGATGTTATATCGTATGCTGGGGCGTGCTTGCGTGGTCCATAGATGGATCTGGTTGCGCTGTTCTTTTGTTGCAAGCCCCCGCGTGAATCGCGTATTGTCTTGTGAGTGGCATTGTTGGCCGCTCTATGTTGGCCGTGAGGTCGTCTATCCAGCCATGTGGCAGTTTTGATTTTTGGTTGTGAGGGGTCTGAGGCCTCCTCATCGAATTCAGGTAGCAATTTCCGCTTTGGGTAGCTCTTTGTGGGGCGATTGTCGCCGTACTTCGCTGTTGTGTTGGGTACTTTACTCCATCTGATTTGGAGTGTGTCCTGCGCAGTCTTGAGCCTTTGCTTCTGCTTTTTTAGGCTCCTCGCGGTGACAACAAGCCTTTGACGGGCATTCTACTGCTCCGGGTGCCTGTCCGGCGTTGTGTCGTCTGGACTATTATCTTTGACAGAATTGGTTTGTTCGGTTTGATTTTCCGTATTGCCATGGTCCGGCAGTGATTCGCCCTGCTCCAACGTTGGGTCTGTGTGGTCGTTGTTTCTGGCGAGGCGGGATTTGGGGTGGTGCTTGCGCCGTCGCTTTGACTACTTCTCGAGGGAACAATCCTTTGGTGCGTCCTTCCATTCCTCGTCGTCGTTTTCTTTTGGTGTGTCCACCATGTATACGTCATATGATGAAGTGGACGTCCGGCGCCCTGTGGGCGGTGGTTCATCTTCGCCTCCCGCACCATTGTCCATACCGTCGATGTCTGTGGAGTCGAAGTCGAGCATGTCGGTTAAATCCTCGACAGTGGCTACAAAGTGGGTGGTGGGTGGGCGTCGAATTTCTTTGTCGTCCGCATCCCAGTCCGGTTGGCCATGGTTCGGCCAGGGCTATCCTGACAAAGAGAGAGACCTTAGTGAATTCAGAATGTCGCCAAAGGGCGAGTGTTGAAAGATATCCGCAACGGTGAATTCCATGATCGACGCCCAGTCGGATTCGATTGGTAGGGGCGCGGATGGTTCGGGGTCCGGAGGAGAGTCCGGCACCTTGGAGTCACGGGCTGCGTAGAGTATTATACTGGTGTTCGGCTCGATCGCCCCTGAGACTGAAGCCCTTGAGGCGGTGTCCAGCCACCCGTCCTCGATTGGTGTAGCTGGCTCCGAGCTAAGGGTCGGAGCTGGTGTGGGCGCGGCCTCTGGAGTACCATCTGGTGGCAGAGCTAGGTCATGCCCATCGAGACAGTGCGGCGCGCCAGCCTGTGGCTCGAATCCGTCGAAGATCAAGTCTCCGCGGATGTCGGCCATGTAGTTCAAACTTCCAAATCTGACCTGATGGCCAGGGGCGTAGCTTTCAATCTGCTCCAGATGGCCAAGCGAATTAGCCCGCAGTGCAAAGCCGCCAAATACGAAGATCTGTCCGGGGAGAAAAGTCTCACCCTGGACCGCATCGCTACCGATGATAGTAGGAGCCATCAAGCCTAATGGCGACGACACAGAGGAACTCTCAATGAAAGCACCAATGTCGGTGTCAAAACCAGCGGATCTTGGGTAGGGGGTCCCGAACTGTGCGTCTAGGCTGGATGGTAACAGGAGGCAAGGGACACGAAGTTTTACCCAGGTTCGGGCCCTCTTGATGGAGGTAAAACCCTACGTCCTGCTTGATTAATATTGAAGATATGGGTGTTACAAGAGTAGATCTACCATGAGATCAGAGAGGCTAAACGCTAGAAGCTAGCCTATGGTATGACTGTATGTTGTGATTGTTGTCCTACGGACTAAAGCCCTTCGGTTTATATAGACACTGGAGGGGGTTAGGGTTACACAAGGTCGGTTACAAAGGAGGAGATATCCATATATGTATTGCCTAGCTTGCCTTCCACGCCAAGTAGAGTCCCATCCGGACACGAGACGAAGTCTTCAATCGTGTATCTTCATAGTCTAACAGTCTGGCCAATGGAGATAGTCCGGCTGTCCGGAGACCCCCTAATCTAGGACTCCCTCAGAAGGCAAACTTGATCAGGTGTCCGGGCCCCCTCCCTGAGACATCACCAAGTCCCGTGCTAACCAGGATGCTGGAGATAGCGCCTTATCGAGCGCCCTCAGGAGAAGATAAAGGGGGGAACAAGGAGGCTAGTGCCTCCGCGAAGGAGGTTAGCCGGGGAGGAGGGACTGAAACTTCCTCTCCCCAGGGAAGGAAGAGGACCGCCTCCGAGGACCCGGAGACAATGGTCTCCAAACGGGGGAAGAAATCTTCGCCGGAGGGTCCTACCCCGGGGGCTACCCCGGCCGCACTATGCCCTCAAGGGGATCAGCCCTCCACCGAGCTGTAAGTAAAATGGTACATAATAATGAAAATATCTCGCCTTACTTCTGAGGAAGATAACCGAAGAATTTATCTCGCAGTTCGGATCTTAGCCCTTCTCAGCAAAGCTCGTCTTCAGGGGATCTTCTTCCAGAGATGATGGAGAGCGAAACGCCTCCCCCTGCCATACCGCCTCATGAGGCGGGCGACCCCGAGGTGTCGTCGCGGAGGGTTTCTCCTGATCTGGCAAGGCCAGAAGGTAATCCTATGGCCACCCGAAGTCCTCAGTATCCGTCTCTTGAGAGAGCAACCGAAAGAGTCCGGCACCATCTGGTGTGCGGTCGGACGTACTGAGGGATCTGCTAGAGCAAGCGGCTATCTCAGAAGAGCACCACACGTTGATGGGTACGGTGATTGAAAGGATTTCTTCTGACGAAAGTGGGTTGCATGAAGCCTTTATGAGTCTATTGACAGGTTTGAGGTACGCGAAATGATGTACATTTTTGACAGTACCGCACATTTCTAGATGTGCCCCGTGTAGAGAGTAGCCCCTGAGACTCTGGTTGTCGTCGAAAACGGCGGCAAACAGAGGATCATAGTCCCAGGTAATAACCAGACCGCCTTTATGTGCAGGTGATTGAAGCTCCGGTGGCTAGGCGGACTGATGGGTTTGCCAAACTAAGGCGGCAACTAGATGCGGCAGATGCCGACATCATGCTTCTTAACAAGCGGCTTGACAAGGCACGGGGTGAGTGGTTTTTCTGGTGATTGTCACATAATAAGAGCAGCATGATGCCAGTATCTTTAATATGTTGTGACTGTAGATGGAGCTACCACCGTGGAGACCCATCGGGCAGAACTTGCCCGAGCCAAGGAGCAAGCAAGGAGTAGTAATGCGGCCACTCTAAAGGCAGCCGAAGAGTTAAGGGTCGAACAGGCCGCGCATTGCGAGAGCAAAGAAAAAATAGCCAAGATGGTTGTAGAGTTAAAATATGCTGCTGACCGTTACCAGCTTCTTGAAGAAGAAAACCGGGCGAAGGCGACGGACCTGGAAAAGGCCACGATGGCGACCAAAGACACCCGCTCTGCAATGAGAGTGAAGAAGGAGGAGCTACGTCAAGCAGGGGATATCGCGGCTGGGAAGCCCTTTATGTTGCGGAGGTAGTTTGGAGATCCTCGGTACGCCCCTTTGGACCGGCTGTGGAGTTCTGCGGACGCATATCTGGACTTGGCGGCGAGTGCTGTCGATGCGGCCGAATACTTCCGAGATAAAAAAGATCGCGAACTGGACAAGCTATTCTGGTCACAATTTAACGTTTCAGAGCGTCCGCTTTCATTGACTGATCGACTGGCCGAATGGGCCGAGCTGAATAGATTGTCCGGACTCGCCATGAGGTCTATTGTGGATCATCTATGGACGGAAAGGCCAAAGCCGAACAGTTATTTTAGTTTGGTGCAGCAGTTCCTTGGTGCGGTGCTGTACATCAACACGATGAAGAGGTCGGCGTGCGTAGAGGGTGCGCGGATGGTCCTTGCCCGTGTCAAAACATACTAGGCGGAGATGGATGCCACCACCGTTGCGGTGCAGGGTTCGGCCATAGGCCGAGTGGCTGCCAAGCACTATTTTGAAGAAGTTCTTAAAGGCGCTTGTTCGATAGAGGCTCAGTGCTCAAAGAATATTATGTTTGAGTGACATGTATTCCCATTGTAAAAACAATGTTTTATTGAGTTTATCAAGGCTGTATTTATACTTTTGCCCGAAAGTACTATGATGCCTCCTGTGCGGCCGTTATGTATATATGTATATAACCTGAAAGATGGCAATCGTCGGCTTCAGCCCCCACGCATATAATGCGGGGGGTGCTCGCAGAAGACGCATGTTCACACTTGATCCAATGTCTTGGTCCATTAAGGAGGTGATAGCGCAGCGAACTAGGCGATCAGACTATAATGCTTTAACACTTTCACTTAGCCAGAGGAGTTTGACAGTGGGGCTACCTTATAGCCCCTGGTGGCTCCGCGCTCATCCGAATTCGGGGCGCGTACATGCCTGGCCGGGAAACGGCCCTTCGTTAAGGCGGAGGAATCCTGAAGATTCCGCTAGGTCATTGAGTGGTTGACCAGTCTCATGCTATATCATGACAGTCAGTTTTCGGCTTTCTCTACTGAGGTGCTCGTCCGGATGAACCAGCGCACAATCGCAGTAGTTCTCCTGGTGCCGCCCTAGCCGATAGAGCAGAACATAAGGCAGCAAAACACAAGAGCCAGGCAAACCCAACATTTGACCAAAGACATGATTCGGAGCTGATGCATATAAGGCCAAACTCTCGACGCCGAACACTCCCTAAGGTATTCGGTCTTTATGATGTAAACCAGGCTAAACAGTGCCCTTTGTAATAAGCCCCTGGTGTCTAGGTACGTGCAATATTCTGACGTGGCCACATGCCAATACGTCAGCATCCTTCTCAATTGTACTGAGAATCCGGGGGATGTGTATCGACAAGAGATAGTAAAAAAGGTTGACGCAGGGTCTTAATCTGAAAAGAATCCTTGGAACGGGTCCCTGCTGCATGTCTGCGCCTGTGTCTCTGTTGTGCCGTATCCTGGACGGGTGTAGCATGATGGTCGTCTGTATCAATTATATATAGCTGCACCGGACTCGTCTAACCGAGTCCGTGGTCTTAACGACCTGTCAGATGCTCTAGTTGGTGAGGTCGTCTACTGTGAAGCTGCCAAGGCAGCCGCACGGTCTTCCGCGCGCAAGGAGCGCTCAATATTTCCATTTACTGTAATGATTCCATGTGGACCGGGCATCTTAAGCATGAGAGAAGCGTAATGCGGTATTGCGTTAAAGCGAGCAAAAGCTTCGCGTCCGAGTTGTGCTTGATAGCCACTTTGGAACGAAGCGATGTGGAAGGTTAACTTTTCACTACGGAAGTTATCGGGAAAGCCAAATATAACCTCTAGTAGCAGGGAGCCCGTGCAATGGGCTTCTGGGCCTGGCGTTACTCCTTTAAAGGTAGTATTGCTATGGCTGATTTTTGTTGGGTCTATCCCCATTTTGCGGACTGTGTCCTAATATATCAGGTTTAAACTACTGCCGCCGTCCATCAGGACTCGTGTGAAGTTGTATCCGTCAATTATCGGGTCTAACACCAAGGCAGCCCATCCTGCACGCCAGATACTTGCCGAGTAATCCCTATGGTCAAAGGTGATCGGTTGAGACGACCAGTGGAAGAACTCCGCGATGATAGGCCTTGGGGCATGTGTCTCTAGGAGCGCCGCTTTGTTTCTCCCCTTCATTACGTGTAACACGTTTACTGTTTTTACTTCTGGTGGGAATTTCTTCTGTTCCCCAGTGCTTTGCTTGTGAGGCTCGTCCTCGTCTTTGCTTGGTGTATCCTGCCCCTTGTGTTCGGCGTTGAGTTTGCCGGACTGCTTGAAGACCCAACATTCTCTGTGGGTATGATTTGCAGGTTTATCGGGGGTGCTATGGATCTGACATAGTTTGTCCAGAATCTTGTTCAGGCTGGACAGTTCATCTCTGTTGCCTTTGGAGGGCAGCTTTTGCTGACCTGGCCGAGAGCTTCTCAATCTAGCGTTTACCGCCGTGCTCTTCGGGCTGCCTTCTTTATTCTGGCGCTTGTTTTTGCTACGTCGTGACTTCCCGTTTCTGTCCCTAACTTCGGATGTACTTGGGTCGCTGGTGCTGCATCGGGCTAACCAGTTGTCCTCGCCCGCGCAAAAGCGGGTCATGAGGCTTGTTAATGCTGCCATTGTTCTCGACTTTTCTTGGCCGAGGTGTCTGGCAAGCCATTCGCCTCAAACGCTGTGCTTGAAAGCTGCTAAGGCTTCGGCATCCGGACAGTCGACTATTTGGTTCTTTTTAGTGAGAAATTTGTTCCAAAGCTTTCGGGCTGACTCTCCGGGCTATTGAGTTATATGACTTAAATTGTCTACATCCGGTGGTCGGACATAGGTCCCTTGAAAATCTTCTCGAAAAGCGTCCTCGAGGTCTTCCCAGCTTCCAATGGAGTTTTCAGGGAGGCTTTTAAGTCAGTGCTGAGCTGGCCCTTTGAGCTTGAGGGGTAAGTACTTGATGGCATGGAGATCGTCTCCTCGAGCCATGTGGATATGGAGGATGTAGTCCTCAATCCATACCCCAGAGTCTGTCGTTCCGTCGTACGCCTCTATGTTTACAGGTTTGAATCCCTCTAGAAATTCATGGTCCAGCACCTCATTAGTGAAACATAGGGGGTGTGCGGCACCCCTGTATTTGGGTGTACCGTGGTATTCAGATTTTTGTTGTGTTGCATTGCGTGTTGGAGCGTGCTTGCTTGACCCGTAGATGGATCTGGTTGCGCCGTCCTTTTGATGCGAGCCCTCACGTGGATCACGTACTCGCTTGTGTGCGGCGTCGTTTGCCGCTCTATGTGGGCCACGAGGTCATCTATCTGACCGGGTGGCTATTTTGTTTTTTGATTGCGGGGGATCTAAGGCCTCCTCATCAAATTCAGGTAGGAGCTTTCGCTTCGGGTAGCTCTTCGTGTGGCGACTACCACCGTACTTTGCTGCAGTGTTGAGTACTTCACTCCATCTAATTCTGAATTTGTCTTGTGCATCCATGAGCCTTTGCTTCTGCTTTTTCAGACTCCTCGCAGTGGCAACAAGCCTTTGATGGGTATTCTGTTGCTCCGGGTGCCTGTCCGGTGTGATGTCATCCGGACTGTTATCTTCGCCGGAGTCGGGTTATTTGGTTTGATTCTCCGTGTTGCCGTGGTCGGATGGTGGTTCAATGTCGTGTTTGTCGTCCGCTGGCTCACCCTGCTCTATCGCTGGGTCTATATGATCGTTGTTTCTGTCGAGGCGGGATTTGGAGCGGCGCTTACACCGCCGCCTTAACTACTTCTCGAGGGAACGAACCTTCGCTGCGTCCTTCCTTTCCTCGTCGTCGTTTTCTTTGGTGTGTCCACCATGTATACATCATATGATGAAGTGGGCGTCCAGTGCCCCGTGGGCAGTGGCTCCTGTTCATCTCCTGCATCGTCGTCCATACCGTCGATGTCTTCGGAGTCGAAGTCAAGCATGTCGGTCAAATCGTCGACTGTGGCTACTAAGTGGGTGGTGGGTGGGCGGCGAATTTCTTTGTCATCCGCATCCTAATCCTGCCGGACATAGTTCGGCCAGGACTCTCCTGACAAGGAGAGAGACCTTAATGAGTTCAATATGTCACCGAAAGGCAAGTGCTGAAAGATATCCGCGGAGGTGAACTCCATGATCGGCGCCCAACCGGGTTCGATAGGCATGAGCGCAGGCGGTTCGGAGTCCGTGGTCAAGGAAGAATCCGACAGTTCGGCGTCACGGCTCCTATGAAGGGTAAGGTCGGTATTTGGCTCGATCGCCATTGAAGATGCGGCCTCCGTGGCAGGGTCTATCCACACGTCCTTGGATGGCACAACTAGCTCTGATTTGAGGGTCGGAGCGGTCGCCAATGCGATCTCCCGAACACTGTCCGATGGTAGAGCTAAATCATGCTCATCGTGACCGTGCGGCGCACTCGGCAAGGGCTCGAATCCGTCGAAGATCAAGTCTTTGTGGATGTCGGCCGTGTGGTTTTTGCTTCCAAACCTGACCTAGTGGCCAGGGGCGTAACTCTAGATCTGCTCCAGATGGCCAAGCGAGTTGACCCGCAGTGCGGAGCCGCCGGATACAAAGATCTGTCCAAGGATAAAAGTCTCACCCCGGACTGCATCGCTATCGATGATTGAAGGTGCCATACGGCCTAACAATGACGACACAGATGAACTCTCAATGAAAGCACCAATGTCGGTGTCAAAACCGGCGGATCTCGGGTAGGGGGTCCCGAACTGTGCATCTAGGTGGATGGTAACAGGAGACGGGGGACACGATGTTTTTACCCAGCTTCGGGCCCTCTCAATGGAGGTAAAACCCTACTCCTACTTGATTGATCTTGATGATATGAGTATTACAAGAGTTGATCTACCACGAGATCAAAGAGGCTAATCCCTAGAAGCTAGCCTATGGTATGATTGTTGTTGTTCCTACGGACTAAACCCTCCGGTTTATATAGACACCAGAGGGGGCTAGGGTTACACAGAGTCGGTTACAAGCAAGGGGATCTACATATCCGTATTGCCAAGCTTGCCTTCCACGCCAAGGAGAGTCCCATCCAGACACGGGACGAAGTCTTCAATATTGTATCTTCATAGTCCAACAGTCCGGCCAAAGGATATAGTCCGGCTGTCTGGATACCCCCTAATCCAGGACTCCCTCAGAGTGCATGAAGTACTTTGCGTAGAAATGTGTTTAAGTACACAATGAGGCTGAGAAGCGCAAGGCTCTTGGGCATCCTAGCATCGACCCCAAGATGGCTTCCAAACAAAAGAATAAGTCTGCTGAAGCCCAAAGTGAAGCATCAAGGAAGGAAGAACCTCGCATTATCTTCCCTGCCAGCATGACAGGCTGGAAGCCTAAGGTCCCCTCAGTAGCTTCAGAACTGAAGAAGACAAGGGCAGCTGAAGCCGAAGCCAAGAAACGCAAGCTCAAGAATGCTTCTGATGATGCACCATCGAAGAAGAAGCTAAAGACTAAGTCTTCAATGAAAGAGCGTGCTACGGCCTCTCAGCCCCTCATTGTTAAACCCATTTCTGTTGCTCTTCCAGCCACCACCAACAAAGATCATCGCATTGTGATCCACATGCCTGCTTCCACAGAGGATCATGAAGATGAAGAAGTTCCATCTGTTGATCCCATCACAGCTGAAGACATTGGTCATGAAGACAATGTAGAATATGATGATGTCCTTCCTCAACTTGAGCACCAAATGGTATCATCGCCTGTTCTTACTAACATCGAACTCATCAGCATTGGTCATCCATTGACGCCAATTTCTCAGGGTGATTCATGGGCCGATCGCCCTCAACAAGACACCCCCATTCATGATGAGACACCAAGAACTCCACCACCTCAAGTCACCACTCCAGTGCTTGAGGACGACAACTACATGGTGCAGACCACTCCATCACCACAGGCGTCGCCCGCTTTCCGCAGGCTTCGCAAAGGCCCTAGGCCACAGGTCACCATGTCGATCATTCCGGAAGGGGAAGCGCAACAAAGCTCAGTAGCATGTCAAGTGTTTCCTGAAGCCACCCCTACTGTGAATGTCTCTGAGTCTGAAGCTAAAGCTGCTGAAGACATTCCGGCTGCATCAGCCGATGAAGATCAAGAAACCAGAGAAGAAGAAAGAGTTGCCACACTCCCTGCCACTGATCAAGTCATTCTCGAGGAGAATGTGACTATGCCTGACCCTCCTGTTATTGAAGAAATGGAGGTTGAACACACCGAGGCTGCCACAAACAACATTACTGACGCCAATGACGTTATCATGGCCGAAGACAATGTGGATCCTGAAGCTAATGTGGTACCTGAAGCCACTGTGAATGATGAAGCCACTATTCCATCTCCAAGGCCTCACACCATTGAACAGGCCTACGATCGTGGCCAGCTTGTCACAGTGAGATGGCCCGTTTTGGTTCCTCCAACAGCTCCCGGACCACAAGTTTAGCAGAGGCCTCAGGTTCAGAAGCCAAAGCCCAGGTTTCCAAGGCTTCCAGGTGTTGCCACCTCCCCAGGATCGTTCAGTGTGAACAGCTTTAGGGAGCACAATACTTTGTTTGACGGTTCCAAGAATCTTTACTCGAAGCCAAAGATATCTTCTGATTGATTCTGGAGCTATCAGCAGCGTAGCTACTACTCCTGCAGCCTATACAATCAAGAGCGAATCTTTCCACACATGCGTCTTGATTGTGAAGCTATTGCTGGGCTGCCCTGTCTGGAAGAAGCTCTTGATTGCTTCATGGAGGTTGGTCTTCTACAGTTCGTCACTAACAAGGAGCACTGGAATGAAGAGCTTCTGCTGTAGTTCTATGCCACACTTCACATTCGTGGCTACAACAGGGATCCGAAGACCTGGATCCTTGAGTGGATGACAGGAGATGTGCACCATGAAGCCAACGCTCAAGACATCATTGAGCTTACTTCCCTACTCACTCCAGGTGAATTATATGAGCCTGGTTGTCAGCTTCAAAATAATGAACTGCAGAGTATCTTTCAGAGGCCTGAACCCAATATGAGCCAGATGCTCGATATGATGAAGCCATTGCCTCAAGATGTTGAATATCCCAAGGAATTCTTCGTCAAATACCTTGAGTACTTTCCCCGCACAGTTTATCATATTCTGAGGCGTACTCTATGGCCAGTCAAGGGATATTCATCTTAAGCCAAACTTGAAGGAACCATGAAGACTTTGGTATTCTATATTGTCAATGGCATCAGATTCAATTCCCAGGATTTCTTCATCAGACAACTTGCTGCATCTGGAATTGATCTATTTGGCTTGAAGTTTTATGCTCCATGGGTGATGCTCCTGATCAAACTCCATTCTTCTGTTGACTATCAGCCCTCAGCACACAACCATCTTGTTTTTCTGCCTGAGGTTGATCTGTCCGTTGAAGCCACCTACCCTGAACCTGCCAAGGAGCCTCTATATCTTCATAATGTTGATCATCAAAGCTTCATGCAACCAATAGAAGGAATTCATGTCCCCAATTCTGCAACTACTGCTTATCCACTGGCTGGCAATATGCGTGTGCCCCATCATGCAAACACTGAAGCCACTGACAGTACAATTTCTCAAAGGCCTCGGAAGCGTTCTCGTGTACTCAACGACCGAGAGCTTCTTGTGGCCTTACATCAGAAGCAGGATAAGCATCATGACTGGCTTAAGTGTCAGATGCAGAGTATCTTGGTGGACGTCAATCACATCAGAAACTTGCCCACCAAGAACTCATTCGTTGCCCATGAAGCCTGTCGGCGGTCTTGGAAGAGTCTCACACTACTATGCCTTGAAGAAGATCTTCGCGAAGATGGCTTCACAGAGGGCTTCAAATTTGATTCCAGATCTCCATGCAATGCAAGCTGGCACCACACTCCATCCATTGAAGATTCCGAGTGTTCATCTTCGGCTACAACTATTGTTGCTAGAGTCGTCGATGAAAAAGACGACGCCACTTCACCAACCATGGCTACACTGCATCTCGACACTACACCAGGCCCTTCTTCACCACCGAACTCCAGCATCGACCCTGCACCTTCATCTACTCCTGATGGGAACGAGTAGATACTCCATGTCTTCAAACCTTTTTGGTCATTACTGACAAAAGGGGGAGAAGCATATGAGTTGATAGTCTTCAAGCGGGTCCTTATGGGTGGTTGCACTATTTTTGCCAAGTGTTTACAACTCTCATCTTTTGATACATTTGGTTCTTTGGGTTGTAACACTTAAACTTGATGGTTGTCTACTACTTTATCTGCTACTCTGTGATGCGATGATAAATTCCGCATAAAGCCATTCCGCGGACGTCCATTTTTCATTATGCATGTCATGATCTTCGTTATATCTTTATATGCATGATGAATTGTCTTCATAAGTTGAAGAGGATCTCCACAAAGTGAAACCTGCCATGTGCATTTGCATTCAAAAGAAAACTACTTATATCCACATCTTCAGGGGGTGCCTTTTGCTACTTATGAAGACAATGCCTTAATCCTTAAACTTTCACATACTTTATCCCTGTTGAAAACTTCAACCAGTTTGTCATCAATCACCAAAAAAGGGGGAGATTGTAAGTGCATCTAGTGCCACCCCTAGTTGGTTTTGGAGTATTGACGACAAACTTGGTTGAGGGACTAATGTGTTTGTGAGAATTGCAGGATAACACAGGTAGTAGTCCCACATTGATTCGGTTTACCTACCAGAGATGACCCCTAAAAATGTGTGAATACATTGAAGACAATGGTGGTCTGTGAAGATATTCACAACGAAGATTATGACTTGAGAAGACATTCAAGTGAAGACTATGGAGTGCGAAGACATAGTTGTTTCGTAGTTTCCTTTTCTTCTTTGTTGAGACATAGGAACCACCGTACTATTAAGTGGGGTCCAAGTGAACAAAGTCAGAGTGACTGATGTGATGCTCAACCAAATCCTATGTCTTCGAGCAAAGACAATGAGAGCAAATCTTATCTAGAGCTGGATGAGTCAGCTTTACTAGTAACCCAAGTCAAGCTGCCGCGTGTGTTTGAAATCTGACCATTGGACACGTGTCAGTTCCTTAGTGACCTAGGGTCATTTTTGACAAATGAGGTCGGGTTGCCTCCTGGCTATAAATAGCCCACCCCCTACACCATAAATTGGTGGTTGCTCAGCGTTAGTGCACGGCTTCTGTCGTTTGAGAGCAACCCACCTCCAAGGCATTTGAGAGAGAGATCCTTGCGAGGACAAAGCCCAAAACACCCATAGACAAAGAGTGTTAGGCATCACTGTAAGTGCATCAAGTGCCACCCCTAGTTGGTTTTGGAGTATGGATGACAAACCTAGTTGAGGGACTAATGTGTTTGTGAGAATTGCAGGATAACATAGGTAGTAGTCCCTCATTGATTCGGTTTACCTACCGGAGATGACCCCTAAAAATGTGTGAATACATTGAAGACAATGCTGGTATGTGAAGATATTCACAACGAAGATTGTGACTCGATAAGACATTCACGTGAAGTCTATGGAGTGCGAAGACATAGCTGTTTCGTAGTTTCCCTTTCTTGCTTGTTGAGTCATAGGAACCACCATACTGTTAAGTGGGGTCCAAGTGAACAAAGTCAAAGTGACTGAAGTGATGCTTAACCAAATCCTAAGTCTTCGAGTGAAGACAATGAGAGGAAATCTTATCCAGAGCTAGATGAGTCAGCTTTACTTGTAGCCAAAGTTAAGCTGTCGCGTGTGTTTCAAATCTGACTGTTGGAACACGTGTCAGTTCCTTAGTGACTGATGAGGACATCCCAGCCATGGATACCACACCAACAATCATCAACGGTCCAATCACAAGAAGTTGTGCAATGCAAATACATGATCAGGTGAACACTAACTTAAGTTTATCATTTGACCATGAAATCACGGTTGTGCCTTCACCTCCTTTGTTGTTGGTTGAACTCAGGTGCAATATCGAAGAAGGCCAAACACATTTTAGTCCATGCAAAACAATGTTTTATGGCGAAGGAACAAAGTTAGGAATTCATGAAGAATGAGTTGTCTGCCGAAGAAACATTGTTCCAATTCTGACAAAACAATGTTTTGTACGACTTTGCATATTCCAACTTGCGAAAGGTTCCCAGAACTCGAGTTTGCTGCTGAAGGAAACATTGTTCGACTCCAGTGAACAGTGTTTGGTCGGGAACTGCCAACCACCTCCAATGAGAGTATTCCAGAAGCTAACTCATTAAGTCTTGAAGCCACTTAGTCAAACAAAGTTGGTTCCCTTTCACACCTAAGCTGGTTCCAGAAGCTAGTTCTCTTTCACACCTATCCAGGGGGGTTGTCCCGATTATAAATAGGCTAGCTCTTCCCTTCGTTGGGGACTTTTGCCATTTCTATCAAAGACCAAATAGATAGACTCCTCCTGAGATTGGAGAGCTCTTGTTATCCTTATTCTCGTGATTCCTTGAGAAATTGCTCCTAATTCGTGCTCCACGACTAGATCGTGTTGTGTGGGTTAGAGTTTGTGGTTTCCCTTGCGGATTGCACCTATCCCGTGCTCCACGACTTTGAGCGTGGTTGTGTGGGGTAGTATTGCGGGTTGTGGATCGGCGAATGGTCGGGTTGCAAGCTTCGGTGAGCATCCTCCTCGTCGGGTCATAATCTCTTATTTTCTATTTTGCGGCTGCTTGCAGCTAGTTATCCCCATCCGTTTATCGATCCTACGCCATGAAGATCGGACCTGCCCCTATACTCCCTCTTCTCCAAAGACGGGGTCGCATCATCTGGTATTCAGAGCAAGGTTTACACGGTAGGATCTGTATCTTTGTTACTAGATCTATCCTTTTTAGTTTGGTTTCTCCCTGTCCTAGAGTCCAAAGCCAAAAAAGCCACAAAAAATCCAAGCCTTTGTTGCTGAGATCTAGTTGTTTGCTTTCCTCTTTGTGTTTGCACCAAGTTCTATCCAAAGTTGCTATTGTTTTTCCTTGAGTCTTTATGTTTGATCTATTGTGCTGCAAAAAAATAAGAGAGAAAAAAGCGAAAAAAGAGTCAAAAAGAGCAAAAAAAATAGAAGAAAAAGTGTTGAGCAATTGTGCAATCTTGTTCAGTTTGGTGAGAAATTTCAGAAGTTGAAGTGGCAAGTGTTGTAGCTCAAACGTGGTGCAAGGATCTACAAATTTTTTCTTGTTCATTTGGTTTGCATCGATTAGATCTCAGCACTAGCCCTCCCTTTTTACCCCACCCAGATCCACCTAGAAACCGTCAGCTTCCTTCCTTTCATTCGCCCGTCCACTCCTGATTTGCTACTTCCGCACAACTGCCAAGGAATCATTAGAAATTGGGTAAGCAAGAAGGTGAGCTGAGTGTTTTCCACATATATTTTTATTTTCCACTTGTTTCCAAGAGTTAACATGACAGGATCCAACTCGAGTGTACATGGACATCAACATGTGGAAGATGCTCTTCCAAAAACTCGTGCAGCACTTGGTGATATGATTGAGGAGAGTATAGTTGCAGCTATGCGAAGGATGTTCAGTGGTCGTCTTCCTATCGTAGGTAATGGGGATCAACACCAACACAGCCCCACTGCCTCGCTGGCTGATGACAACCGGCAATGCCAAGGAAACGACGATCGCCATGTTGGTCGTGGAAGAGCGGCAGGAGCTGCTGCCCACGGTGCCCCTGCTATTGGTGCTGAACGAAGGCGTGGCGACTTTGCTGCTCCCCATGAGGGTGGGTTGCATGGAGGAGAAGCTCACAGGCGAGGCCATGACCCCCCCGGGTTTGCTGCAGATCACCGGCGACGAGCGACACATGATGGTGATGCCATCTTCCTTGAAGATCTCGCCGAGCATGGTGACGAAGATGAAGGCATGGGGGACTATGAACCCTACTCCCCACCTCACCGCGGTGTTGCTTTTGGTCGCAATGGCCATCATTATGACCGTCGTGATCAGGATGACCATGACAACCAAGCAAGAGTGAAGCTACATATGCCATCATTCACGGGAAAAGAGGATCTGGATGCATATATTGAGTGGGAAGAGAAGTGTGATCAAATCTTTCGCATCCATGGTTTTTCTGAAGCCAAGAGAGTTGATCTTACTGTTATGGAGTTCTCTGGTTATGCTCTTACATGGTGGAATCAGCTGCAAGACGATCGGTTGATGTCCGGCAATAATCATATCCGCAGCTGGACTTTGACGAAGGAAGTCATGAGGCGCCGTTTTGTTCCATCATACTATGAGAGCCAATTGTACAAGCGGTTGTAGGGGCTCACTCAAGGTTCCCACACTGTTGAGGAGTACTATAAAGAGATGGAGGTGCTACTAATTCGGACAAGAACCCGTGAAAGTGATGAGGCGAAAATGGCAAGATTTTTACATGGGCTGAATGATGAAATATCAGATGTTGTGGAGATGTTTCCTTATGATACAATACAAGATGTGGTACATCAAGCTATAAGAGTTGAGAAGAAGAATATGTGTAATGGTCGTTGACGGTGTCCTGGACTAGGGCGTACTCACCACGTCATCTCCCGATCTGTTAGATTGGGCCGAGGACCCCCATGGCCGTATACTCATTGGCCAGTTCGGACAGCTGCCGCATACAAGGAAGATTCCACAAGACTTGGTGATCAAGACAAGGACTTCTCCCTACCGGCTCATTCGGCTAGGACTCTTGTTATCCTAGGCCTCTGGTGCATTATATAAACCGAGGCTAGGCTAGTCGATAGATATATACAACAATCATGATCATAGGCTAGCTTCTAGGGTTTAGCCTCTACGATCTCGTGGTAGATCAACTCTTGTAATACTCATATCATCAAGATCAATCAAGCAGGACGTAGGGTATTACCTCCATCAAGAGGGCCCGAACCTGGGTAAACATCGTGTCCCCTGTCTCCTGTTACCATCGATCCTAGACACACAGTTCGGGACCCCCTGCCTGAGATTCGCCGATTTTGACACTGACATTGGTGCTTTCATTGAGAGTTCAACTCTGTGATCGGCAGAAGGATCAATGGTTTACCCGCAGGTCAACTGCGACGCCGGCATCTTCGTCGCCGGCTCGACTGGTCACCTTGGCTTGACCGAGGACCGTGCTCCATCTCCGATCGTCATGTTCGGACGGTGGCCTTCTTCAACATCAACTCCGATCTCTATCATGATCATAGAGGAATTATCCATGGAGCTCGAGGGCTCAACGTCAACATTGCCCTCGGGCGGCCGTGCTGTTTTTATGGATAGAGAACTTGTATCCGCTGTCACCGCCTCCTCGAGCGTCGGTTTGACGATTGCGTCGGTGGAATAGTGTGGAATTACGTCTACAACAGTCATGCAAAATTTTGTCGAGTTCCGATGAAGGAATCTTCGACAATCTACGATATACCGGAGCCTTGTCAAATTTGGACGGGAATCTGGACGAGTTTAGGGTGTGGTCTCGATAGCACAGCTCGGAGGTCCTTTGGAAGATCCAACCGTTCATCTACTGCGGAATTCCCATATCTACCAACCCTCCAAATTTCAACTCGATCCGACGGTTCAAACTCCGGGAACATTCTGATGCGTGGACCAATTTTCGGATTTGTTTTCTGCGCGAATACGGATCCGACCCAAATTCATGTTTCTTTATGAACGTGATATTGGACAACCTTTTTAGAGGAATTCTATTCTAGGGTATTGTGTGTCATTTTTAAACACGTGCCCATAAAATTTTAAGCCTCCCCTGAGGTCATCTTCATCATCATGCTGGTGTCAAACCAGTCCGGCAATATTGCTCCAAGGCTGCCGACCTGCGCTAGACACATCGTCACTTTGTTGAGCCGAGCTCAACTTCTTCGGATCATCATCTCGGCAAGCCGAACAAGAGTTCAGCATCGCGAAGGATAAATCATCACCAACATTGCCGCCCCACGGATTACATGGAGCGGGCACACCGGCATCATCGCATGGTCACTTCATCAAACCAGCATTGGCCGTGTCACAAGTTACGACCTGGGTCGGCATAGCCGCACTGTTGCTTCTTCAAGCCAACGTCCATCACGCCGAACTACTTCAACACCTCAGCTGACATGGCAGCTACAACAACTCCTCACCGGCCCGCTCCGTCACCTCGGCTAGACCGAGCACTTGGCTATTTCTTCATCAACATACTCCGGTGACTTCGGCGTCACCAGCCGACCAGCTTCGTCATGTTAGCTGGATCGAGGGCTTCGCCTCGGCAAGCCAACCTTTGCCAGCATCACCAGGCCATCGCTTTATCGCCCATCAGGCAGTAGCTGTGCGGATCGATTCTCGATTTTGGGAGTCGCTTTTCTTCGGAATGTTACAACAAATAAACCAGGTGCTATTAATCCTAACAATTTTTGCTTGTTGGGTTTATTTTTCTTAAGGAATTATTACTCTGGTTTGTTCCATCATCTGTACACAGGTCTATCAAATGGCGGCCACATTAAAAATGGTCGCGTGGTGGTTTGGTCAGTTTCCGTACATAGTTCGGCGAACGCCGCATCCGGAGACCGGACTGCCCTGCAAATTCAGGCTTTGTCACGCCTTCACTGCGTCACGCTGATGCCCTGCATCGACATTGGCTTCGGCGCCAGGCCACATTTCTTTAGGTATTTTTTTTGCGTAAAGTAATTATACAAGGATTATATACATATTATTATTATTATTTCCTGGACCGCACTGTTTTATGTGTGCATGTAATCGATTTTGACTGTGTTAGGTGGTCACTACTCTGGAGTGCCGAACTCCTTGCTCAGACACCTCGCGCCTGGGGGCTGGGACCTCGGCCATGCCGAGGACTGCGAACCTTGTCGGATCTGTCACAGATCAATGGGCGTCTTCGTCCCGCCACAAGCCCGAATCGCGTCATCAACACCGAGCACATTAACCAGCTAAGTTGCTTTCATGCTCAAAAACTTTCAGTTTTAAATCTTGTTCGGTTCGACCAAGCATTATACTTTTTGACACAAAGTTGTTTGTGGCAAAGTTCCTTGTCAAAACTTTGTTTGTGACGTGCATATTCAAATACCCCGTTTATTTGGGGGCTCCCTTGATGGAGCTTTTCCTCTTGCATATGATTATACTTGTATGGATTCGTTCCTTGTTCGTGTATTATGCCACAATACGCACCATATTGACCTAAGTGATTTGCAAGCTCGGTTGCCTCGCTCCTATGTTTACCCCTACGTCCCCGATTGTTCGGCTAGGGAGTAAAGGGAGCACCTCTGCGATTGTCACGACCAGGTCATCCGAGATCTGACCTCAGACTGGGTGAAGCCGAAAGCTAGCGCTCTTATTGTTTTCAATCATGGTCTGCACACAACGGAACTCATGAGTACAACAAATCTATTGCACAAGTCTCATAGTAATAATGAGCACCGAAGAAAGGTATCGGTGGGGGTACTATTTTCTTCAAAGATGCTTCTTACACTTCGTCAGTAATATAGCATAGGTTCCCTGAGCGCGCTTTGTCTGTTACAGCCTTATGGCCTGATTGCCTGGTCATCGGAAACACCGTCGATACTCTCGACAGGTGAAGTACATGACACTTTTCGGCCCTTGGCCGAAGAGGTAGAAGCCGATGGTCGGTTAAGACGCGTTTAAAGTTCGGTCAACACAAATATGATATAAGTACTTTGGTACATACAATCATTATACATAAAACTCTTTTTACCCAAGTCACTTGGGGGCTCTTAAAATTTATATGAGTTATTTCATAGTAAATGTGTTTTCTTCTTGGTCGTTGCAAAGTCTTTTTCTACCGCTCCTTTTTTGACTCGAGTTTATGGTCAATAGCCGGATAGCATGTCTTCTCTCTGAAAGCCGCTTGAGTTTAGTTTGCTAAACTGACCTCGGAGAAGTACTCCGCCTTTGGGATAAGGAGCTTGAAGCCGTAGGCTGACCCGCGTGCAGTCTTGAGATCGGATGTGTCATTCTAAAGCACGACAGAAGCACAATTTTTTTCCCAATTTTCGGATTGGCACCGAACTCTTGATCTTGTTCGGACGTCAAGTTTTTACTGACGCTTTTTGGTTTTCCAAGCTTATGGCACTCTTAAACTATTTGTGTGTTTTTAGCACAAGTCTCGCAGTGCAATGCCGGACACCTTTAGAGATTCGGCAAAAACATTCTCAGATATTGTTATATGTGCATTGGTTTCGAATTGTGTCTTCAGTCAATAGTTGGGTTTCCCGGCTCCTGTGCTTGCCTCCTACGTTTCGCTTTGTTCGGCTAGGTGTGCAAAGGGAGAACCACTGCGATTGTGCTTCCAGCTCACATGGTTAAGCACCTCAGTGGAGAAAGCCGAAAACTGACTGTCACAATAAGCGTAAACTGGTCAGCGATCCGATGACTATGTTAAATGATGGGCCATTCATAATATTGGCCGAAGTGTTTACGGCTTGACCTCGACTGTCGCCGAACACTACCGGGGGCTAGTAACTGGCCTCCCAAACTAAATCCTCAATATTTTGCTCTTACATTAGAGCTGAGGTTTCATGATCATGCTTAGCATAACAGCCCAAAGAAAGGAACCGATAGCGGGACAATTTTCTTTAGAAGACATTTCTTATGTTAAACAATAATATAACATATCTCTCTGCGTACCTTTGTTTATAAATCCGTATGGCCAGATTGCCTTGTTTGTCGTAAATCTTTGCCCTCATAAAGGCTTTATGAAGTAGGACAAACACTCATCGGCTATTGGCCGAGGAGGTGGAAGCCGATGGTCGGTCAACAAAGTTTTGTACAATGCGGATCCGAGCATTAATGACGTAAAGTACTTGGATACATAGAGTCATTACACATAATTTGTGATTTTTCTATTGATATCGATCCTTAATTCGGCCACCCGTGCCCGCATTAAGGCTCGGGGGCTACTGGGCTTCGGGCATATTATTTACAAATATTAAAGGGGCACATCGATCCCCTGATCTGGTGTTGCCACCCGACCAGTGTCTCGGGGGCTACTGCATTGGCAATCCAATGCAGAAAATTTAAGTGCAATATAGCTTTCGAGGAGATTATGATCCTCAGGTTGGTCGGCCGCACCCAACTCGAGTCTCGAGGACTTTGCACACCGCTTTTTGTGTCCCGAAGTATTCTGCCGAGCTAGGAGTTGATCCTCAGGCTGATTTTGCGAATCAACCTGAGTCTCAGGGGCTACTGGGATCAGCGGTCTTATGTCATCCTTCAGGTGCATCTCGGGTTTTAGACCGATACACACCTTGAGGGCTACTGGCTATATATCTCAGTAGAGAATAAATTGCACCAATCAAAAATATTGACAAAAAATCGGCCCACAGTCGGGGTGATGCACCACCTCGGAAGCAGTCCGGCATAGAGCTCGGGCACCAGTGGCTGGCTCCATAGAGGGCATTCTCGGCATTAAGCTCGGCTAAACTCTTTCAACTTTTTTGAACCAAGGTGATCTACGACACCTCGGATATAGTCCGGTGTTGGAGCTTGGACATAGTCCGGCGTTGGAGCTCGGATACATTCCGGCGTTGGAGCTCGGAAGTGGTCCGACGTTGGTGCTCGGCTGCAAAAGATACCTCGAATGTTGTCTGGCGTTGGAGCTCGGACGCAAGAGGATGCTGCTGCCCGAGAACAACTTCGAACCCGAGGTGTGGCATAAAAACAACAAGGCATCGATAAAGGCCAAAGAATTAAAGGGCTCCTCGGATACCCAACGTGTGAGATCTTCAGATTTAGCTCAGCAATCCTCAAGATAGAAGATGTGAAGATTTGTTGAACCAGTTTTCAAGACCGACGACCGAAGACGAATAATAGTTCGGAAGAACCAAGGAGCGTCCCCAACTTGAAGACTAGTTCAGGGGGCTACTGACGGTGTCCTGGACTAGGGGGTACTCACCATGTCATCTCCCGATCTGTTAGATTGGGCTGAGGACCCCCATGGCCGTATACTCATGGGCCAGTTCGGACAGCTGCCGCATACAAGGAAGATTCCACAAGACTTGGCGATCAAGACAAGGACTTCTCCCCACCGGCGTATTCGGCTAGGACTCTTGTTATCCTAGGCCTCTGGTGCATTATATAAACCGAGGCCAGGCTAGTCGATAGATATATACAAAAATCATAATCATATGCTAGCTTCTAGGGTTTAGCCTCTACGATCTCTTGGTAGATCAACTCTTGTAATACTCATATCATCAAGATCAATCAAGCAGGACGTAGGGTATTACCTCCATCAAGAGGGCCCAAACCTGGGTAAACATCATGTCCCCTGTCTCCTGTTACCATCGATCCTAGACGCATAGTTCGGGACCCCCTACCCGAGATCCGCCGGTTTTGACATCGACAGTCGTACTCGTGCTTTCCAAGGCTCCACCACCACACACTCATGGCAGCGAGCACAACAGCCATATGGTTCTCAGTTTGAGGGTGCACCACCTAGACACCCACATGCCTCGACGGCTTCCTCGCCTGCTATTCACAATCAAGATAAGAGGTCATCAGCTACACCAGGAGTATCCTTTGCTCTACCTCCAGAAAAGAGTTCTACACACACCACGAGATTCAATGCCACAAGTGCAAAGGAAGAGGTCATATTTCTTCAGGATGTCCTAGCAAAAGAACTATGATCATCAATGAACGAGGTGAATGGGAGTCTGAAAGTGACCCTGAAGGTGGCAATGATGAAGTGGAAGAGGAGCAAGGTTGGGAAGTAGGAGGAACTATTTTATCTCATGAGGAACTTGATGGAGAAGCTTTGGTTGTATGTCGCTCACTTAACGCCCAGGTTGTGGAGGAGGAAACGGGGCAACAACATATCTTTTCCACACCCATTGCCTTATCAACTCAAAGATATGTCGAGTGATTGTTGATAGTGGCAGCTGCAACAATATTGCAAGTACGGAGATGGTCGAGAAGCTTAAATTGCAAACAAAACATCACCCACACCCATACCGCATGCAATGGCTGAATGATTGCGGCGCAATTAAGGTGATTAGCAGCGTGCAGATACCATTTTCCGTAGGGAAATGTCAGGATGATGTTGAGTGTGATGTGGTGCAGATGCACGCTTGTCACTTGCTTCTTGGGCAACCGTGGTTGCATGACTGTGATGTGCAAATCAGCGGGCATGCAAATCGCTTATGTTTTGTCCATAAAGGAGAAAAGTTCACTTGGCAGCCCATGACACCCAAGGAAGTCTATCTTGATGAGATGAAAAGAAAGGGAAAGAAAAAGGGAGAGAGTGATCATACACAATGAGTGAGCCACCAACATAGTGAGGGAGTGTTTCCACAGCCAAAAGCTCCATAGCCAAATATGACCAAGCCCCGAGAAAAACAAGGATTAGTTATGATGGCTGGGAAAAGGGATATGCAGGCATTGAGAGAACCTAATACTCCATTATTTGTACCCATGTACAAGGAAACTTTATTGGCTGCTAATGACTTACCCTCAACTCTTCCTATTGTTGTATTGGATCTTTTGCAGGAGTATGGGGATGTGCTTCACAAGGAGGTGCCACACAGATTGACGCTGAAGCGAGGCATTGACCACCAAATCAACTTGGTTCCGGGCGCCCCGCTTCCAAAAATTCCACATATTGAGAGTGCTACGAGGGGTGAGTTGAGTGACTCCACCAAATGTGAGGAAGAATGTCTATTTCCCCAAAATCCACATATTGAGAATGATAAGAGAGGTGAGTTGAGTGACTCCACCATATGTGTGGAAGAGTGTTCACTTCCCAACATTCCACATAATGAGAGTGACAAGAGAGGTAAGGTGAGTGAGTCCACCAAATGTGAGGTAGAGGACATCCAACATGAGATTAGAGGGATGAGTGTTATACCACACCATCCATGTGAGAGGATTAGTGAGTTGTGCGAGTCCACCAAATCTCAGCTTGCAGTGTTTACACAAAATATCAAAGAGCTGAGTGATCCACAAAATGAAGCGAGAGACGAATATTCAAGTACTAACCATTCACAAAGTTCTCTTCATTTGAAGTATGTGCAGATGCAAAATCATACTTAGCTGCTCTGCCACAGCGCTGGGAGGATGAGATCCATGAACAATTATGGCGCACTTGGCGTACCATCAAAGAAACACCATGTGGGGTAAGTGATCTTCCAAAAGGCATGGAGGTACTCAGTGAGGTAAAAGAAAAGAGATCATTCATCTTGAAGCACCCAGAGGTATGCACTTATGAACTCTTGAAGCATTGGCGCGATGAAATTAGAGAAAAGATGATTGCTATGTCATCCATCAAACAATATCCTTTTGTTAATCATAATTAAAGCATCAAGGAGCCAATAAAACTAAAAATTGAATATGCTTATTCGACTTTTACTTGGCCAAGATATTTTGTATTGTCCTTGTGCTATTATTTTGAAGTCCGAAGGAAGTCGAGGGCGACTTTTCTTCAAGAGAGGGAGGATGGTACAAACATGGATGAGCCTTATTACAAGTTTGTACTCCATGGAAATGTTAGCTGGAAAGAATTACCGAGTCGAACAAAACATTTGAAGTTCGCAAAGGTGAAAGCTAAACTTAAGCATTTGATAAAATCTTGGCATTGCTTCTTTGTACTGGCCAATTTTCTTTTGTGTGATGACCATCTAGAGTCGAGGACGACTCATTTTCAAGAGAGGGAGGATGATGAGGACATGAAAACCATTCGACCCTTATAGTCGAGGACGACTCCTTTTCAAGAGGGGGAGGATGATGAGGACATCCCAGCCATGGATACCACACCAACAATCATAAACGATCCAATCACAAGAAGTCACGCAATGCAAATACATGATCAGGTGAACGCTAACATAAGTTTATCATTTGACCATGAAATCATGGTTGTGCCTTCACCTCCTTTGTTGTTGGCTGAACTCAAGTGCAACATCGAAGAAGGCCAAACACATTTCAGTCCGTGCAAAACAATGTTTTATGGCAAAGGAACAAAGTTAGGAATTCATGAAGAATGAGTTGTCTGCCGAAGAAACATTGTTCCAATTCTGTCAAAACAATGTTTTGTACGACTTTGCATATTCCAACTTGCGAAAGGTTCCCAGAACTCGAGTTTGCTGCGGAAGGAAACATTGTTCGACTCCAGTGAACAACGTTTGGTCGGGAACTGCCAACCACCTCCAACGAGTGTATTCCAGAAGCTACCTCATTAAGTCTTGAAGCCACTTAGTGAAACAAAGCTGGTTCCCTTTCACACCTAAGCTGGTTCCAGAAGCTAGTTCTCTTTCACACCTATCTTGGGGGGGTTGTCCCGATTATAAATAGGCATGTTCTTCCCTTTGTTGGGGACTTTTACCATTTCTATCAAAGACCAAAGACATAGACTCCTCCTGAGATTGGAGAGCTCTTGGTATCCTTATTCTCGTGATTCCTTGAGAAATTGCTCCTAATTCGTGCTCCACGACTAGATCGTGTTGTGTGGGTTAGAGTTCGTGGTTTCCCTTGCGGATTGCACCTATCCCGTGCTCCACGACTTTGAGCGTGGTTGTATGGGGTAGTATTGCAAGTTGTGGATCAGCGAATGTTCGGATTGCAAGCTTCGGGAGCATCCTCCTCGTCGGGTCATAATCTCTTATTTTCTGTTTTGCGGCTGCTTGCAGCTAGTTATCCCCATCCGTTTATCGATCCTATGCCATGAAGATCGGACCTCCCCTTGTACTCCCTCTTCTCCGAAGATGGGGTCGCATCAGTGACCCAGGGTCATTTCAGACAAATCAGGTCGGGTTGCCTAGTGGCTATAAACAGCCCACCCCTACACCACAAATTGGTGGCTGCTTAGATTTAGTGCACAGCTTTTGTCATTTGAGAGCAACCCACCTCTGAAGCCTTTGAGAGAGAAATCCTTGCGAGGACAAAGCCCTAAACACCCAGAGCCAAAGAGTGTTAGGCATCATTGAAGTCTTTCTATCTGTGTGATCTGAAGACTTGTTACACTTGAGGACTGTGAATCCTCCAGTCAGTTAGGCGTCGCATTCTGAGCATCCAAGAGTCATTGTGGATCGCCGGTGAACGAAGTTTGTGAAGGTTTGGAAGTCTACCTTGAAGACTTACCAGAGTGATTGGGCGAGGACTATGTGTCCTTAGCTCAAGGGGAATAGGGTGAAGACGCAGTCGCTGAGTTGAATTGCAGCCTCCCTAACCAGACATACAGTTGTCACAGCAACTGGAACTGGTCCAACAAATATCTTTCCTCATCAGGCAACTGGTTCTATCCTTACCTCTCTCTTACTTATAGTTTGTCTTCATGAAGTCATTGCCTGCTTGCATGATATGATTGACTTCACTGTGTGAAGACTGTTGTTGATTGACTTCATACTATCTTCCATCTTGATCCATACTACCTAGCTGCTGATAGTCTTTGTGCTTTCACTTCATTGCTTACTTGACTATGGCTTGTCTAGTGTAGTCTACCTTCCGCTGCATATCAATAGGTTCATTTCTACTGTTTGTCTTCAAAGCCCCCATGTTTTGAAGACTATCATAAAAATCGCCTATTCACCCCCCTCTAGTCGATAACTAGCACTTTCAATTGGTATCAGAGCAAGGTGCTCCCTTGTTCTGTGTGATTCGGTTTAACCACCTGGAGTTTTAGCTATGTCGACTGCAAGGATAATCAAAGTCTCTGTTGCGTGCCTTGTCTTCGATGGCACTGATTACCCTTACTGGGAGAATAATATGCGCATGCATCTTGAAGCCATTGATGTTGACCTCTGGTATGTCGTCAAGAATGGCGTTCCCAAGTCCGGTGAAGGCGTCACCCCAGCTGATGTCAAGTTCATTCAACTGGATTCTACTGCCAAGAACATCATCTGTGGTCATCTGACCAAAGGACAGTATGGCCATGTGAGTGCTGTGGAAACTAAAAAGCTAGACTGGGACTGGCTCTCCAAGGTTATTGAAGGCGTCTCAACCCAGAGAGACTCAAGGATCAGTGTTCTTCGCAATCTCTTCAACCGCTTCAAGAGAAATGACAATGAGAATGTTCAGTTAACGTTTGATTGCCTCACTGATATCACAAATGAGCTTCATGCACTCGGCGCCACTGAAATCACCAAGCATGAAATCGTCAAGACACCCTTGAGATCACTCAACAGCTCATTTGACACCCTGCCCTGATGATTCAAGAACGCCCTGACTTCAAGACTCACGATCCGTCTAACATACTTGAGAGGCTCAACACACATGAGTTCCAGCTATCTGAGAAATGAGACATCTATGGTCCCAACTATGGCCGAGAGCACGCCTTGAAGGCAAAGGCTCTTTCCTCCTCTGAAGAAGAATTTGACTATAGTTTTAAGGATCCTGAAGACATCGGAAAGGAGCTTTCCATGCTCGTGAAGAAGTTCCAAAGGTTCACTAGGAAGAAAGGCTCCAGATAGTCTTCAAGATCCAGCTCAAGAAATGATGAAGCTTCCTCCCATGACTACAAGAAGAGAACGTGTCACAAGTGCAAGAAACCTGGTCACTACATCTCTGAATGTCCTCAATGGGAAAATGCGAACAACAAGAAGAATAAGAGCATGGAATATGATTCTGATGACAACAAGAAGAAGAAATCCTCAAAGTCTTCTTCTAAGTCTTCGTCAAGGTCTTCATCACACAAGAAGAGATCATCTAGCAAGGGTCGTGCGTTTGTTGGCAAGGAAATGTATTCAGAGGAGGAGTATGCATCTGAGGAGGTGGAGATGGAGTCTGAAGAGGAATCTGATTCAGGTGTGGCAAGCCTGGCTTTAGCTTCAGCATACATCACCAAGTCCATCTTCAACACTGAAGACGATGGCCTCTTCACCAACGCTGATGCTAAGGAAGATCACTCTGCACCCACCTACTGCTTCATGGCACGTGGTGCCAAGGTAAACTCACGCGATGCTCACTATCAAACATCCAGTGAAGATGACTCTGAATGTAAATCTAAACCTAGCTATGAAACAGTTGCTAAAATTGCAACACAGCAACAGACTGCTATGGAACATATTCAAAAATTGTTAGACAAAAGCGATGACCTATTGGACACGGAAATGACTCGAACTCAGTCCTTAATTGAAGACATTAAAAATCTTCATGTTAAGTACGAAGAACTTGAAAGTCGTCATGAAACACTCTCAACTACTCATGAAAAGCTCTCCTACGATTATCTTCAAAGGAAGCAAGAACTTGAGAGCAGCTCATGAAGATCTTCATAAAGAGAATGAGTCACTTCGCGCTCAACGGATCAGTCCCGCTCAGGAAGGATTTGAAACACCATGTCTAAAATGCCTTGAGCGTGATAATGCAACTTCTATTGCTGGATGTTCTACTGCTACTGCTATTGCAATATCTTCAACTGCTGATGTGGTAACTAACCCCTTTGCTGAGGATACCACTACTATTGCGAATGAGAATGCTAGGTTGAAGACATTGCTTGAGACGGGAATGTACAAAAGTCTCAAAGGCATCAGACACTAAGTGATGTCCTCAAGAAACAGATTCTGAACCGAAACCCTAGGAAAGAGGGTGTTGGGTTCGAAAGGAAAATGAATTTTGATGGTTCTTATTGGAAGCCTGAGAAGTACCCCAAAACAACATGGGTTGCTGCAAAGGGACCTTTAGTGGATCCATCTACCTTGTCTGGCTTCACTTGTGCTAACCCAATTATCATTGATGAATCCTTTGATGCTAACTATAAACTGTTTAAGAATTAGAATGGTGAAGTGTTTGCCAGGTATATTGGTAGTAACTGCAGGAATGGACCACCTTTGAAGAAGATCTGGGTGCCCAGGAGTTGTCTTGAAAATCTTCAGGTGAATGTCATCATGACACCTCTAGGGAAGAAGACAAACCCCAGACCAAAGGCGTCATACGGTTCAAAGGCTTCATATAGACAGAGGACTCACAAGAGTCACCCTAACGCCAATGTTTTGCAGGGAAATCATACTCAGACTTATGAATATGAGCGTGTATCATCAAACCGCTATGTTCATAAGACCAAGAACTATTCTGCTTATTCATATGAGTATTATTCACCTCCTGCAAGGCTATTTGCTAGGGCTCCAAAGCCAAAGTTCTCAGATGCTGCACTCAGACTCATTGCTTCTAAGCCACCCCTGAGAATGTGGGTGGTTAAGAAAAATTAACTTTCTTTTGTAGGGAAAGGTCTCCAGCCTGAAATCAAAGGCGTCCGATGCTTATGCTGGGGACCTAAAACATCTTGTGGGGCACAAGATAAAATGCCCGAATGGTCTTATTATGCATTTCGTTCCCGAGTCGCTTGCCATTCATCCTATCAGTCCTAACCTGGATCTGAGCTTTCGTCGTCCACTTGCTCATCAAATGTTTATGCTTCACAATAATCTTCGTGAAGCCTATCCCCCTAACTGCACTGTAGGGTATGACACCAGCTGCTTCAGAATGGATTATTGATAGTGGATGCACTAACCACATGACTGGCGATCAAAGTCTTCTCATGGACTCAACCTTACGTCCATCTGACAAGAGTCATATCACATTTCCTGACACTGGTAAGAGCAAGGTATTGGGTCTAGGTAGAGTTGCAATCTCAAAGGATTAGCACATGGATAAAGTGATGCTTGTTGAATCCCTTGGTTTCAACCTAATGTCTGTCTCAATGCTTTGTGACTTGAACATGATTGTGATATTTGGAAAATATTGTTGCCTTGTTCTAATGGAATCTGACAAGTCTCTAGTCTTTAAAGGGTATCAAAAAGGTGATCTGTACATGGTAGATTTCTCAGCAGGACCACAGTTGGCCGTGTGTCTTCTAGCAAAAGCTTCAGAGTGCTAGCTCTGGCATCGGAGGCTAGGGCATGCTGGCATGAGGAACTTGTACACTCTCCTGAAGAAGAAGCATGTCGTAGGCATCGAGGGCATCAAGTTCAAAAAGGCTGATCTGTGTGGTGCCTGCGAAGCCAGGAAGATGACTAGGGCCAAGCATCCTTCGAAGACAATCATGGCGACATCACGTCCTTTCGAGCTGCTTCACATGGACCTATTCGGCCCTACTCATTACTCCACTCTTACTACTACTGCTTGTCTCTATGGCTTCGTTATTGTTGATGATTACTCTCGATATACCTGGGTGCATATAATTCTCTACAAGACTGAAGTGCGGGATGTCTTCAGATGATTCGCCAATCGTGCCATGATGAACTATGTCATCAAGATCAAGCACATAAGAAGTGACAACGGCACAGAGTTCAAGAACACTAGCCTCGACAGCTATCATGATACATTTGGCATCACTCATGAATTCTCAGCTCCATACACACCTCAGCAGAATGGCATCATGGAGCGCAAGAATAGAACACTCATTGAAATGGCTCAGACGATGCTTGATGAGTACAAGACACCAAGGAAGTTCTGGCCTGAAGCTATTGATACTGCATGCCATGTCATCAACCATGTTTATCTTCACAAGCTTGTAAAGAAGACATCATATGAGCTACTGACTGGTAAGAAGCCAAACATAAGCTACTTCAGAGTATTTGGTGCGACGTGCTGGATCAAGGATCCACATCACACTTGAAAATTTGCACCGAAAGCATATGAAGGTTTTATGCTTGGTTACGGAAAGGATTCGCACTCCTATAGAGTCTTCAACCTCTTTCACTATAAAGTGGTTGAAACTATGGATGTGCGGTTTGATGAAACTAACGGCTCGCAAAGAGAGCACCTGCCAAATGTGCTAGATGAAGTCTCACCAAGTGAATCCATCAAGCTTATGGGTACTGGAGAAATCACCTTCAAAGGCACAGGTTGAAGAGGAACTTATCATTTCTGCACCAAATCAACCTGAAGACTCTGCTCAGCCTGAATCCAATGCTGAAGATGAAGACAATGATCAGCAAGAGCAAAATCTTCGTCCAGTTCATCCTCATGTTGCAAATGAAGTACAGATTGAGAAGATAATTGATAGCATCAATGCACCTGGTCCCCTTACTCGTTCAAGAGCAACTCAGCTAGCAAATTTCTGTGGGCACTTTGCATTTGTGTCCATATCTGAACCCAAGAAAGTTGCTAAAGCCTTCATGGAACCTGAATGGATTCAAGCTATGCAAGAAGAGCTTCAACAGTTCGAGCTGAACAATGTATGGGAACTGGTCAAGCGTCCTGATCCTCGCAAGCACAATATCATAGGCGCAAAATGGATCTATCACAACAAACAAGATGAGCATGGTCAAGTTGTCAGAAACAAGGCTCGTCTCATTGCTCAAGGATATACTCAAGTTGAAGGAATTGACTTCGATGAAACATTCGCTCCGGTGGCTAGGCTTGAAGCTATTCGCATTTTGATAGCATATGCCAACCACCACAAAATCCTCCTCTATCAAATGGATGTGAAGAGTGCTTTTCTCAATGGAAAGATTGAAGAAGAAGTGTATGTTGCACAATCACCTGGCTTTGAAGATCCAAAACATCCGGATACGGTTTACAAGCTCAACAAGGCACTGTATGGCCTCAAACAAGCCCCTCGTGCTTGGTATGACACACTCAAAGACTTCCTGAAGAGCAAAGGCTTCAAACCTGGTTCCCTGGATCCCACTCTCTTCATGAAGACATACGATGGTGAACTGTTTGTATGCCAGATCTATGTGGATGACATTATCTTCGGCTGCACTAACAAGAGATACAGTGATGAGTTTGGACACATGATGCAAGAGCAATATCAGATGTCCATGATGGGTGAGCTGAAGTTCTTCCTTGGTCTTCAAATCCGTCAGCAAAGCAATGGCATCTTCATAACTCAATAGAAATACCTCAAAGACTGCCTGAAGAAGTTTGGAATGTAAAACTGCAAGGGATACACGACGCCAATGCCAGCCAAAAGTCATCTGGGACCCGACGACAATGGTAAAGAGTTCGATCAAAAGGTATACCGCTCCATGATTGGTTCTTTACTCTATTTGTGTGCATCTAGGCCAGATATCATGCTTAGCGTTTGCATGTGTGCCCAATTCCAAGCGGCACCAAAGGAATCACATCACTTAGCTGTGAAGCGAATTCTTTGATATTTCGCTTACACCCCAACACTAGGATTATGGTATCCAAAGGTCTCAGAGTTTGATCTAGTTGGATTATCATATGTTGATTATGCTGGTGACAAGGTTGATCGCAAATCTACATCCAGCACATGTCATTTTCTTGGACGATCTCTTGTCTGTTGGTCTCCAAAGAAGCAGAACTGTGTGTCTCTCTCTACTGCTGAATCTGAATACATTGCTGCCGGATCTTGCTGCGCTCATCTTCTGTGGATGAAGCAAACTCTCAAGGACTATGGCATCCATCTAAAGCATATGCCACTCTACTGCGACAATGAAAGCGCTATCAAGATTGCCAACAACCTAGTTCAGCATTCGATGACAAAACACATTTAGATCCGTCATCACTTTCTTAGAGATCATGTCACGAAGGAAGTTATTGATATCATTCACGTCAATACTGAAGAGCAATTGGCAAATATCTTCACAAAGCCCTTGGATGAGACAAGGTTTTGCAAGTTGCGGTGTGAGCTAAATATCTTAGAATCCTCGAATGTCCTGTATTTGGACACACATCCTAAATCTTATGCATGTGATGACTTAGATGTGCAACACACGAAGTAACGTATATCTTCAAATAATGAAGACATACACTCTAAGTGTGAATACATTAATGCAGAAATTGACTTCGGAGCGCCACGATACTTGTGCGCCGTGTCTGGGTCTAATACTTCCTATATGGTGGGTAACGCCACCACCAAACTCTTGTTTTGAAGTGTTTTTCATTTGGCGTCTCATTTGCATAGTATTCGCATTTGGTTTGTCTTCAACATTGATTATATGCAATGAATCGAGAGTGACAAGTATGAAAGAATTATGAATGGTGGCTTTGCCACAAATACAATGTCAACTACATGATCATGCAAAGCAATATGACAATGATGAAGAGTGTCATAATGAACGGAATGGTGGAAAGTTGCATGGCAATATATCTCGGAATGGCTATGGAAATGCCATAATAGGTAGGTATGGTGGCTGTTTTGAGGAAGGTATATGGTGGGTTTATGGTACCGGCGAAAGGTGCGCGGTACTAGAGAGGCTAGCAAGGGTGGAAGGGTGAGAATGCGTATAATCCATGGACTCAACATTAGTCATAAAGAACTCATATACTTATTGCAAAAATCTACAAGTTATCAAAGCGAAGTATTACGCGCATGCTCCTAGGGGGATAGATTGGTAGGAAAAGACCATCGCTCATCCCCGACTGCCACTCATAAGGAAGACAATCAATAAACACCTCATGCTCCGACTTCGTTACATAACGGTTCACCATACGTGCATGCTACGGGAATCACAAAATTCAACACAAGTATCTCTCAAATTCACAACTACTCAACTAGCATGACTCTAATATCACCATCTCCATATCTCAAAACAATCATCAAGCATCCAACTTCTCATAGTATTCAACGCACTCATAAGAGAATTTTATTATTCTTGAATACCTAGCATATTAGGATTTTAAGCAAATTACCATGATATTTAAGACTCTCAAAATAATATAAGTGAAGCATGAGAGTTCATCTATTTCTTCAAAATAAAACTACCACCATGCTCTAAAAGATATAAGTGAAGCACTAGAGCAAATGACAAAGTACTCCGAAGGATATAAGTGAAGATCAATGAGTAGTTGAGTAATTATGCAACTATGTGAAGACTCTCTAACATTTAATAATTTCAGATCTTGGTATTTTATTCAAACAGCAAGCAAAGCAAAAGAAAATGACATTCTAAGAATAGCAAACATCATGTGAAGAAGCAAAAATTTAGGATCAACCGATACTAACCGATAGTTGTTGAAGAAGAAAGGTGGGATGCCAACCGGGGCATCCCCAAGCTTAGACGCTTGAGACTTCTTGAAATATTATCTTGGGGTGCCTTGGGCATCCCCAAGCTTGAGCTTTTGTGTCTCCTTAATTCCTCTCATATCACGATCTCCCTAAATCTCAAAAGCTTCATCCACACAAAACTCAACAAGGACTCGTGAGATAAGTTAGTATAAACCATTGCAAAACATTATCATACTCTACTGTAGCAAATAACAAAAATTATTATTCAACATTGCATACTAAATGCCTCTGCATATTTAATAGTCCTATCCTCAAATAGAATCATTAAAGAAGCAAACATATGCAAACAATGCAAACATAACAGCAATCTGCCTAAACAGGATAGTTTGTAAAGAATGCTGCAACATCCATACTTCCCTAACTCCAAAAATTATGAAAGAAAATTCCCACTGTAGTAAATTCATTAGAGCTTAATATGCAAAAGGTTTCAACATTTTGTCATATTCTGACTTTTCTAGGGAATTTTTGCAACAGCGGTAAAATTTCTATTTTCAAATAGCAACATGTGGACTTCTAAAATAGGCTTAGTAAAGGCTATCAATGCCACTTTTATTGAAATAAAAGATGCAAAACATTGTTCTAAATAACAGCAAGCAAATTCTAACAAAATAAATTGACGCTCCAAGCAAAACACATATCATGTGGCGAATAAAAATATAGCTCCAAGTAAAGTTACCGATGAACGAAGACGAAGGAGGGGATGCCTTCCGGGGCATCCCCAAGCTTAGGCTCTTGGTTGTCCTTGAATATTACCTTGGGGGTGCCTTGGGCATCCCCAAGCTTAGGCTCTTGCCACTCCTTATTCCATAGTCCATCGAATCCTTACCCAAAACTTGAAAACTTCACAACACAAAACTTAACAGAAAACTCGTAAGCTCCGTTAGCATAAGAAAGCAAAACACCACTTCAAGGTACTGTAATGAACTCATTCTTTATTTATATTGGTGTTAAACCTACTGTATTCCAACTTCCATATGGTTTATAAACTATTTACTAGCCATAGATTCATCAAAATAAGTAAACAACACATGAAAAACAGAATCTGTCAAAAACAGAACAGTCTGTAGTAATCTGAATCAAACGTGTACTTCTGGAACTCATAAAATTATCAAATAAATTGATGGACCTGAGGAATTTATCTATTAATCATATGAAAAAAGAATTAACTAAATATCACTTTCCAAATAAAGATGGCAGCAATTCTCGTGAGCGTTAAAGTTTCTGTTTTTTACAGCATGATCAACAAGACTTTCCCCAAGTCTTCCCAAAGGTTCTACTTGGCACAAACACTAATTAACACATAAAACCACATCTAAGCAGAGGCTAGATGAATTATTTATTACTAAACAGGAACAAAAAGCAATTAACTAAAATAAAATTGGGTTTCCTCCCAACAAGCGCTATCGTTTAACGCCCGTAGCTAGGCATGATGATTTCAACGATGCTCACATAAAAGATAAGAATTGTAACATAGAGAGAGCATCATGAAGAATATGACTAGCACATTTAAGTCTAACCCACTTCCTATGCATAGGTATTTTGTGAGCAAATAACTTATGGGAACAATAATCAACTAGCATAGGAAGGTAAAACAAGCATAACTTCAAAATTTTAGGCACATAGAGAGGAAACTTGATATTATTGCAATTCCTACAAGCATATGTTCCTCTGTCATAATAATTTTCAGTAGCATCATGAATGAATTCAACAATATAACCAGAACCTAAAGCATTCTTTTCATGATCTACAAGCATAGAAATTTTATTACTCTCCACATAAGCAAAATTATTCTCATTCGGAATAGTGGGAGTATCATAAGAGACTTGAATACTATAAATTGTTTCCACGTTAAAGGAGTAATGTTCAGAGAAAGGGTACTCATAATAATGACAAGTTTTGTAAATATAATCATCACTACTCTTTATAGCATAAGTTTTGTCACAATAATCATCATAAGTAGCAACTTTGTTCTCATCATAATCACTTTGCATATCAAAACATGGAAGGCTAAAAATATCATCAGTATTAAACATAGCTTCCCCAAGCTTGGGCATTTTCGTATCATAAGCATAATCACTCTCATCATTAATAGTATGGATAGCACCAATAGTATAGCAAACATTATTATCATATTCTTCCAAGAAAGTACCAAAAATATTTTCAAGATCATAAGAAGTACCATTATCTTCCCAATCATAATCATCACAACAAGAAATAGGCATAACGAGATCATCATAAAGTGTATCATCTTCATTTTCATGAAGCACAGCAATAATAGGAGCAACTTTATTTGGGAGAGATATCTTTTCACCTCTCTTCCTTTTTCTTTTCTTCTTCTTCACCACATCATGTGTGGGTTCAATCCTATTTTTGGAGCTCCTTATTAATGAGATTGGTTGAATAGGAGGCTCCTCCTCGTTACCTGATTCATCATAAGAAATAATAGGAGGGTATTGGGAAGTCTCTTCCCTTTCATTAGTATTCTCTTCATCTTCTATTTGTTTTCTTTTCTTTATGTAATTGGCAATATAAGGATTTTCAATGCAATTCACCGCACAATACATATAAATCTTTTCTAGATCAAAATGAAGAACTTTATCAAGATTAAACTTTGGAATACCCTCAGTTATACGTTTCATTTCTTCATAACCCAAAAGAAGGCTAAGCTCTTTATGATGCTCAAGGGTAATCAAATTATCACAATGTTTGGACACGACTTGATCATGAAAAAAATAGCATTGGAGCTTTAAATGACCATGTTCATTGCAAAGTTCACAAGGGGCACGAAAAATATTGAATTTTTCAGCACATTCATCTAGCTCTTCTTGCAACAATTTGGTTTCTAAGTACTTATGCCTCTTGCAATATCTACCTTCCCTATTTGGTGTGTACTTGCAAACCCAGTCTACTCCACAAAAATCGACATGTTTATAGGAGGCATTTTCATCATAACTAGTGCAATCATCATTAGAATCATGGATATTCAAAGAATTCGTACTAACAACATTGCAATCATGCTCATCATTCAGATATTTAGTGCCAAACATTTTATAGATTTCTTCTTCTAGCATTTGAGCACAATTATCCTTTCCATCATACTCACGAAAGATATTAAAAAGGTGAAGCGTATGAGACAAACTTAATTCCATTTTTTGTAGTTTTCTTTTGTAAACTAAACTAGTGATAAAACAAAAAACTAAAAGACTTGATTGCAAGATCTAAAGATATACCTTCAAGCGCTAACCTCCCCGGCAACGGCGCCAGAAAAGAGCTTGATGTCTACTACACAACCTTCTTCTTGTAGACGTTGTTGGGCCTCCAAGTGCAGAGGTTTGTAGGACAGTAGCAAATTTCCCTCAAGTGGATAACCTAAGGTTTATCAATCCGTAGGAGGCGTAGGATGAAGATGGTCTCTCTCAAGCAACCCTGCAACCAAATAACAAAGAGTCTCTTGTGTCCCCAACACACCCAATACAATGGTAAATTGTATAGGTGCACTAGTTCGGCGAAGAGATGGTGATACAAGTGGTATATGGATGGTAGATAAAGGTTTTGTAATCTGAAAATATAAAAACAGCAAGGTAACGAATGATAAAAGTGAGCGTAAACGGTATTGCAATGATAGTAAACAAGGCCTAGGGTTCATACTTTCACTAGTGTAAGTTCTCTCGACAATACTAACATAATTGGATCATAAAACTATCCCTCAACATGCAACAAAGAGTCACTCCAAAGTCACTAATAGCGGAGAACGAACGAAGAGATTATGGTAGGGTACGAAACCACCTCAAAGTTATTCTTTCCAATCAATCCGTTGGGCTATTCCTATAAGTGTCACAAACAGCCCTAGAGTTCGTACTAGAATAACACCTTAAGACACAAATCAATCAAAACCCTAATGTCACCTAGATATATCCAATGTCACCTCAAGTATCCGTGGGTATGATTATACGATAGGCATCACACAATCTCAGATTCATCTATTCAACCAACAGAAAGGACCTCAAAGATTGCCCCAAAGTTTCTACCGGAGAATCACGACGAAAACGTGTGCCAACCCCTATGCATAGGTTCCCAATGTCACGAAGCCCACAAGTTGATCACCATAACATACATCAAGTGGCACATGGTGTCCCATTGTCACCACAGATATCCACGGCAAGACATACATAAAGTGTTCTCAAGTCTTTAAAGACTCGATCCGATAAGATTACTTCAAAGGGGAAACTCAATTCATTACAAGAGAGAAGAGGGGGAGGAGAAACATAAGATCCAACTATAATAGCAAAGCTCGCGATACATCAAGATCGTGCCAAATCAAGAACATGAGAGAGAGAGAGAGATCAAACACATAGCTACTAGTACATACCCTCAGCCCCGAGGGAGAACTACTCCCTCCTCATCATGGAGAGCACCGGGATGATAAAGATGGCCACCGGAGAAGGATTGCCCCCTTCGGCAGGGTGCCGGAACGAGTCTAGATTGGTTTTCGGTGGCTACGGAGGCTTCTGGCGGCAGAACTCCCAATCTATCTTGCGTTCTGGAAGTTTTAGGGTATATGGACTTATATAGGTAGAAGAAGCACATTAGAGGAGCTACGGGGGACCCACGAGGGAGGGGGCGCGCCCTAGGGGGGGCGCCCCCCACCCTCGTGGGCAGCTCCTGTATCTTCTGACGTGGGATCCAAGTCTATCAGGTGTGTTTCCTTCCAAAAATAACTTCTCCAGTTGATTTCGTTCCGTTTTGACTCCGTCTGATATTCCTTTTCTTCAAAACACTGAAATAGGCATAAAACAGCAAATCTGGGTTGGGCCTCCGGTTAATAGGTTAGTCCCAAAAGTAATATAAAAGTGGATAATAAAGCCCAATATTGCCCAAAACAGTAGATGATATAGCATGGAGCAATCAAAAATTATAGATACGTTGGAGACGTATCAGTGACAATCGTAGAGGTGCTCCCTTTACTCCCTACCTGAACAATCGGGAACGTAGGGGTAAGCACAGGAGCCAGGCAACCCAGCTTGCAAATCGCTTAGGTCAATATGGTGCATATTGTGGTGTAATACACGAACAAGGAACGAAGCCGTACAAGTATAATCATATGCATTAGGAAAAGCTCCATCAAGGGAGCCCCCAAGTAAACGGGGTATTTGAATTTGTGTGTCACAAACAAAGTTTTGACAAGGAGATTCTCTACAAGCAACATTTTTTTTCAAAAAGGTATAATGCTTGGTCGAACCGAACACAAGTTAGAAATTTAAAACTTTGATCATGATGGCAACTTAGCTGGTTAATGTGTTCGGTATTGATGACGCGGCCCGAGCTTGATGCGGGACAAGGTTCCATCCCCCAAGCCGGTCCCAAGGTGGCGGAGCAAAGAGCTCGGCACTCCGAAGTGGTGAGATAGCACGGTTAATGCGGGCCGGCAGAGTGATGCCGAAGTCCCTGGCATGGGGTAATGAAGTGTTGACGAAGCCCCCCGTCCAGCCGAGGTGACATGGTATGTCAGTACGCCGAGTTGATGATACTGCCCAACCCGGATCATTTTCATGTGCACAAAAAATAGTGCAAACCGGAGATAATAGTAATAATAACAATTAAAAAATCGTTGCATAATAAATAATTTATGCAAAGTGAGTAATAAAAGAAATATGGCCTGGCGCCAAAGTCAATGTCGATGCAGGGCATCAGCGTGATGAGGTAAAGGCATGGCAAAGCCTGAATTCACACGTCGGTCCGAGTTCCAGATGCGGCGTTCGCCGGACCATGTACGGAAATTGACCGAACCACCATGCGACCGTCGTTAATGCAGCCATCATTTGATAGACCTGTGTACATATGATGAACAAACCAAAGTAATAATTCCTTGGGAAAAATAAACCCTAATAAGCAAAAAATACTAGGATTAATAGCACCTGGTTTATTTGTTGTAGCAATCCGAAGAAAGGTGATTCCGAAAATTGGGACTCGATCCGCACACTCATTGCCTGATGGGCGATAAAGCGACGGTATGACGATGCTGGCAAAGGTTGGCTCGCCGAGGCAAAGCCCTCGGTCCAGCTAATGTGACGGAGCTGGTCGGCTAGTGACGCCGAAGTCTCCGGAGTAGGTTGATGAAGAGATGGCGAAGCCCCCAGTCCAGCCGAGATGTCAAAGCCTCGATGTCAGCCGATGAGTCGAAGTAGATCGGCGTGATGGACACTAGCTTGAAGAAGCAATAGTGCGGCCCAGCCGATGCAGGTCGTGATGTGGCCGATGCCGGTTTGATGAAGTGACCATGCGGCGATGCCGGCATGCCCGCTCGGTGTAATCCGTGGGGCGGCGATGTTGGTGATGATTTATCCTTCATGATGGCGGACTCTTGTTCGGCTTGCCGAGATAATGATCCGAAGAAGTTGAGCTCAGCTCAACAAAGTGACGACCTGTCTAGCGCAGGTCGGCAGCCTTGGAGCAATATTATCAGACTGATTTGACACCAGCATAATGATGAAGATGACCTCATGGGAGGCTTAAAAATTTACGGGCACGTGTTTAAGAACAACGCACAATACCCTAGAAGAGAATTCCTATAAAAAGGTTGTCCAATATTACGTTCATAGAGAAACATGAATTCGGGTCGGATCCGTATTCGCGCAGAAAACGGATCCGAAAATTGGTCCACTCATCGGAAGGTTCCCGGAGTTTGAACCGTTGGATTGAGCTGAAATTTCGAGGGGTGGTAGATATGAGAATTCCGCAGTAGATGAACGGTTGGATCTTTCAAAGGACCTCCGAGCTGGGCTCTTGAGATCACGCCCTAAACTCGTCCAGATTCCCGTCCAGATTTGACAGGGCTCCGGTATATCGTAGATTGTCGGAGATTCCTCCATCGGAACTCGACGAAATTTTGCCTGGCTGTTGTATACGTAATTCCGCACTATTTCACCGAACCAATCGTCAAACTGACGCTCGAGGAGGTGGTGACAGCGAATACAAGTCTGATGTCCATAAAAACAGCACGGCCGCCCGAGGGCAATGTTGACGTTGAGCCCTCGAGCTCCATGGATGACTTCTCTATGATATGATAGAGATCGGAGTTTATGTTGAAGAAGGCCCCCGTCCGAACATGATGATCGGAGATGGAGCACGGTCCTCGGTCGAGCCAAGGTGACCAGTCGAGTCGGCGACGAAGATGCCGGCGTCGCAGTTGACCTACGAGCGAACCATTGATCCTTTTGCCGATCACACAATGGAACTCTCAATGAAAGCACCAATGTCGGTGTCAAAATCGGCGGATCTTGGATAGGGGGTCTTGAACTGTGTGTCTAGGATAGATGGTAACAGGAGGCAGGGGACACGATATTTACTCAGGTTTGGGCCCTTTTGATGGAGGTAATACCCTACGTCCTGCTTGATTTTTATTGGTGATATGAGTATTACAAGAGTTGATCTACCACGAGATCATAGAGGCTAAAACCCTAGAAGCTAGCCTATGGTATGGTTGTTGTTGTTCATCTATCGACTAGCCTGGCCTCGGTTTATATAATGCACCAGAGACCTAGGATAACAAGAGTCCTAGCCGAATACGCCGGTGGGGAGGAGTCCTTGTCTTGATCACCAAGTCTTGTGGAATCTTTCATGTATGCGGCAACTGCCCGAACTGGCCCATGAGTATACGGCCATGGGGGTCCTCGGCCCAATCTAACAGATCGGGAGATGACGTGGTGAGTACCCCCTAGTCCAGGACACCGTCAGTGCTAAAGAAAGAATATGGGTCAGCTACTACAACTAAGCCTGGCTTGCACAAGAAGGCCCCTGCCTAGAGGGTGCCAACCTTAAAGGTTAGAGCCTCAACTGCTGAAACCTCCAAGCCAACTGGAGAGGCTGTTGGAGAAGGAAAGAAGAGAAAGGAAAGGGTCAAGAATATCACTGTCAGAGTGCTGGGTAGATCCTCCATTACGAGAGATCCAGAAGAAGATGAAGGGGAAGGGGATGCTGCTCCAGCTCCCAAGTCTCAGAAGCTCATGGGAGATGCTATCAAATCAGGGGCTACTACTTCAAAGCCCAAATCTGCTCCCAAGGCTGTTGCTCAGAAGCCTTCTGCACCCAAGAGAAACACTAGAAGTATTCTTGCAACAGAGAAGAACAAGGCCCCAGTGCCTCAAACTGAAGAAGAGGAAGATGATTCACTTGTTTTGAGGAAGTTGAAGCCCAAAATTCCTGACCACAATGATGCTCATCCAGTCACTGAGGACATGCACATCAGGAAAGATGCAGGACTGAGATTGTGGAGAGAGTCAACAACAAGAATTTTATGAGACAATTTTGCTTGACAAGAAGCCCATTGTATGTGACATGAGATGGGTTGATCGGGAATACATCAAGGATAATGAAGATCACTTCCCAGGAGTATATGATAGCTTCAAGGCATGTGGAGTAGATGAATTTGTTGGATAGAAGCTCACCAAATGGAATGATGAGCTGATCATGCAGTTTTACTCCACTACCCAATTCTATCCAGATGGAAGGATAGTATGGATGTCTGAGGATACAAGGTACCAATCCACAGTTGAGGAGTGGGCCAAGCTAATCAATGCCCCGAAGAACATGAAGATGACTTGGATGTGTATGCCACCAAGAAGAAAGACCACAACTCCATGGAAAATATGTACAAAGAGATCCCAGATAAAGCTTTGGAGACACACAAGCTTGGATCTGTACATTTCCTGTTGTCTGGTCTGCCTACCATCAACTGGATCTTAAGGCACACGTTGCTACCCAAGTCAGGAGATCACAAGATGATCAGAGGACACTCCATCAACATGCTACAAATCTTTTATGTCCCTCAGAAGTTCAAGTTTAGGAGTTTGATTGTAGAAACAATCAAGAGGACAACTGCTGATCAAAAGAGAAGTTGTGGGTATGCTCGACATATTCAGGAGATCATCAATTCTAAGATGGTCACAAGAACTTATTTCTTGGACAAGGAGTATCTACCCTTACATCCTGAATTTCAAGACAACAATGTTGTGATGAATGAGGAGGAACCATCATCAGTTCAAGCACAGAAGAAGAGAGCCAAAGCAAAGGCTGAGAAAGCTGCAAGGATGCCAAGCGCAGAAGAAGCATCTCACGTGTTCCTCAAGTCAAAACAAGATCAATTAGGCTATGTAATTCAAGCTACACTAAGGATTGAGAAGGGCTTGGCCACCCTGACTCAGAATTAGAAGAGCTTGGAGAGGATTGTGGAGACAAAATTCTATGATCTTGACCTCAAGGTAACTGAGATACAGACTGCAGTTGAGCAGCTTCAGGAGGAAGCATAAGAGAGGAGAGGGAAGGCAACAACTGATGCTTTTCAGCGAGTGCCAAGGAGTCAGAGGTCTACTGCAGTACCAATGATAGATTCTAGAGCTACAACATCAGCACCAGCAGCTACAGCTCTAGTGCCACCTCCAGCACCCACTCCAGCAGCTCCAACTACATTGACAGATGCCTTTGTCATTGGAGTTCTCTCTACACCACCTCCGAAGACCAAGCCTAAGAGACGCATAGAACTATGCATATTTCAACTTTTTGGTAACTTGTTGGCAAAGGGGGAGAAATATGTATAGATCATAGGCTTCGAGAGAGTGTTTTGCTTCATTTGCTTTTGGTTAAACTTTTTATTGTGTGAGATACTTTATGTCCTTGTGTGAGATACCTTTTTGATCACGTGGTTGATCATTTGCTACCTTAATGCTTGGTTGGATGATACTATCTTTTATATCTCATATATGATCATTCACTTGCTTGGTGATGAGTGCATGCTTTAAATTTCCATCAATTTGAGCGCTCCACCAAGATGTATGTGACATGGAAGAGTAACACATGATCCTAATCGATTGTGCATTTGCATTCAAAAGAAAATCTTAAATAATGCACAAATTTAGGGGGAGCTCTTGCTTATCACATACTTCTCACAGTGACGATGTTTTTCAATCTTATGATCATTTGTCGAAGCTTTGATCTATATGTTGTCATCAATTACCAAAAAGGGGGAGATTGAAAGTGAAACTATCCCTAGGTGGTTTTGGTAATTCCTAACAACATATAGCTCATTGAGCTAATGTTATTTTAAGATTAATATTTCAGGAAAGCTCAATGATTGGCATGTCATGGATTAGAAAGTGGACCCCACAAAATGCTAAGGACAAAAGATTGGCTCAAGCTCAAAGCACAAGACTCTACATTTTACTTTTAGTGATCCAAGATCACTTTGAGTCCATAGGAAAAGCCAATACTATTAAATGGGGTGAGGTGTTTCTTAATGAGTTACTTGCTCAAAATGCTTATTGATATGCTCCAAAAACCCTCAACTACTGTCTCATATCCACATATGTCCCAAACCAAAAGTCAAACTCGGCCCCACCCAAAATCTTCTATCCTGCGCCACCGGGTTCACTTGACATAGCCACTGCCACAAACCCTAGTCACTTTGGTCTCACCGAGATGGGATTGCAACCTCTCTGTTTCCCTTCATAATGTTTCGGTCCAACAAAGATGAGCAATCGGTCCCACCGAGATTGCATTGCAAACTCTCTATTTCCCCTTCGTAACATTCCGGTCTAACTGAGATGAGCGAATCGGTCCCACCGAGTTTTCCTGACCAACTCTCTGTTTGTCTATTACCAAAATCGGTCCCACCCAGTTTGTGTAATCGGTCTCACCGAGATTACGTTATACCCTAACCCTAATTGAATTGGTCCAACCGAAAATCCTAACGTTCACATTTTGAACTAAATCGGTCTGACCGAGTTTTATAATTCGGTCCCACCGAGTTTGGTTATTTGTGTGTAATGGTTAGATTTTGTGTGGATGCTATATATACCCCTCCACCCACTCTTCATTCATGGAGAGAGCCATCAGAACATGCCTACACTTCCAACATACATTTTCTAAGAGAGAACCACCTACACTTGTGTTGAGGTTAAGATATTCCATTTCAACCACATAAATCTTGATCTCTAGCCTTCCCCAAGTTGCTTTCCACTCAAATCATCTTTCTACCTAATCCAATCCTATAAGAGAGAGTTGAGTGTTGGGGAGACTATCATTTGAAGCGCAAAGAGCAAGGATTTCATCATCAACACACCATCTATTACCTTTTGGAGAGTGGTGTCTCCTAGATTGGTTAGGTGTCACTTGGGAGCCTCCATCAAGATTGTGGAGTTGATCAAGGAGTTTTTACAAGCAAGGAGATCGCCTACTTCGTGAAGATCTACCCTAGTGAGGCAAGTCCTTCGTGGGCGATGGCCATGGTGGGATAGACAAGGTTGCTTCTTCGTGGACCCTTCGTGGGTGGAGCCCTCCGTGGACTCACGCAATCGTTACCCTTCGTGGGTTGAAGTCTCCATCAACATGGATGTACGATAGCACCACCTATCGGAACCACGCCAAAAATCTCCGTGTCTACATTGTGTTTGCTCCCTCCAAAGTCCTCCCTTTACCTTCATATGCAATTGTTCTACATTCCGCTGCTATACCCTTAGAATTGCATGTGTAGGTTGATTACTTGAATTGTGCCAAGTTGCTAAAATTTGCCAAGACTTCAAATTGGGAAAAGGCTAGATTTTTATTTGGCAAGTAGCCTAATCACCCCCTCTAGACATACTTTCGATCCTACAAGTGGTATCAAAGCTTTGGTCTCCATTTGCTTTGATTTCCATAGCTTTATGTGATCATAGCCTTGGTTTCACAACCTAGGAGAGTATGGCGTCTAGTGAGGGAAATTACCACCGTAGAGGTCCTTACTTTGATGGTGTAAGTGCATCTAGTGCCACCCCTAGTTGGTTTTGGAGTATTGACGACAAACCTAGTTGAGGGACTAATGTGTTTGTGAGAATTGCAGGATAACACAGGTAGAAGTCCCTCATTGATTCGGTTTTCGTACCAGAGATGACCCCTAAAAATGTAAGAAGACATTGAAGTCAAAGGTGGTATGTGAAGACATTCACATTGAAGACTATGACAAGAGAATACATCGCATGAAGACTATGGAGCGTGAAGACTTAGTTCTTTCGTTGTTCTTTTTCTTCTTTGTTGAGTCATAGGAACCACCGTACTGTTAAGTGGGGTCCAAGTGAACCAGTCAGAATGACTGAAGTGATGCTTAACCAAAATCCTATGTCTTCGAGTGAAGACTATGAGAGCAAATCTTGTCCGGAGTTGGATAAGTCAGCTTTCCTTGTAGCTCAAGTAAAATTGCCGTGTGTGTTAGAAATCTGACCGTTGGAACAAGTGTCAGTTCCTTAGTGACCAAGGGTCATTTCGGACAAATCAGGTCGGGTTTCCTAGTGGCTATAAATAGCCCACCCCCTACAACCATAAATGGTTGGCTGCTCAGAGTTAGTGCACAGCTTTTGTCGTTTGAGAGCAACCCACCTCGAAGCCTTTGAGAGAGAATTCCTTGCGAGGATAAAGCCCTAAACACCCAGAGCCAAAGAGTGTTAGGCATCACTTAAGTCTTCCTGTCTGTGTGATTTGAAGACTTATTACACTTGAGGACTGTGAATCCTCCAGCCGGTTAGGCATCGCGTTCTGAGCATCCAAGAGTCATTGTGGATCGCCGGTGAACGAAGTATGTGAAGGTTTGGAAGTCTACCTTGAAGACTTACTAGAGTGATTGGGCGAGGACTGGGTGTCCTTAGCTCAAGGGGAATAAGGTGAAGACGAGGTCTTCTGAGTTGAATCTCAGCCTCCCTAACCAGACGTACAGTTGTCACAGCAACTGGAACTGGTCCAACAAATCATTGTCTTCAACGAGTCACTGGTTTCATCCTTCCCTTCCCTTTACTTACTGTTGGTCCTTGTGAAGTCATTGTATGATTGCTTTATCTTTTGTCTTCACTGAGTGACTACTTGTTCTGATTGGCTTCACAATATCTTCCTACCTGATCTTTACTACCTAGCTGCTATTAGTCATTGTGCTTTCACTCCATTGAATACTTGACTATGGTTTGCCTAGTGTAGTCTACCTTCTGCTGCATGGTAATAGGTTTATTTCTATTGTTTGTCTTCGAAACTTCCATGTTTTGAAGACTTTCATAAAAATCGCCTATTCACCCCCCTCTAGTCGATCACTAGCACTTTCAATTGGTATCAGAGTGAGGTACTCCCTTGTTCTGTGTGATTCGGTTTAACCACCTGGAGTTTTAGCTATGTCGACTGCAGGGATAATCAAAGTCTCCGCTGCGTGCCCAGTCTTCGATGGAACTGAATATCCCTACTGGAAGAATAAGATGCGCATGCATCTTGAAGCCATTGATGTCGACCTATGGTATGTCGTCAAGAATGGCATTCCCAAGGCTGGTGAAGGTGTCACCGCTGCTGATGTCAAGAAGTTGGTTCAACTGGACTCCACTGCCAAGAACATCATTTGTGGTCATCTGACCAAAGGACAGTATGGCCGTGTGAGTGCTTTGGAAACATCTAAGCTAGTCTGGGACTAGCTCTCCAAGGTCAACGAAGGCGTCTCAACCTAGAGAGATCAGAGAATCAGTGTCCTTCGCAACCTGTTCAACCGCTTCAACAGAAATGACAATGAGAATGTTCAGCTCACGTTTGATCGACTCACTGACATCACAAATGAGTTTCAAGCCCTCGGCGCCACTGAGATCACCAAGCATGAATTTGTCAAGACACTCCTGAGATCACTTGACAGCTCGTTTGACACCCTAGCCCTGATGATTCAAGAACGTCCTGGCTTCAAAACACTCGATCCGTCTGACATACTTGAGAGGCTCAACACACACGAGTTTCAGCTTTCTGAGAAAAGAGACATCTACGGTCCCAACTATGGGAGAACTCGTGCCTTGAAGGCAAAAGCTGTCTCCTCATCTGAAGAAGAGTCTGACAGCAGTTCTGATGATCCTGAAGACATTGGAAAGGAGCTTGCTATGCTTGTGAATAAGTTCCAAAAATTCATCAAGAAGAAAGGCTTCATAAAGTCCTCACGATCAAGCTCAAGGAATGATGAAGCTTCTGCTCATGACTACAAGAAGAGAACATGCCACAAGTGCAAGAAACCTGGCCACTACATCTCTGAGTTTCCGCAGTGGGACAATGAGAACAAGAAGAAAAAGAAGAGCAAGGAGTATGATTCTGACGACAAGAAGAAAAAGAAATACTCAAAGTCTTCTTCCAAGTCCTCCTCAAAGTCTTCATCACACAAGAAGAGCTCATCTGGCAAGGCACGTGCATTTGTTGGCAAGGAAATGGATTCAGAGGAGGAGTCTGCTTCTGAGGAGGCGGAGGTGGAGTCCGATTCTGGCGTTGCAAGTCTGGCTACAGCATACGTTGCCAAGTCCATCTTCAACAGTGAAGGCAATGACTCCATCACCGACACTATGCAAATGACAAGGACTACTCCGCTCCTACCTACTGCTTCATGGCACGTGGTGCCAAGGTAAACACACGCACTACTCACTATCAAACTTCCAAAAAGGGGGAGATTGAAAGTGCAACTATCCCTAGGTGGTTTTGGTAATTCATAACAACATATAGCTCATTGAGCTAATGCTATTCCAAGATGACTATTTCAGGAAAGCTCAATGATTGGCATGGCATGGATGTGAAAGTGGAACCCTCAAAATGCTAAGGACAAAGGATTGGCTCAAGCTCAAAAGCTCAAGACTCTTCATTTTATATTTTAGTGATCCAAGATCACATTGAGTCTTTAGGAAAAGCCAATACTATCAAGGAGGGATGAGGTGTTGCTTAATGAGCCTCTTGCTTCATGTGCTTAGTGATATGCTCCAAAACCCTCAACTACTTTCCCATATCCACATATGACCTAAACCCTAAGCCAAACTCGGTCCTACCGATTCTTTCTATCCGGCGCCACCGAGTTTCACTTGTCATAAGCCACTGCCAAACCCTAGCAATTCGGTTCTACCGATAGGGATCTCGGTCTCACCGAGATGGGATTGCAAACTCTCTGTTTCCCTTTCGTAACTTTTCGGTCTCACCGAAAGAGCGAATCGGTCCCACCGAGATTGCAGTGTAAACTCTTTGTTTCCTTTTTGTAACTTTTCGGTCTCACCAAAAGAGCAAATCGGTCCCACCGAGTTTACCTGACCAACTCTCTGGTTAGCTTATTACCAAACTCGGTCTCACCGAGTTTGTGTAATCGGTCTCACCAAGATTACGTTATGCCCAAACCCTAACCATATCGGTCCTACCGAGTTGCATGTCAGTCCCACCGAAAATCTCTAACGGTCACTAGGTTTACCTTTTCGGTCCGACCGAGTTTGTTGATTCGGTCCCACCGAGATTGGAAAACTGTGTGTAACGGTTGGATTTTGTGTGGAGGCTATATATACCCCTCCACCTCCTCTTCATTCGTGGAGAGAGCCATCAGAACACATACACAATTCCAACTCATATGTTCTGAGAGAGAACCACCTACTCATGTGTTGAGACCAAGATATTCCATTCCTACCATATGAATCTTGATCTCTAGCCTTCCCCAAGTTGTTTTCCACTCAAATCTTCTTTCCACCAGATCCAAATCCTATGAGAGAGAGTTGAGTGTTGGGGAGACTATCATTTGAAGCACAAGAGCAAGGAGTTCATTACCTACACACCATTTGTTACTTCTTGGAGAGTGGTGTCTCCTAGATTGGCTAGGTGTCACTTGGGAGCCTCCGACAAGATTGTGGAGTTGAACCAAGGAGTTTGTAAGGGCAAGGAGATCGCCTACTTCGTGAAGATCTACCGCTAGTGAGGCAAGTCCTTCGTGGGCAATGGCCATGGTGGGATAGACAAGGTTGCTTCTTCGTGGACCCTTTGTGGGTGGTTGCTTCTTCATGGACCCTTCGTGGGTGGAGCCCTTTGTGGACTCGCGCAACTGTTACCCTTTGTGGGTGGAGCTCTCCGTGGACTCGCGCAACCGTTACCCTTCGTGGGTTGAAGTCTCCATCAACGTGGATGTAGGATAGCACCACCTATCCGAACCACGGGAAAAACATCCGTGTCTCCAATTGCGTTTGAATTCTCCAAACCCTTCCCTTTACATTCTTGCAAGTTGCATGCTTTACTTTCCGCTGCCAATATACTCTTTGCATGCTTGCTTGAATTGTGTGATGATTGCTTGACTTGTCCTACAATAGCTAAAATCTGCCAAGAACTAAAATTGGGAAAAGGTTAAGTTTTTATTTGGTCAAGTAGTCTAATCCCCCCCCTCTAGATATACTTTTGATCCTACAAGTGGTATCAGAGCCAGGTTTCCATTTGCTTTGATCTCCATAGCTTTTGGTGGTCATAGCCTTGGTTTCACAACCTAGGAGAGTATGGCGTCTAGCGAGGGAAATTATCACCATAGAGGTCCTTACTTTGATGGTACTAATTTTGCTAGTTGGAAGCATAAAATGAAAATGCATATTCTTGGACATAACCCCGCCGTTTGGGCTATTGTGTGTGTTGGTTTGCAAGGTGACTTCTTTGATGGGAAAGAACCAAACTGTGAAGCTACCACGGATGAGTTGAAGATGTTGCAATACAATGCTCAAGATTGTGATATTCTCTTCAACGGGTTGTGCCCCGAAGAATTCAACAAAAACAGCCGTCTTGAGAATGCAAAGGAAATTTGGGACACTTTGATTGATATGCACGAAGGTACCGACTCCGTCAAGGAATCCAAGTTGGATGTGCTTCAAAGTCAACTTGACAAGTTCAAAATGAAGGATGGTGAAGGTGTCGCTGAAATGTACTCTAGGCTTGCTCTCATCACAAATGAGATTGCCGGCTTAGGAAGTGAAGAGATGACCGATAGATTCATCATCAAGAAGATTCTAAGAGCCTTGGATGGAAAATATGATACCGTGTGCACATTGATCCAAATGATGCCCAATTACAAAGATCTCAAGCCAACGGAGGTGATTGGAAGAATTGTTGCTCATGAGATGTCACTTAAGGATAAAGAGGAACTTCACAACAAATCAAGTGGTGCCTACAAAGCCTCATGTGAAGCCCCTACATCATCAAGTGAGAAACAAAACTTCAATGAAGAATTGAGCTTAATGGTGAAGAACTTCAACAAGTTCTACAAGAGTAGAAGCAAAGATAGAAGCTTCAAGTCAAGGTCCTACAATGACAAAAGATCTTCTAGTCGAGAGTGAAACTGCTACAGTTGTGGAAGACCCGGACACTATTCCAATGAGTGTACGGCTCCCTACAGGAGAAGAGAAGATTCTCCAAAAAGAAGAAGCAAAGAATCACCACCAAGAGAGAGAAGGAGTAGAGATGATCGTTATGAAGGAAGATACTCACGGAGAAGCAAGGATTCGGAAAGGAAGGAAAAATCATCAAGGAGCTACACAAAACGAAGACATCAAGCTCATGTTGGTGAATGGGTATCCGGCTCCGACTCCGACAGCCACTCCGAGAGAAGTTATCACTCCGACTCCGAAGATACTCAAGATGAAGGTGTTGCCGGTCTAGCACTTGTGTCAACCAACTCCTACGACATCATTGACTCACCAAATGAAGGAATTGGAAGATGCTTCATGACCAAAGGTCCTAAGGTAACACACCCTAAGTATGTTGATTTCAATAGTGATGAAGATGACTTGTTAGGTGATGATTTGCTTGTTGACAACTCTAGTGATGAATACTATGATGAAACGTCAATTAATCATGCTAATCAAGATAAAACGAATGACAATGATAAGGAGAAGATTGAGGCTCTAACTAAAGAACTAAACACTCTTAAGTTAGCTCATGAAACTATCTTCGAAGATCATCGAGAACTTTTAAGAGCTCATGAGAAATTACGCTTTGAAAAGCTCAATCTTGAGCAAGAGCATGAGTTCTTAAAAGCAATCAATGATGATCTCCGCAAGAAAAGTTCTCCTTACATTGCCAAGCGTTTACTCTTATCCACTTACATGCCTCAAGTCAAGTCTAGTAACAAGAACAAGAAAGATTCTTCCTCTAGCAGTAACAATGATCATGCTAAATCCAATATTGTTGCTTCTAGTAGTTCTCTTGATTCCACTAATGATTCTCTTAGACAAGTTACACTTGAGCAAGAAAATAGCTTATTGAAGGGAATTATAGAGAAAGGAGTGTACAAAAGCCTTGCCAGGAGTAAGCAATTCGAGGAAATTGTGCGCAAGCAAGGAATGCACCGGAAGAATCAAGGTGTTGGTTTTGAATGAAAGTTCAATGCCAATGGAGTTGAGTGGGAAGAAGATCAATACCCCAAGACAAAGTTGTTCCTCAACAAGAAAAGTATGATACTTCTTTCAAGGGGACACAAGCTCAAGATGATCTTCCACCACAAGACTACAAGCAAAAAGGCAAGGACAAGATTCAAGAAGAAATTGATGCATTTGAAGAAGCTCCTAAGACCTTAGTCAAGTGGATTCCCAAGACTACTTCAAGTTCCACTTCATCAAGTACGACTACAACTCCAAGGATTCCCATCAAGATGGTGTGGATCCAAAAGAAGAAGAACTAGAGAGTTCTTGAGGGTGACTCCGCCAACATACTTCACTCTTATCATTTTGGCAAGAACAAGTGCAATCAACTTCCACATCTTGCACTAGTTCAAGGAGTCACAAACCCTCTTGTTGGTAAGACAAGGGACAAGGTAACCTAAAAGTTTTCATGGACATCATCTTGTGTGTGCATCACTCTATGTCTATGGATATCCTTGTTTGTTCCTTGCGGGACTAACCCATGTAGGTATTGAAAGTGCAATTCACTCAAAGGGATAGCTCCAAGTGATCTACATCAACATTGAGCATCCACATCTTCAACATCTACATGAAGTCATCATCGACAAAACCCGAGGTTAGTTCATCCCTCTAAGGGGAGATATCACATCTAGGGGGAGCTTTACTCTAAGACTTGAGCTAAAGCAACTCTAAAGATGTGAACACAACAATGCTTTATGTAAAAGTGGTAACCCCACTTGAGCTTAAACCATGAGTATGACCTATGATCAAGTGTTCTCACTTGACTCCTAAGTCAATATACTCATATATAGATGACCCTGTCATCGCAAATTGCTTGGTAGATGCTAGAATTGGTTGTGCATGCCTTGTCACATATTTCATTTGCCATCTTATTGTGTGAGCATGCTGGTTGCATATTTTACTCATTCGAGGACATCCACTTGTTGTTTTGATTGTTCGGTTTTATTTCCTTTTGCCAAGTGGATGGACAAGAATGCCTAAGAACCTCCTCTAGCTATCTATGCTTTTCTCGTCTCAAACTCTATTCATGCTACATCACAAAATTTGATCAAGTCAGATTCGAACCACTCTGTGTGAGGAGTGCTCGGAGTCCCCGATTCGTCATAGACTTAAACTTCCAAAACCTCTTTATGATTCTCGGTCTGACCGATACCCTACTTTCGGTCCTACCGAGATCATTAAGTTGATCTATGTTTTCGATCTCGGTGCAACCGATTTGAACCATTCGGTCACACCGAGTTGCAATAACTGTATACAGTTTTGCATCTCGGTGCCACCGAGTCGTTCCACTCGGTCACACCGACAGGGTCGGGCTATATATAGTCACGGGCAAAAAATTTGGAAATTTCTCCGAACCCCTTCGCCCGCGCGATAGCCTGCTCTGCCAACTTGGTCTCCGGATCGTCTCCTCGCTGCCAGCCGCCTCCAGTCGCTAGTCTCCATCGCCGCCAACGGAATTCTACCCCGCCGTTGCCGCCGTAGCGAGTCTCCACCGAACTAGGGTATGGACTCGATCTTTGTGCTATTCCCCAATCTGATTCTTGGCACATTGTGATCATCATGATTCTTGCCACGATTGAAACACTCCTGTCCAGTCAATGCGTTCGTAGATTAGTTTTGATTCGAAAATTTTAGGGTTAGGTTTCTGCCGAAACCATCTCGGACCCACCGAGTTGAAAAACTCGGTCCCACCGATTTGGCTTATGCCATTGCACAAGTGAGACTCGGTCTAACCGAGAATTACTTATTGGTGTGACCGATTTTGGAACTCTATGAAACCCTAGCAGTCTCGGTGCCACCGAACTGTGACTCGGTCTGACCGAGTTCACTAGTTTAGGTTCCAAAACTGCTTCGGTATCACCGAGTTTAAAAATCGGTAGATCCGAGATGATTTCAGTGGGAAACTAAAACTAAGTTTTTGAGTCATTCTTTTGCAAAAATCTCTGCATTTTGTGATGCTCATCCACTCTATCTCATCTATAACCTATTCACAGGGTCAGCAGTCAGAGTTTGCAACATGTCTGATCAGAGTGACAGCCAGAACTTGTCAGAGCAGCAAGTGCAGATGAGTGAGGGCACTAGTCCCTCCAGCTCTTCAGATGATGGCAACAGAAGTACCCCAAGCAATTTGCCAAAAGCTGCCACCAGATAGAGGAAGAAGAGAACTTCAGATTCTGAGGATGAAGATTATGTGGCAGAGGAAGAGGAAGCAACTTCCAAGAGAAATGAGCCAGCTCAGGGCACAAAGCCAGGGTTAAAGATCAAAAGGCCAGCAGGCAGGAAGCCTATGCCAAAGGCCAGAGCTTCAATCAAGATTTCTGAGAAGCCCACTCCCATAGAGCCAGTTGCTGCTGAATGCAAGAAAAGGAAGGAAAGGGTGAAGAAGACCGTAGCCAGAGTGCTTGGAAAGGCTTCCATCATGGAAGAAGAGGAAGAAGAAGAGGTTGCTACACCAGCACCTAAGGCACCCAACCTAATGGGTGATGCTATCAAATCAGGGGCTACTGCATCTAAGCCCAAGGAAGCACCCAAGGGTGCATCAAAGGTCAAGACAGCACCAAAGAGGAATACAAGAAGCATCCCAGCTGCTGAGAAGAACAAGGCCCCAGTGCCTGAAGCTGCTGAAGAAGATGATGAAGAGCAAGTTCTCAGAAAACTCAAGCCCAAGATCCCAGACCACAACGATGCTCATCCTGTGGCTGAGGATATGAAGCTCAGGAGAGACTCAGGGCTGAGGAAGTGGAGAGAAGCAGACCCGTATGCTTCAAGGAGAAGAACTGCTGTGGATTACAGATTTCACACCAAGGAATAGCAGGACTTCTATGAGACAGTGCTGCTTGATAAGAAGCCAATAGTCTATGATATGAGATGGGTTGACTGGCAATACATCAAGGACAATGAAGAACACTACCCTGGAGTGTATGACAGCTTCAATGCTTGTGGAGTAGCAGACTTTGTTGGGCAGAAGCTCACAAAGTGGAACGAGGAGCTTATCACGCAGTTCTACTCCACAACACATTTTTATCCAGATGGGAGGATTGTATGGATGTCAGAAGGAACCAGATATCAGTCAACAGTTGCTGAGTGGGCACAGCTCATTAATGCCCCAGAGGAGCAAGCAGATGACTTGGACATTTATGCCAAGAAGAAGATGGACCACAACTCTATGTCCAATATGTACAAGGAAATTCCAAACGAGGCTCTTGAAACTTTCAAATTTGGCTCAGTGCACTATCTTCTGTCAGGGCTGCCAACTATCAATTGGATGCTGAGGCACACCTTGTTGCCCAAGTCTGGAGATCACAAGATGATCAGAGGCCATGCAATAAATTTGCTTCATATATTTGATGTGCCACAGAAGTTCAAGGTGATGAGCCTCATGGTAGAGACCATCAAGAGGACTGCAGCAGACCAGAAGATGAGTTGTGGATATGCCCCACAGATTCAGGAGCTCATCAACTCAAAGATGGGCATAGGCATATACTTACTGGACAAGGAACACCTGCCCATCCGTCCAGATTTTGAAGATAATCAAGTGGTCATGACTGAGAATGAACCATCATCTGCACAAGCACAAGCAAAAAAGGAGAAGGCAAGGAAGGAGAAAGCTGCCAAGATGCCAACTCAAGAGGAGGCATCTGAGTATTTCTTGAAAACCAAACAAGAGCAGCTTGGTTACTTGATTGCATCCACACTGAGGATTGAGCAAGGACTGGCCACCCTCACTCAGAATCAGCAGAGCCTAGAGAGAATCATGGAACAAAAGTTCTATGACTTGGATGTCAAAGTAACAGAGATTCAGTCTAGAGTGGAACAACTTCAGGATGACATGCATGAGAGGAGAGGCAAGACTACAACTGATGCATTTGCCAGAGCGCCAAGAGCTCAGAGATCATATGCAGTGCCAGTTGCTGACACCAGAGCCACCACTTCTGCACCAGCTACAGCCTCAGTCCCACCAGCTCCAGCGTCCACTTCAGCCTCAACTCCAACCACGTCTACAGAAGGCTTCGTCCTTGGAGTGCTCCGGACTCCACCACCACCTGAAGATCAAGCCTGAGTGTCGACTTAGCACTATGCATTTTCTAGGAACTTTTTGGTAACTTGTTGCCAAAGGGGGAGAAAATGTATAGATCATAGGCTTCGAGAGAGAGAGAGAGTGTGTTGCTTTTTTCTCTCTTGCTTTATTTGGTGGTTTTTCGAACTTTGTTTGCTTTTGAGTGCTTGAGATACTATGTCATTGCTCATGAGACATTGATGATCATGTGTTTGATCATAAGCTACACTTATGCATGCTTGATATATCTTATCTATCTTATGTGATCATTCACTATTCTTGGTGATGAGTGCATGTATTTCATTCTTATCATTTTAAGCGCTCCACCAAGATGTATGTGACATGGAAGAGTAACCCATGACTCTAACTCTTTGTGCATTTGCAGTCCAAAGCAAATTTTAAATACGCACAAATTTAGGGGGAGCTCTTACTTGTCACATACTTCTCAAAGCGACGACATATTTCATGCTTATTATCATTTGTCGAAGCTTTGATCTATATGTTGTCATCAATTACCAAAAAGGGGGAGATTGAAAGTGCAACTATCCCTAGGTGGTTTTGGTAATTCATAATAACATATAGCTCATTGAGCTAATGCTATTCCAAGATGACTATTTCAGGAAAGCTCAATGATTGGCATGGCATGGATGTGAAAGTGGAACCCTCAAAATGCTAAGGACAAAGGATTGGCTCAAGCTCAAAAGCTCAAGACTCTTCATTTTATATTTTAGTGATCCAAGATCACATTGAGTCTTTAGGAAAAGCCAATACTATCAAGGAGGGATGAGGTGTTGCTTAATGAGCCTCTTGCTTCATGTGCTTAGTGATATGCTCCAAAACCCTCAACTACTTTCCCATATCCACATATGACCTAAACCCTAAGCCAAACTCGGTCCTACCGATTCTTTCTATCCGGCGCCACCAAGTTTCACTTGTCATAAGCCACTGCCAAACCCTAGCAATTCGGTTCTACCGATAGGGATCTTGGTCTCACCGAGATGGGATTGCAAACTCTCTGTTTCCCTTTCGTAACTTTTCGGTCTCACCGAAAGAGCAAATCGGTCCCACCGAGATTGAAGTGTAAACTCTTTGTTTCCTTTTTGTAACTTTTCGGTCTCACCGAAAGAGCAAATCGGTCCCACCGAGTTTACCTGACCAACTCTCTGGTTAGCTTATTACCAAACGCGGTCTCACCGAGTTTGTGTAATCGGTCTCACCGAGATTACGTTATGCCCAAACCCTAACCATATCGGTCCTACCGAGTTGCATGTCAGTCCCACCGAAAATCTCTAATGGTCACTAGGTTTACCTTTTCGGTCCGACCGAGTTTGTTGATTCGGTCCCACCGAGATCGGAAAACTGTGTGTAACGGTTGGATTTTGTGTGGAGGCTATATATACCCCTCCACCTCCTCTTCATTCGTGGAGAGAGCCATCAGAACACATACACAATTCCAACTCATATGTTCTGAGAGAGAACCACCTACTCATGTGTTGAGACCAAGATATTCCATTCCTACCATATGAATCTTGATCTCTAGCCTTCCCCAAGTTGTTTTCCACTCAAATCTTCTTTCCACCAGATCCAAATCCTATGAGAGAGAGTTGAGTGTTGGGGAGACTATCATTTGAAGCACAAGAGCAAGGAGTTCATTACCTACACACCATTTGTTACTTCTTGGAGAGTGGTGTCTCCTAGATTGGCTAGGTGTCACTTGGGAGCCTCCGACAAGATTGTGGAGTTGAACCAAGGAGTTTGTAAGGGCAAGGAGATCGCCTACTTCGTGAAGATCTACCGCTAGTGAGGCAAGTCCTTCGTGGGCGATGGCCATGGTGGGATAGACAAGGTTGCTTCTTCGTGGACCCTTTGTGGGTGGTTGCTTCTTCGTGGACCCTTCATGGGTGGAGCCCTCCGTGGACTCGCGCAACCGTTACCCTTTGTGGGTGGAGCCCTCCGTGGACTCGCGCAACCGTTACCCTTCGTGGGTTGAAGTCTCCATCAACGTGGATGTAGGATAGCACCACCTATCCGAACCCCGGGAAAAACATCCGTGTCTCCAATTGCATTTGAATTCTCCAAACCCTTCCCTTTACATTCTTGCAAGTTGCATGCTTTACTTTCTGCTGCCAATATACTCTTTGCATGCTTGCTTGAATTGTGTGATGATTGCTTGACTTGTCCTACAATAGCTAAAATCTGCCAAGAACTAAAATTGGGAAAAGGTTAAGTTTTTATTTGGTCAAGTAGTCTAATCCCCCCCTCTAGACATACTTTCGATCCTACAACTTTCCTATGATTATCTTCAAAGGAAGCAAGATCTTGAGAAATTGAGAGCGGCTCATGAAGATCTTCAAAAGGAAAATGAGTCACTTCACGCCAAACAGATCAGTTCAGCTCAGGAAGGATTTGAACCACCATGTATTAAATGTATTGAGCATGACAACGCTACTTCTGTTGCTGGTTGTTCTACTGCTACTACTATTGCAATATCTTCAACTGTTGATGTGCCAACTAACCCCTTTGCTGAGGATGCCACTGCTATTGCTGATGAGAATGCTAGGTTGAAGACATTGCTTGAAATAGGGATGTTCAAAAGCCTCAAAGGGCATCAGACACTATGTGATGTCCTCAAAAGGCAGATCCTGAACCGAAACCCTAGGAAATAGGGTGTTGGGTTCGAAAGGAAAATGAATGCTGATGGCTCTTACTGGAAACCTGAGCAGTACCCCAAAACCACATGGGTTGCTGCAAAGGGACCTTCAGTGGATCCATCCACCCTATCTGGCTTCACTTGTACTAATCCCATTGTTATTGATGAATCCTTTGATGCAAACTATAAACTGTTTAAGAATCAGAAGGGTGAAGTGTTTGCCAGGTATATTGGTACTAACTGTAGGAATGGACCGCCTATGAAAAAGGTCTGGGGTGCCGAAAAGGTGTTTGGAGAATCTTCCTGTGAATGTCATCATGACACCACAGGTGAAGAAGACAAACCCCAGACCACAGGCTTCATACGGTCCAAAGGCTTCATATAGACAGAGGACTCACCTGAGTCGCACTAACGCAAATGTTTTGCAGGGAAGCCATACTCAGGCCTATGAATATGAGCGCGTTTCATCAAACCGCCATGTTCATAAGACCAAGAACTATTCTGCTTATTCTTATGAGTACTATTGTCCACCTGCAAGACCTTTTGCTAGGGCTCCAAAGCCAAAGTTCACATATGCTACACTTAGACTCATTGCTTCGAAGCCACCCTTGAAGATGTGGGTGGCTAAGAAAGCTTAACTCTCTTTTGTAGGGAAAGGTCTCCAGCCGAAAACCAAAATCGTCTGAAGCTATTGCTGGGGACCTTAAACATCTTGTAGGGCGTAAGATCAAATGCCCAAATGTTCTTATTATGTACTTTGTTCCTGAGTCGCTTGCTACTTGCCCTATCAGTCCTAATCTCGATCTAAGCTTTCATAATCCACTGGCTCGTCAAATGTTTTTGCTTCACAATTCTCTTCGTGAAGCCTATCCCCCTAACTGCACTATAGGGTACGACACCAGCTGCTTCAGAATGGATTATTGATAGTGGGTGTACCAATCACATGACTGGCAAGCGAAGCCTTCTTATGGACTCAACCTTACGTCCATCTGACAAAAGTCACATCACATTTGCTGACACTGGTAAAAGTAAGGTATTGGGTCTAGGTAGAGTTGCAATCTCAAAGGATCAACACATGGATAAAGTCATGCTTGTTGAATCCCTTGGTTTCAACTTAATGTCTGTCTCAATGCTTTACGATTTAAACATGATTGTGATGTTTGGAAAATATTGCTGCCTTGTTCTAATGGAATCTGACAAGTCTCTAGTGTTTGAAGGGTATCGGAAAGATGATTTGTACATGGTAGATTTCTCAGCAGGACCACAACTTGCCATATGTCTTCTAGCAAAAGCTTCAGAATGCTGGCTCTAGCATCGGAGGCTAGGGCATGATGGCATGAGGAACTTGCACACTCTTGCAAGAAGGAAGCATGTCATAGGCATCGAGGGCATCAAGTTCAAGAAGGATCACTTATGCGGTGCCTGTGAAGCAGGAAAGATGACGAGGGCCAAGCATCTCTCGAAGACAATCATGACAACGACTCAACCCTTCGAACTGCTCCACATGGATCTTTTCGGTCCCACTCATTACTCAACTCTTACTACTACTGCTTGTCTCTATGGCTTTGTCATTGTTGATGATTATTCAAGATATACTTGGGTGCATATAATCCTCTACAAGACTGAAGTGCAGGATGTCTTCAGACGCTTCGCCAATCGAGCAATGAACAACTATGGCATCAAGATAAAGCACATGAGAAGTGACAATGGCACTAAATTCAAGAACACTTGCCTAGATACATATCTTGATACTTTGGGCATCACACATGAATTCTCAGCTCCGTACACGCCACAGCAGAATGGCGTCGTCGAACGCAAGAACAGAACACTTATTGAGATGGCTCGGACTATGCTTGATGAATACAAGACTCCAAGAAAATTCTGGCCTGAAGCCATTGATACTGCATGCCATATAATCAACCGTGTTTATCTTCACAAGCTTCTGAACAAGACATCCTATGAGCTCCTTACTGGCAAGAAGCCAAATGTCAGTTACTTCAGAGTATTTGGTGCCAGGTGCTGGATCAAGGATCCACATCACACTTCAAAATTTGCACCAAAAGCACATGAAGGTTTTATGCTTGGATATGGAAAGGATTCGCACTCCTACAGAGTCTTCAACCTCTTTCATTATAAAGTGGTTGAAACTGTGGATGTGCGGTTCGATGAGACTAACGGCTCGCAAAGAGAGCACCTGCCAAATGTGCTAGATGAAGTTTCATCCAGTGAATCAATCAAACTTATGGGAATTGGAGAAATCATACCTTCTGAAGCTCAGCCTGAAGAGGAACTTATCATCTCTGCACCTGATCAACCTGAAGACAATGATCAACCTGAAGACAATGCTTAGCCTGAGGACAATCCTTCTAATGATGACAATGATCAGCAAGAGCAAAATCTTCGTCCTGTACATCCTCGTGTTGCAAATGAAGTACAGATTGAGAGAATAATTGATAGCATCAATGCACCAGGTCCACTCACTCGTTCAAGGGCAACATAGCTAGCAAATTTCTGTGGGCACTTCACATTTGTCTCAATATCTAAACCCAAGAAAGTTGATGAAGCCTTCATGGAACCTAAATGGATTCAAGCTATGCAAGAAGAGCTTCAACAGTTTGAGCTGAATAATGTATGGGAACTGGTTAAGCGTCCTGATCCTCGCAAGCACAATATAATAGGCACCAAATGGATATATCGCAACAAGCAAGATGAGCATGGTCAAGTTGTCAGAAACAAAGCTCGTCTCGTTGCTCAACGATATACTCAATTTGAAGGGATTGACTTTGATGAGACATTTGCTCCTGTGGCTAGACTTGAAGCCATACGCATACTGCTGGCCTATGCAAATCATCATAACATTCTTCTGCATCAAATGGATGTGAAGAGCACTTTTCTCAATGGCGAGATTGACGAAGAAGTGTATGTTGCACAACCGCCTGGCTTTGAAGATCCAAAACATCCTGATATGGTGTACAAACTCAACAAGGCACTATATGGCCTCAAACAAGCCCATAGGGCTTGGTATGACACACTCAAAGACTTCCTGAAGAGCAAAGGCTTCAAACCTGATTCCCTCGACCCCACTCTCTTCACGAAGACATATGATGGTGAACTGTTTGTGTGCCAAATATATGTGGATGACACTATCTTCGGCTGCACCAATCAGAAATACAATGACGAGTTAGGATATATGATGCAAGAGCAATATCAGATGTCCACGATGGGTGAGCTGAAGTTCTTCCTTGGTCTTCAAATACGCCAGCAACGCAATGGCATCTTTATATCTCAAGAGAAATACCTCAAAGATTGCCTGAAGAAATTTGGAATGCAAGATTGCAAAGTCTACACGACGCTAATGCCAGCCAAACATCATCTGGGTCCCGACGACAATGGTAAAGAGTTTGATCAAAAGGTATACCGCTCCATGATTGGTTCCTTACTTTATTTATGTGCATCTAGGCCGGATATTATGCTTAGTGTTTGCATGTGTGCCCGGTTCCAAGCGGCACCAAAGGAATCACATCACTTAGCTGTGAAGCGAATTCTCAGATATTTGACTCACACCCCAACACTAGGATTATGGTATCCAAAGGGCTCAGAGTTTGATCTAGTTGGATTCTCGGATGCTGATTATGCTGGTGACAAGGTGGATCGCAAGTCTACATCAGGCACATGTCATTTTCTGGGACGATCACTTGTATGTTGGTCTTCAAAGAAGCAGAACTGTGTATCTCTCTCCACTGCTGAATCTGAATACATTGCTGCTGGATCTTGCTGTGCTCAGCTTCTATGGATGAAGCAAACACTCAAAGACTATGGCATTCACCTGAAGCAAGTACCACTCTACTGCGACAACGAAAGCGCCATCAAGATTGCCAACAACCCAGTTCAGCACTCAAAGACAAAGCACATTGAAATTCATCATCACTTTCTCAGAGATCATGTTGTGAAGGAAGATATTGATATCATACAGATCAACACTGAAGAGCAATTGGCAGATATCTTCACCAAGCCCTTGGATGAGAAGTGGTTTTGCAAGTTACGGTGTGAGCTAAATATCTTGGAATCCTGAAATGTCCTGTGATCAGGCACACATCCTAACACTTATGCATGTTGATGACTTAGATGTGCAACACACGAAGTAAAGTATATCTTCAATCAATGAAGACTTACATTCTCAGTGTGAATACATTAACGTGGAATTTGACTTCGGAGTGCCACGATAATTGTGTGCCGTGTCTGGGTCTAATACTTCCTATACGGTGGGTAACACCACCACCAAATTCTTCTGTTTGAAGTGTTTTACCCATGGCGTTACATGTGCTATGTCTTCACATTTTGTTTGTCTTCATTTTCAACTTGTCTTCATGATTATCTTCACTATGTTGACTTGATTGTCTTCTGATATATACATACTAGTGTCCTGTCCTCTACAGAATTCACTTATAGCTACGTCTTCCTTGTTAAATCTTTTGAACTAAGTGAATGTGATCGGACCCTAATCTCTCTATGCTTTCTATCTCAAACTCTATCTGTCCAAATCATATGCATTCTATTGAAACTGTCGAATGTCTTCTCTATGTCCTAGTCAACAGAAGATACAGATACAAACATTAAGTCCGTTTTCAATGCTAATTCCTTCACCTGAAACCCGGAGAAGTGGGAATGACCACCCGACAATCCAGGTATGCGTGGGAACGTGGAACAACCTCCGATATGTTGCATGATGGCCACGTGTCCTTCAGATGTGAATCGCCAGGGCACCTGTGTAATAACACTGTGTGTAGCGACCCGACCCGAATGGATCAAGTCTTTGTGCTTAAGTGTCATCCCTGGATCGGTATGCTGACACACACAGTACTCAAGGATTTATAACAGAGGTAAATCACATGTATAAGTAACGTAAATACTATTACCTCAATCCAAATAGCGGAAGTAACAAGGTTGTGGATTCCCATCAACACCAACGGCAAAGTTGAGTGTAAAAATCATAACCCTAACATATCACTTACTCGTCATAAGAAATCCTGCAACATGAGACATTGCAGCCACAAAGGGTCAGTACATTGAATGTACTGGCAAATTCACACCAGAGGATAATGATGAATAAAGGCTATCACTACATGCATATTTGGCTGGTGGAAAGGCTCTAGGGTTATAATGTTTTTGCGACAAGCCAATTTTTCCCTACTACAAAGGAATAAATTTTATTTAACTATCATGGTGGTTGTTAAACATTGAGAATGGTTGACAGCATTCTCAATCCCAATCAAGCATCATCATTAAAACCTAACAATATTAATTAAAGTAACATGATGAGATTCACATGATAATCCAAGTACTAGATACTCAAGATATGCATAACCGGGGACACGGCTAATCATGATTAGTTTGTACACTCTACAGAGGTTTGCGCACTTTTCCCCACAAGACTTGATCTCCTCCGTTGGATTTCTCGCATTACATGGTGTTTGAGAAACAGATGACCGAGACATAGTCTTTCAGAAGCGCTAGCACCTTACGATGGGTAGACCGTTACACCTACTTTCCCCTACATCTGCTAGTCTACCCTGTAAGAGTTCGCACGACTTAATCAACTATGCTAGAGCCCATAATAGCTTGTGGCTGCACACGGAAGTTTCTAATATGAAAAATCTCATGATCCCTTTGGCCTGGGTGGCGGTCCATAAAAAACAGGCAATCCTGGTCTACCCAGGTGCCTAGAAAGGCAATCCTGGAATACCCAGGTACCTCAATCCACCCATATGTGTGTTTAAGTTGCCACCTTATGTAAACCATTAATTAACAAACTCACATCTGTCATGAGTACTCTCAAAACCCAATCCACGTCTACGAGCATAGCATGGCACTATAAGCATAACGTAATAGTAACTCCCAAGGTTTGAATGCAGGGCAATAGGTTCCTACCTCATCAACTACTTCCCAATACCCACATGTTATCAATCCTACTCATGCAATGTTTGAGGGTGAAACTAATGCATAAAAACTGGGTATGAAAGGGGATATGATCAAAGTGTGAACTTGCCTGCAATGTTGATGAAGATGATTCGCACTCATAACTCTTGATAGTTCTACTCGTCACACTCCATTTAATCTATCGTAGACAAGCAATAGTAACCACACATAAGCAATCACTCAAAGGATCAGAAAGAATGAAGAAGACGAATCGGAAAACACCAAAACCAAGCAAATACTCTTGCAACATAAAACAATTTCTAACAGTACCAAAATTATGTGAATTTGGCCTTATCAGAAAGTTTAGGTCAAGAGCTTCGATTTGCAAAAAGAATCAACTAAATCGGAGTTACGAAACTCAAGTTATGATCAAAAGAAGTTTGAATATAAAACAAAATCTAAAATTTGAAAATTTCAAAAAGTTGATGTGATAGGTTCACTGGATAGGTGAAAACAAGACGAAGCTATAGGCGCTGGTTTCATCTAATTTGGATAAACGAATGAAAAGTTATGGCTATTTGAAAAATCAGGGCCAAGATGTTTTACAAAAGAAAAATAACTACGGTTAAGGTCTAACGTATAAATACGTAGACTAATTGATAATCTAATTATTCTACCGTATTAGACTAAAAAATAATAAACTACGGAAGTATAAGAAGAAAAAAACAAAAAAAGATACCTTTATAAGGCAGAGAAAAGACGACTTTGGAGAGAGGAGACAACTTTCAGAAGTCGCGCCGGAAAGGAGAAAAATATTTTTCTTAAATGAATCTAGTCAAACCAAAATATTGATTTGATCCGAATCGGATGATTTTTTTGAGGCTCTATGAGTCTATATTTATTAGTGGAAAAGAGTCTTGGGGGTCAAAGACTAGACAATGTGGGACTAAATGTAGACGAAAATATACGAAACACAGAAAAAAGGCGGATGGGCCTAAAGGCCTTCGGCCGGCCGCGCGCACGCTGCGGTGCACTTTTTTTTTTTACAAAATTCGGCCTAAGAGAAAAAAAGAAAAAAAAGAAAAGGCTGGCTGGGCCTAGCCTATTTAAGAGAAAAAAACAATGGGGCGCTAGAAGCTACTATACTGCACATGTAGGCGATAAATAAATATGGGTCGCACGTACAGTTTTTTTAAATTGAAATAGAAGAAAAACCGAATAACAAAAAAAAATATTTTTTTATATAGGCATATTATATATCAAAATTTTTAGAAGAAGATTTTCTACAACATGGACATTTTCCTAAAATTAAATAAAATTCACACAAATTCAGATAAAGCAAAGAGTGCTACTGGTCTAATAAAACCCAATAAAAATCATTTTAAAAATACCAAAATGATTTCAAATTAATTTTTCTCCAATTTTCTGATGTAGAGAATCATGTTACCCTATTTTCCATATATTATTATTTTGGAGAAAATAGTTTGAATAAATCTCAAATAACTCCAAATTGGAAATAAATTCGAAGGGGTTTTGAATTTAATTCTTTGAAACTCCCAACTCATATTTCTTATGTTTTGAAGAAGTCATTTTATCTTGCTCTTGAAAATCATTGAGTTGCATAAAGTTTCTGGATTGGAAATATTTTCCAAATGAAATTCAAATGTTTTCAAAAACCCTTGTCATTTAAATAAATGGAAGAAGTCATGTCATCTTCTCTTGAGGGTTTTGTATTTGAAAAGAATTTGAATTCACGGAGATCAAATTGCAAAAATGAAAGTTTTGGAAAGTCCTTTTATTCCCTCTCATTTATCTTTCAAAAAGTTTTGAATTTCACTCAATCAATCACACAACAATCAATCTATCTATTTATTATAACATTCCAAAATTTAGAATTTTTGGATGTTACAAACCTACCACCCTTAAAATGAATCTCGTCCTCGAGATTCGGAGAGGCTAGCAAGAAAAAGGTTAAGGTTTGGGGGTCTCTTCAAAATTTCATCAATCGTCTCCGGGGTCTGGGGTGCTACCACCCTTAGAAGCATGGTTACAGTTCCATCAAAACTCATATACTTCATCCATATTGTTAACAGTGTCGGTCTTCTCAGATCTTCAGGATAATTCCTTATCTGGGCTCTTTCGGTAGTGGCATAATCTTTTCCTCAATTCTTTTGTCCTTTCATCTTTGTAAGGTTCTTCTGTGACTGGGTCTTCTTAGCTGACGGGTCTGGCGCCATTACTAAACAACTATCGATATCTCATGGTGGTCAACCATTTATGGTTTCTCATGCAGGAAATGAGTCTAGGTTGAACCTCACCGTATAACCTATGGTTGGCAAAGCTGCTTTGTACAAGGGAAAAAATACCTATACCATTCTAAGGCTTAAACAAGGTTTTGATCGTCGTCTCTTTGCTATAGGTAAGTCACTCAGATTTACCATCCCATATAGCAAGGCGAATAATAAGAGTAAGTCGATATGGTGATCAATCCATCCCGCACCCAAATCATTACTTTGTACATGGTTTAGCAAATCTCGCATTCTAACACTCGGTCGTCCTCACAAGCATTGCAGAATTTCTCTTGTCCATGAACAACATTCGGAATAATCCATTGATTCTGCAAGCCAAACAAACATCTATCGTTCCTTCACCACTCTCAGGTTTTGCGTTACTCCTATAAAATCATGTGCCGATAAACATCGTATCTTCCTTCAGGGTTTTTCCTTTAGCAAGAATGTGCTTGCTTCTTGGCAGGTCCTGGGGCCTGTGGGTTATGGCCCATCTCATCACTTGTAATCCTTGAACTCATCCTCGGGGCAACTGATCATTATTCCAACATCCAACTTCCTAGCATCCTTAAAATTCGTCCAATTGTACTGTCTCTTTTCCTTCTATTGGCACCAAACCAAGACGTGAGTGCTCAGACTTGTCATGGGGTTGCCATTGCTCCATATTACCAACATCATACCTCCTTTATATCCAATAGTACTTCATCTCTTCATCCTCGTGGGTTATCCCACATACCGAGATATAAACTTATACTTATGGAGTCCATACTCCACTTCGTGGAACATCATTATCCTTTCTAGGGTCAAGCGTCCTTATAGGGAATATTGGCCATCTCTGCATGGCACTTCTTCAACTCGGAAACGTGAAACACATCATGAACTCTTGACAGTCTGCGACTCCAACTTGTTGTCCACTTCTCCCATACGCTCCAAAACTTGGTATGGTCCTACAAATCTCGGGGCTAACTTTCCCTTAACTACAAATCGTTTAACTCCGCGCAGAGGGGTCACACGAAGACATGCTCTATCTCCAATTTCATAGACTACCTCCTTGCATTTTTAAGTCTGCATAACTCTTCTTCCTGGACTGAGCTACCTTCTGTCTATCTCGAATCAACTTAACATTCTCTTCTGACTCCTTGATCACATTTGGTCCAAATAACTGACGGTCTCCAACTTCATCCCACATACTCTTGTGGTATCACACATATCGAGACAAAACTCGTATTTATTTTGTCTGAAAAATCCACTCAGTGGAGTATCTTTATCTTTTCCAGGGGTCAAGGGTTCTTACAGGGTACTACCACCCTTAAAATGCACAGATCTTCCATAGACCATATTTCTCTTATCCTCAAAAATGGTCAAAATCCTTCTTCATAGAGTAACAACTCATAAAATCCCTATCAGTACCAACGATGCTAACTTTATTTATTCTCTAATGATTACAATCTCCCGCTCTTCCATTACATGTCTCAACTCAACACCTCAATATAAAACAAAACATTCTCACTTCTACTACTCCATTTCTTTTGTTGCAAACTCAACTATCTAGCACAAGTTTCCTTCTCCTTGGGGCATTCTCTGGCAAAGTGCCCTGCTCCATTACAACTAAAACATATTACTTCTGACAAGTCTCGAGGTTTCCTTTTTGGGCAACTGCTGAGGTAGTGCCCTGACTCCTAGCACATGTAATAGGTGATATGGCGCAGGTCCTTCCTGGTATCCAATCTACTTCTCTTCCTGGACCTTTCCATGCCAATCATGGCTTCTATTTCCTGTGGGTCATATTCTACTTCCTCTGTCGGGAATTCTACTAGATCCCCATTCAAACAATTTTGGGAGATGTGCCCTTCTTCTCCACATGAATAGCAAGACTTGGTGCAGGGTTTAATTGGTTCTTCTTTGGGTGTGTCCCCGACATCTTCCTTCATCACGGGTTCTTCTAAAATTTCCATAAGGGCTCCTTTCTTTACTTCTTTCTTCTGCTGGATAGTTCTTTGTACCATAGGGTAAATGTGATACTGAGCAGGGTAGTGGGTAGTCCCTTCATACAAGAAACAAGTAATCTGCCTAGTTGGGCATTATTCAGCTGGGTGACTTTCTTCATAATTAGGGCACTCATCCTTGTGTTCTGTATGGGTGTGTCCGATTTCTCCACAAATCTTGCATGCACAAGGTTTCTTCATATCCTTTCCATAAGGCTTCAACTTTTGGGACACAAACCGAGACTTTGGCAAAGTCAACTTAAATTCTTTCCAAGTGGTTACTCCTTGCCATCCATTCATGGTTTGGTACATTCTCCACCAAGTAGCAGCACCTCTTTCAAAGCACTAAAGAGCATGCTGGGTCATATCCTTTCCGACTACAGGGTTATTCTTCATGTGATCCTCCATGTTCTGAATCCATCGGTCCGTCTCCAACTGACTCATCGGTCCAGAAAATACAAGCTCATCTTCATTCATCCTCTATTGGGTCCATGGGTTTGGGGTGAGATAAGAAAGAGGGAGAGGGATACACACAATAAAAACAAAAGTTTTGAAAAGACAGATTTTATTTGTGGCCGTCGGGAAAAACATCAAACAAATGACAACTCACAAACGTCGCATCTAACATAGGTATATAACAGGGGTTTGGTCTTCTAAAGGTCAATAAATCTTCAAGGTCGTATAACTCTTCAAGTCTTGTTCATGCCTCCAATGGCTTCTTTCGGTCATACTTGTCTTTCTCAAGTCCTTTTGCCAGCTCATCTTTGCTGTAGCAAAGTCCCTGGTGACATCCTTGAATATTCTGGAGTTGCATCCAAACTTTTAGGTTTCATCATCCTTGGCATGAACCATGTCCTACTGTCCTTCAGTTCCCGACGAATCTCCGGTATCTCGAGGTTTTGCTCCTCCAGCTTGGCTACTTTTAGCTTCTGGGTCCCGTGTTCTTCATGAATTGCTTTCTTGTCAAATACGGCTTCCTGCAGATCAACCCTAAACTTCTTGATGTATTACTCCAAATCTTGGTGATACACCAGCTAAGTTTAAAACTTCATCTTTTGCTGATTAGGTGTTCCATTAGCCCTTTGTCAACCAATCCTTCCAACGGAATGCATGCTTAACTTAGCACGGTGACAATAGCATAAGCGGACGTTAAAAGCTGGAATAGTCGTGTTTCTGCTCTTGCCATTTCCATGAGCTATCATTCCATAGTTGATATCTCCTGCCTTAGGGTTTCTTGACAAAACTTTGAGTTCTAATGCTCCAAGCTCCGGTCTTTCTCCGATACAACTTGATCTCGGGTATTGGCAACTTCCATAGTCTGCCAAGTTCCATAAGGGTAGCCTTCCTAGGTCATACAAATCTAGGGATTCTTCAGAGCCTTCAAATTTTACTTGTCTTCGGTCTTCAACCATTGTAGTTTCCATTATTCAGATGCACGAAAATACTCTTCATTCTGAAGTGGTCTTAGTTGTCCGATATCTTGTACTTTTTGGAGTGGTCTCATCAGTCGAATCTTCATGTGGTCAAAAGGGGAAAGGGGTATGGTCTCACTAAAGGGAATTTTTGAATTAGCTCAGAAGAGAAGAGAGGTAAAAGATCTTTTTGAAAGGGAAAGTTGTATAGAAAAATCTTTACTATGGGCTTGCCAGTTTCTTGGGTCATGTCCTATAGTCAACATGTGCTCTGATACCATCTTGTAGCGACCCGACCCGAATGGATCAAGTCTCTGTGCTTAAGTGTCATCCCTGGATCGATATGCTGACACACACAGTACTCGAGGATTTATAACAGAGGTAAATCACATGTATAAGTAATGTAAATACTATTACCTCAATCCAAATAGCGGAAGTAACATGGTTGTGGATTCCTATCAACACCAACGGCAAAGTTGAGTGTAGAAATCGTAACCCTAACGTATCACTTACTCGTCGTAAGAAATCCTGCAACATGAGAAGTTGCAGGCACAAAGGGTCAGTACATTGAATGTACTGGTAAATTCACACCAGAGGATAATGATGAATAAAGGCTATCACTACATGCATATTTGGCTGGTGGAAAGGCTCTAGGGTTATAATGTTTTTGCGAAAAGCCAATTTTTCCCTACTACAAAGGAATAAATTTTATTTAACTATCATGGTGGTTGTTAAACATTGAGAATGGTTGACAGCATTCTCAATCCCAATTAAGCATCATCATTAAAACCCAACAATATTAATTAAAGTAACATGATGAGATTCACATGATAATCCAGGTACTAGATACTCAAGACGTCCATAACCGGGGACACGGCTAATCATGATTAGTTTGTATACTCTGCAGAGGTTTGTGCACTTTTCCCCACAAGACTCGATCTCCTCCGTTGGATTTCTCGCACAACATGGTGTTTGAGAAACGGATGACCGAGACATAGTCTTTCAGAAGCGCTAGCACCTTACGATGGGTAGACCGTTACACCTACTTTCCCCTACATCTGCTAGTCTACCCTGTAAGAGTTCGCACGACTTAATCAACTATGCTAGAGCCCATAATAGCTTGTGGCTGCACACGAAAGTTTCTAGTATGAAAAATCTCATGATCCCTTTGGGCCTGGGTGGCGGTCCATAAAAAAACAGGCAATCCTGGTCTACTCAGGTGCCTAGACAGGCAATCCTGGAATACCCAGGTACCTCAATCCACCCAGATGTGTGTTTAAGTTGCCACCTTAAGTAAACCATTAATTAACAAACTCACATCTCTCATGAATACTCTCAAAACCCAATCCACGTCTACGAGCATAGCATGACACTATAAGCATAACGTAATAGTAACTCCCAAGGTTTGAATGCAGGGCAATAGGTTCCTACCTCATCAACTACTTCCCAATACCCACATGTTATCAATCCTACTCATGCAATGTTTGAGGGTGAAACTAATGCATAAAAACTGGGTATGAAAGGGGATATGATCAAAGTGTGAACTTGCCTGCAATGTTGATGAAGATGATTCGCACTCATAACTCTTGATAGTTCTACTCGTCACACTCCGTTTAATCTATCGTAGACAGGCAATAGTAACCACACATAAGCAATCACTCAAAGGATCAGAAAGAACGAAGAGATGAATCGGAAAACACCAAATCCAAGCAAATACTCTTGCAACATAAAACAATTTCTAACAGTACCAAAATTATGTGAATTTGGCCTTATCAGAAATTCTAGGTCAAGAGCTTCGATTTGCAAAAAGAATCAACTAAATCAGAGTTACGAAACTCAAGTTATGATCAAAAGAAGTTCGAATATAAAACAAAATTCGAAATTTAAAAATTTCAAAAAGTTGATGTGATAGGTTCTCTGGATAGGTGAAAACAAGACGAAGCTATAGGCGCTGGTTTCATCTAATTTGGATAAACGAGTGAAAAGTTATGGCTATTTGAAAAATCAGGGCCAAGCTGTTTTACAATAGAAAAATAATTACGGTTAAGGTCTAACGTATAAATACGTAGACTAATTGATAATCTAATTATTCTACCGTATTAGTCTAAAAAATAATAAACTACGGAAGTATAAGAAGAAAAAAACAACGAAAGATATCTTTATAAGGCAGAGAAAAGACGACTTTGGAGAGAGGAGGCAACTTTCAGAAGTCGCGCCGGAGAGGAGAAAAATATTTTTTTAAATGAATCTAGTCAAACCAAAATATTGATTTGACCCGAATCGGATGATTTTTTTGGAGGCTCTATGGGTCTATATTTATTGGTGGAAAAGAGGCTTAGGGGTCAAAGACTAGGCAATGTGGGACCAAACGTAGACGAAAATATACGAAACAGAGAAAAAAAAGAGGCTGATGGGCCTAAAGTCCTTCGACCGGCCGCGCGCACGCTGCGGTGCAGTTTTTTTTACAAAATTCGGCCTAAGAGAAAAAAGAAAAGGCTGGCTGGGCCTGGCCTATTTAAGAGAGAAAAAAAACAATGGGGCGCCAGAAGCTACTATACTGCGCATGTAGGCGATAAATAAATATGGGTCGCACGTACAGTTTTTTTAGAATAGAAACAGAAGGAAAACCGAATAACAAAATAAAGTAAAAATTTTTATATAGGCATATTATATATCAAAATTTTTAGAAGAAGATTTTCTACAACATGGACATTTTCCTAAAATTAAATAAAATTCACACAAATTCAGATAAAGCAAAGAGTGCTACTGGTCTATTAAAATCCAATAAAAATCATTCTAAAAATACCAAAATGATTTCAAATTAGTTTTTCTCCAATTTTCTGATGTAGGGAATCATGTTACCCTATTTTCCATATATTATTATTTTGGAGAAAATAATTTGAATAAATCTCAAATAACTCCAAATTGGAAATAAATTCAAAGGGGTTTTGAATTTAATTCTTTGAAACTCCCAACTCATATTTCTTATGTTTTGAAGAAGTCATTTTATCTTCGCTCTTGAAAATCATTGAGTTGCATAAAGTTTCTGGATTGGAAATATTTTCCAAATGAAATTCAAATGTTTTCAAAAACCCTTGTCATTTAAATAAATGGAAGAAGTCATGTCATCTTCTCTCGAGGGTTTTGTATTTGAGAAGAATTTGAATTCACGGAGATCAAATTGCAAAAATGAAAGTTTGGGAAAGTCCTTTTATTCCCTCTCATTTATCTTTCAAAAAGTTTTGAATTTCACTCAATCAATCACACAACAATCAATCTATTTATTATAACATTCCAAAATTTAGAATCTTGGGATGTTACAAACCTACCACCCTTAAAATGAATCTCGTCCTCGAGATTCGGAGAGGCTAGCAAGAAAAAGGTTAAGATTTGGGGGTCTCTTCAAAATTTCATCAATCGTCTCCGGGGCGTGGGGTGCTACCACCCTTAGAAGCATGGTTACGGTTCCATCAAAACTCATATACTTCATCCATATTGTTAACAGTGTCGGTCTTCTCAGATCTTCAGGATAATTTCTTATCTGGGCTCTTTTGGTAGTGACATAACCTTTTCCTCAATTCTTTTGTCCTTTCATCTTGGTAAGGTTCTTCTGTGACTGGGTCATCTTAGCTTACGGGTCTGGCGCCATTACTAAACAACTATCGATATCTCATGGCGGTCAACCATTTATGGTTTCTCCTACAGGAAATGAGTCTAGGTTGAACCTCACTGTATAACCTACGGTTGGCAAAGCTGCTTTGTACAAGGGAAAAAATACATATACCATTCTAAGGCTTAAACAAGGTTTTGATCGTCGTCTCTCTGCTATAGGTAAGCCACTCAGATTTACCATCCCATATAGCAAGGCGAATAATAAGAGTAAGTCGGTATGGTGATCAATCCATCCTGCACCCAAATCATTACTTTGTACATGGTTTAGCAAATCTCGCATTCTAACACTCGGTCATCCTCACAAGCATTGCAGAATTTCTCTTGTCCATGAACTGCGTTCGGAACAATCCATTGATTCTGGAAGCCAAACAAACATCTATCGTTCCTTCACAACTCTCAGGTTTTGCGTTACTCCTATAAAATCGTTTGCCGATAAACGTCGTATCTTCCTTCAGGGTTTTTCCTTTAGCAAGAATGTGCTTGCTTCTTGGCAGGTCCTGGGGCCTGTGGGTTATGGCCCATCTCATCACTTGTAATCCTTGAACTCATCCTTGGGGCAACTGATCATTATTCCAACATCCAACTTCCTAGCATCCTTAAAATTCGTCCAATTGTACTGTCTCTTTTCCTTCTATTGGCACCAAACCAAGACGTGAGTACTCAGACTTGTCATGGGGTTGCCATTGCTCCATATTACCAACATCATACCTCCTTTATATCCAATAGTACTTCATCTCTTCATCCTCGTGGGTTATCCCACATATCGAGATATAAACTTATACTTATGGAGTCCATACTCCACTTTGGGGAACATCATTATCCTTTCTAGGGTCAAGCGTCCTTACAGGGGAATATTGGCCATCTCTGCATGGCAGTTCTTCAACTGGGAAACGTGAAACACGTCATGAACTCCTGATAGTCCTTCGGGTGACTCCAACTTGTTGTCCACTTCTCCCATACGCTCCAAAACTCGGTATGGTCCTACAAATCTCGGGGCTAACGTTCCCTTAACTACAAATCGTTTAACTCCGCACAGAGGGGTCACATGAAGACATGCTCTGTCTCCAATTTCATAGACTACCTCCTTGCATTTTTAAGTCTGCATAACTCTTCTTCCTGGACTGAGCTACCTTCTGTCTATCTCGAATCAACTTAACATTCTCTTCTGACTCCTTGATCACATTTGGTCCAAACAACTGACGGTCTCCAACTTCATCCCACATACTCTTGTGGTATCACACATATCGAGACAAAACTCGTATTTATTTTGTCTGAAATCCACTCAGTGGAGTATCTTTATCTTTTCCAGGGGTCAAGGGTTCTTACAGGGTACTACCACCCTTAAAATGCACAGATCTTCCATAGACCATATTTCTCTTATCCTCAAAAATGGTCAAAATCCTTCTTCATAGAGTAACAACTCATAAAATCCCTATCAGTACCAACGATGCTAACTTTATTTATTCTCTAATGATTACAATCTCTCGCTCTTCCATTACATGTCTCAACTCAACGCCTCAATATAAAACAAAACGTTCTCACTTCTACTACTCCATTTCTTTTGTTGCAAACTCAACTATCTAGCACAAGTTTCCTTCTCCTTGGGGCATTCTCTGGCAAAGTGCCCTGCTCCATTACAACTAAAACATATTACTTCTGACAAGTCTCGAGGTTTCCTTTTTGGGCAACTGCTGAGGTAGTGCCCTGACTCCTTGCACATGTAATAGGTGATATGGCGCAGGTCCTTCCTGGTATCCAATCTACTTCTCTTCCTGGACCTTTCCATGCCAATCATGGCTTCTATTTCCTGTGGGTCATATTCTACTTCCTCTGTCGGGAATTCTACTAGATCCCCATTCGAACAATTTTGGGAGATGTGTCCTTCTTCTCCACATGAATAGCAAGACTTGGTGCAGGGTTTAATTGGTTCTTCTTTGGGTGTGTCCCCGACATCTTCCTTCATCACGGGTTCTTATAAAATTTCCATAAGGGCTCCTTTCTTTACTTCTTTCTTCTGCTGGATAGTTCTTTGTACCATAGGGTAAATGTGATACTGAGCAGGGTAGTGGGTAGTCCCTTCATACAAGAAACAAGTAATCTGCCTAGTTGGGCATTATTCAGCTGGGTGACTTTCTTCATAATTAGGGCACTCATCCTTGTGTTTTGTATGGGTGTGTCCGATTTCTTCACAAATCTTGCATGCACAAGGTTTCTTCATATCCTTTCCATAAGGCTTCAACTTCTGGGACACAAACCGAGACTTTGGCAAAGTCAACTTAAATTCTTTCCAAGTGGTTACTCCTTGCCATCCATTCATGGTTTGGTACATTCTCCACCAAGTAGCAGCACCTCTTTCAAAGCACTAAAGAACATGCTGGGACATATCCTTTCCGACTACAGGGTTATTCTTCATGTGATCCTCCATGTTCTGAATCCATCGGTCCGTCTCCAACTGACTCATCGGTCCAGAAAATACAAGCTCATCTTCATTCATCCTCTATTGGGTCCATGGGTTTGGGGTGAGATAAGAGAGAGGGAGAGGGATACACACAATACAAACAAAAGTTTTGAAAAGACAGATTTTATTTGTGGCCGTCGAGAAAAACATCAAACAAATGACAGCTCACAAGCATCGCATCTAACGTAGGTATATAACAGGGGTTTGGTCTTCTAAAGGTCAATAAATCTTCAAGGTCGTATAACTCTTCAAGTCTTGTTCATGCCTCCAATGGCTTCTTACGGTCATACTTGTCTTTCTCAAGTCCTTTTGCCAGCTCATCTTTGCTGTAGCAAAGTCCCTGGTGACATCCTTGAATATTCTGGAGCTGCATCCAAACTTTTAGGTTTCATCATCCTTGGCATGAACCATGTCCTACTGTCCTTCAGTTCCCGACGAATCTCCGGTATCTCGAGGTTTTGCTCCTCCAGCTTGGATACTTTCAGCTTCTGGGTCCCGTGTTCTTCACGAACTGCTTTCTTGTCAAATACGGCTTCCTGCAGATCAACCCTAAACTTCTTGATGTATTACTCCAAATCTTGGTGACACACCAGCTAAGTTTAAAACTTCATCTTTTGCTGATTAGGTGTTCCATTAGCTCTTTGTAAACCAATCCTTCCAACGGAATGCATGCTTAACTTAGCACGGTGACAATAGCATAAGCGGACGTTAAAAGCTGGGATAGCCGTGTTTCTGCTCTTGCCATTTCCATGAGCTATCATTCCATAGTTGATATCTCCTGCCTTAGGGTTTCTTGACAAAACTTTGAGTTCTAATGCTCCATGCTCCGGTCTTTCTCCGATACAACTTGATCTCGGGTATTGGCAACTTCCATAGTCTGCCTAAGTTCCATAAGGGTAGCCTTCCTAGGTCATACAAATCTAGGGATTCTTCAGAGCCTTCAAATTCTACTTGTCTTCGATCTTAAACCGTTGTAGTTTCCATTATTCAGATGCACGGAAAATACTCTTCATTCCGAAGTGGTCTTAGTTGTCCGATATCTTGTACTTTTTGGAGTGGTCTCATCAGTCGAATCTTCGTGTGGTCAAAAGGGGAAAGGGGTATGGTCTCACTAAAGGGAATTTTTGAATAAGCTTAGAAGAGAAGAGAGGTAAAAGATCTTTTTAAAAGGGAAAGTTGTAGAGAAAACTCTTTGCTATGGGCTTGCCAGTTTCTAGGGTCACGTCCTACAGTCAACATGTGCTCTGATACCATCTTGTAGCGACCCAACCCGAATGGATCAAGTCTCTGTGCTTAAGTGTCATCCCTGGATCGGTATGCTGACACACACAGTACTCGAGGATTTATAACAGAGGTAAATCACATGTATAAGTAACGTAAATACTATTACCTCAATCCAAATAGCGGAAGTAACAAGGTTGTGGATTCCCATCAACACCAATGGCAAAGTTGAGTGTAGAAATCGTAACCCTAACGTATCACTTACTCGTCGTAAGAAATCCTGCAACATGAGACGTTGCAGCCACAAAGGGTCAGTACATTGAATGTACTGGCAAATTCACACCAAAGGATAATGATGAATAAAGGCTATCACTACATGCATATTTGGCTGGTGGAAAGGCTCTAGGGTTATAATGTTTTTGCGAAAAGCCAATTTTTCCCTACTACAAAGGAATAAATTTTATTTAACTATCATGGTGGTTGTTAAACATTGAGAATGGTTGACAGCATTCTCAATCCCAATTAAGCATCATCATTAAAACCCAACAATATTAATTAAAGTAACATGATGAGATTCACATGATAATCCAGGTACTAGATACTCAAGACGTCCATAACCGGGGACACGGCTAATCATGATTAGTTTGTACACTCTGCAGAGGTTTGCGCACTTTTCCCCACAAGACTCGATCTCCTCCGTTGGATTTCTCGCACTACATGGTGTTTGAGAAACGGATGACCGACACATAGTCTTTCAGAAGCGCTAGCACCTTACGATGGGTAGACTGTTACACCTACTTTCCCCTACATCTGCTAGTCTACCTTGTAAGAGTTCGCACGACTTAATCAACTATTCTAGAGCCCATAATAGCTTGTGGCTACACACGGAAGTTTCTAGTATGAAAAATCTCATGATCCCTTTGGGCCTGGGTGGCGGTCCATAAAAAAACAGGCAATCCTGGTCTACTCAGGTGCCTAGACATGCAATCCTGGAATACCCAGGTACCTCAATCCATCCAGATGTGTGTTTAATTTGCCACCTTAAGTAAACAATTAATTAACAAACTCACATCTGTCATGAATACTCTCAAAACCCAATCCACGTCTACGAGCATAGCATGGCACTATAAGCATAACGTAATAGTAACTCCCAAGGTTTGAATGCAGGGCAATAGGTTCCTACCTCATCAACTACTTCCCAATACCCACATGTTATCAATCTTACTCATGCAATGTTTGAGGGTGAAACTAATGCATAAAAACTGGGTATGAAAGGGGATATGATCAAAGTGTGAACTTGCCTGCAATGTTGATGAAGATGATTCGCACTCATAACTCTTGATAGTTCTACTTGTCACACTTCGTTTAATCTATCGTAGACAAGCAATAGTAACCACACATAAGCAATCACTCAAAGGATCAGAAAGAACGAAGAAGACGAATCGGAAAACACCAAAACCAAGCAAATACTCTTGCAACATAAAACATTTTCTAACAGTACCAAAATTATGTGAATTTGGCCTTATCAAAAAGTTTAGGTCAAGAGCTTCGATATGCAAAAAGAATCAACTAAATCGGAGTTACGAAAGTCAAGTTATGATCAAAAGAAGTTTGAATATAAAACAAAATTCGAAATTTCAAAATTTCAAAAAGTTGATGTGATAGGTTCACTGGATAGGTGAAAACAAGACGAAGCTATAGGCGCTGGTTTCATCTAATTTGGATAAACGAGTGAAAAATTATGGCTATTTGAAAAATGAGGGCCAAGCTGTTTTACGAAAGAAAAATAACTATGGTTAAGGTATAACGTATAAATACGTAGACTAATTGATAATTTAATTATTCTACTGTATTAGTCTAAAAAATAATAAATTACGGAAGTATAAGAAGAAAAAAACAACGAAAGATATCTTTATAAGGTAGAGAAAAAACGACTTTGGATAGAGGAGACAACTTCCAGAAGTCGCGCTGGAGAGGAGAAAAATATTTTTCTTAAATGAATCTAGTCAAATCAAAATATTGATTTGACCCGAATTGGATGATTTTTTTAGAGGCTTTATGGGCCTATATTTATTGGTGAAAAAGAGGCTTAGGGGTCAAAGACTAGGCAATCTGGGACTAAACGTAGTCGAAAATATATGAAACAGAGAAGAAAAGAGGCGGATGGGCCTAAAGGCCTTCGGCCGGCCGCGCGCACGCTGCTGTGCAGTTTTTTTTACAAAATTCGGCCTAAGAGAAAAAAAGAAAAACAGAAAAGGCGGCTGAGCCTGGCCTATTTAAGAGTGAAAAAAAACAATGGGGCACCAGAAGCTACTGTACTGCGCATGTAGGCGATAAATAAATATGGTCCGCACGTACAATTTTTTTTAAATAGAAACAGAAGGAAAACCGAATAACAAAATAAAATAAAAAATTTATATAGGCATATTATATATCAAAATTTTCAGAATTTTTTTTCTACAACATGAACATTTTCCTAAAATTAAATAAAATTCACACAAATTCAGATAAAGCAAAGAGTGCTGCTGGTCTATTAAAATCCAATAAAAATCATTTTAAAAATACCAAAATTATTTCAAATTAATTTTTCTCCAATTTTCTGATGTAGGGAATTATGTTACCCTATTTTCTATATATTATTATTTTGGAGAAAATAATTTGAATAAATCTCAAATAACTCCAAATTGGAAATAAATTCAAAGGGGTTTTGAATTTAATTCTTTGAAACTCCCAACTCATATTTCTTATGTTTTGAAGAAGTCATTTTATCTTCGCTCTTAAAAATCATTGAGTTGCATAAAGTTTCTAGATTGGGAATATTTTTCAAATGAAATTCAAATGCTTTCGAAAACTGTGACGCCCGGATAATTTAGGCTACAGTAATTCCACGCTAATGATGCCATGTAACCTCGGTTACTGTTGTTAATCTCGCGATGGTTCAAAAATGATTCAAATACAAATTTAAAATCAAGTCAAACAATTAAAGTTTTCAAAGGTCAAAACTAAAATGTTCTTAATATGACAAATAAATCATGGATATTATTGGTGGAGAAACAACATCTTTATAAGATATTTAAATACACTAAAGTGATTAAAACTACATCAAAACAATTAGTTATACTCCTAATATGTTTTACCAAACACTAAACTATTTTATTTCTGAGGTAAAACTTCTTAGAACAGTGGATTATTTTGACACACTATTTTTGGGGCTATTTTCATATTTTACTAAACCAAAAATAAAGTGCAACTAAAATAAAACAGAAAA
>NC_041380.1:260064566-260065021 GCF_002162155.2 Triticum dicoccoides
CTTCCCCCCCATGTGCGGATCCCGTCGGTGGCAACCGCCGCCCCCGACGCCTTGCACCCGCGCCGTCGCCGGAACCACGCCGCCGACGCCCACCGCTCGACCCCGTCGCCCTTGGATCCCATCGCCGTCGCTCGGAACGCCCCTCGCTGGAAGCATCGCCGCCGGCCTCCTCGAGCTCCTCCTCGACCCGATACCGTCGCCCGTTGTCGCCACCACCACGTCGCCGGCCTGCCTCCTTCTCCTCCTCCCCAGCGGCTACATCGCGCCGTCTCCGTCCTCGTCATCAATCATCGCGACCCCGGGCTCCGGCGCCTCCCCGAGCTCATTTTTAGCACAACTACAGGGCCCCGTGAGCACGCTTTCCCCCCATTCCCCCTCTGTTCCGTCGCTGTTTCGCCGTGGCTGCGCGCTCACCGTGGCCGCGTGCTCGCCGTGTCTGCGCGCGCCCCTGCTAG
>NC_041380.1:260065184-260093181 GCF_002162155.2 Triticum dicoccoides
ACCCTCGCCGGTCTCGCTGTCGTCGCCCGGTCCGGCGCCTCGCCTCGCCTCGCTCGTCCGAGGCCAGCGGCCGTGCTCGTTCCACCGGGCGCTCGTGGCCATGCCCCTGCGCCCGAAACCCAGTGCCTGTTAAGCCCCCTGCCTATGACAAAGGGGCCCCACGCCCCTGAGAACGAAAATTTTAAAAGAGGATTTATTAAAAATAATATATAAAATAAATAAAATAAATAAATAAATAATAATTAAAATAATTAAAATATTAATTAAATAATTAAGCAATTAATTAAGTTAATTAATCCTGATTAGATTAACCTAATCACTAATTAAACTAATTAATCTGTTTTAGTTAATCTTAGTCAATGACAGCGGGACCCACATGTCAGGGTTGACTCAGTCAACCCCTGTTGACTGCTGACGTCAGCATGACATCATGCTGACGTCATAAATACATTTTTTTGAATTAATTAAATAAATAATTAAATTCTAAAATTGTTAAAATCTTTTAAAAATCATATCTTTTAATCCGTAACTCGGATTAAAATATTTTCAACATGAAAGTTGCTCAGAACGACGAGACGAATCCGGGTACGCGGTCCGTTCGTCCACCACACACCCCTAACCTATCAAACCCGCAACTTTCCCCCTCCGGCTCCTCTGCCCGAAAACACGAAACACCGGGAATACTTTCCCGGGGGTTTTCCCCCCCTTCACCGGTATCACCTACTACCGCGTTAGGGCACACCGAACACCGCGTATTACCTTGATATATTTTGTGGTGCTTTGTTTGCTCTGTATTCATTATTTCTTCCCCCTCTTCTCTCCGGTAGACTACGAGACCGACGCTGCTGCTGACCAGTTCGACTACGGAGTTGACGACCCCTCTCTCTTGCCAGAGCAACCAGGCAAGCCCCCCCCCCTTGATCACCAGATATCGCCTATTCTCCTCTATACTGCTTGCATTAGAGTAGTGTAGCATGTTACTGCTTTCGTTAATCCTATTCTGATGCATAGCCTGACATTGTCGCTACATCTGTTGATACCTTACCTGCAATCCTAAATGCTTAGTATAGGATGCTAGTTTATCATCATTGGCCCTACATTCTTGTCAGTCTGCCTTGCTATACTATCGGGCCGTGATCACTTGGGAGGTGATCACGGGTATATACTATACATACATACATACTATACAGATGGGGACTAAAGTCGGGTCAGCTCATTGAGTACCCGCAAGTGATTCTGACGAGGGGGCTGAAAGGACAGGTGGCTCCATCCCGGTAGAGGTGGGCCTGGGTTCCCGACGGCCCTCGACTGTTACTTTGTGGCGGAGCGACAGGGCAGGTTGAGACCACCTAGGAGACAGGTGGGCCTGGCCCTGTTCGGCGTTCGCGGATACTTAACACGCTTAACGAGATCTTGGTATTTGATCTGAGTCGGCTACGAGCCTATACGCACTAACCATCTACGTGGGAGTAGTTATGGGTATCCCGACGTCGTGGTATCAGCCGAAGCACTTCAGACGTCAGCGACGGAGCGGCGCGCGCCGGATTGGAACGTAAGCCTGCTTTTGTATTAAGGGGGCTAGTTCTGCTTTCGGCCGCGTACGCAACATGCAGGTGTGCTATGGGCGATGGGCCCAGACCCCTGTGCGCTTAGGTTTAGACCGGCGTGCTGGCCTCTCTGTTTTGCCTAGGTGGGGCTGCGACGTGTTGATCTTCCGAGGCCGGGCATGACCCAGGAAAGTGTGTCCGGCCAAATGGGATCAAGCGTGTTGGGTTATGTGGTGCACCCCTGCAGGGAAGTTAATCTATTCGAATAGCCGTGATCTTCGGTAACAGGACGACTTGGAGTTGTACCTTGACCTTATGACAACTAGAACCGGATACTTAATAAAACACACCCTTCCAAGTTCCACAGACAACCCGGTGATCGCTTTTCCGCAGGGCGACGAGGAGAGGATCGCCGGGTAGGATTATGCTATGAGATGCTATTTTGGAGATGTTACTTGGAGATGCTACTTGGAGGACTTCAATCTACTCTCTTCTACATGCTGCAAGACGGAGGCTGCCAGAAGCGTAGTCTTCGATAGGACTAGCTATCCCCCTCTTATTCCGGCATTCTGCAGTTCAGTCCACTGATATGGCCTCCTTACACATATACCCATGCATATGTAGTGTAGTTCCTTGCTTGCGAGTACTTTGGATGAGTACTCACGGTTGCTTTCTTCCCCCGTTTTCCCCCTTTCCTTTTCTTTCTGGTTGTCGCAACCAGATGCTGGAGCCCTGGAGCCAGACGCCACCGTCGATGATGATTCCTACTACACTAGAGGTGCCTACTACTACGTGCAGCCCGCTGACGACGACCAGGAGTAGTTAGGAGGATCCCAGGCAGGAGGCCTGCGCCTCTTTCGATCTGTATCCCAGTTTGTGCTAGCCATCTTATGGCAACTTGTTTAACTTATGTCTGTACTCAGATATTGTTGCTTCCGCTGACTCGTCTATGATCGAGCACTTGTATTCGAGCCCTCGAGGCCCCTGGCTTGTATTATGATGCTTGTATGACTTATTTTATTTGTAGAGTTGTGTTGTGATATCTTCCCGTGAGTCCCTGATCTTGATCGTACACATTTGCGTGCATGAATAGTGTACGATTAAATCGGGGGCGTCACAAAAACCCTTGTCATTTAAATAAATGGAAGAAGTCATGTCATCTTCTCTCGTGGGTTTTATATTTGAAAAAAAATTGAATTCACGGAGATCAAATTGCAAAAATGAAAGTCTGGGAAAGTCCTTTTATTCCCTCTCATTTATCTTTCAAAAAGTTTCAAATTTCACTCAATCAATCACACAACAATCAAACAATCAATCAATCTATCTATTTATTATAACATTCCAAAATTTAGAATTTTGAGATGTTACACTGTGCCGTCCTTGTCCCTATAAATACACGCCTCACCACAGTCATTATCCTTTCTTCCACTCTCGCACAGACCTTAGCGCCACCGCTAGCCCTCGGCGATGCCGGCGACGAAGCGCTTAGCTGCCGCGACCTCACCGATGTCGTCTTCACGCCGGCCGCGGACATCATCTTCTCCGCCATCGCCGTAGGTGTCCTCCGTCGCCAAGTTAGGGCACGGACGATCGAACTGCTCGGCCTCCTCTCCCACTCCGTCTAGCAGTTCTTTGTGTGGTAAATAAAACTTCCTTTTTACGGCCCCTTTGATCCTATAGATTCATCACTTTCTACCACAAGCAGTTTCTGTTCACACAAGTTGGATCTATTACATACTGCATCTCATAATATGCCTAGTATGTTCACTTATGCTTCACAAAGTAGTTAGATTCCTCACTTGTACTTATTCGTGGATTCGTACAAATCTGGAATCAACTCTCAATCTATGAGTGAATGTCTTCGCACTATGAGGTCAATGTCTTCTAAACTGATTTATCTTCAAAATCTTCTGAGAATGCATATGACCTCTTCCCCTTCCCTCGCACCTTAATGCTGTCACAGGTACATGTCCGTGGGAGAATCCCTTGGTTCTCATAGTCTGCATTCGTTTGCAGAATTCTTACAGCATCACATTAACTCTCCCGAAGCCAGTTCCTATTTGATCAGAAAGCGGAAGCCTTTGAAGCCTTTAAACGTGTTGAAGCCCTTCAGTTTAAGCTTCATGGCACCAGAGAAACCTACAAGAAAGGGTGGCAGACAGCGTCGTGGCAACACCTCAAGAGATTTGCCTCCTGACCTCTATGAGTTGTACAAGACAGATCCAGAGGAGGACTACAATCAGCGAAAAATTCGAATCCAATGGATTCGAAGATATTGGGCAGAACAGTGGTTCAAGTACAGGTTCGTGACCCAGGAGTATGCTGAGAAGAATGCCATCAAACGACCATGGGGAGATATTCTATACAGAAATCTTCAACCCAAGTCCAGACCTGAAGCCATTGAACAAGGCTTCTATCCTTGCATGGTCCGTGGACCGCAGCCTGCGGATGCAGACCCATCTTCATTACTGTGGTGCCGCGATGATAATCTGTTCAAGCGCAACCTTCAGTTTGCCAAGAACTCTGCCAAAGAGAACAAGAAGTCACGAGGCTTAGACTTCAATCCAGGCCCATCTGCTCCTCATGCTGATGGCACACGCGAAGCTGAACCCAATCTTGTTGGGCCCTTCTACAACCTGGAAGGTCTCATCACTCATATCATGGTTCAAGGGACAGTCGTGGATGAGCCTGCAGATGACGCTGAATCTGATGAAGCGTCCGCACCGCCGAAGCCAGAGAAACTGAAGAAGCCTAAAGCTTCAAAGCCTGCTCCTGCACCAAAGGTCTTACAGGCGAAGCCTCTGGCCACTGCACCTCCTGAACACAGTGTGCAGTCTGAAGATTTGTCACACATCTCCAAGCCCTCGAGAGTAAAGATGCCCTTGCAACCCACGAGCCAAGAACTGACTGCTGCTGCTATTCTGCGCAACGACGCCATTGATCTGTCCAGTGATGAAGATCTTGCATATGACGCTCTTGAGCAACTGATCAAGAGCAAAGAAGAAGCAGAAATCTTCAATGATTTGCCTCTCTTTGATGTAGCAATCCTTCACAACTTCATTGATGAGTGGTTTGAAACCCCCAATCTCAGCTTTGATGATCTGCAACTTCCAATTGGCCTCAACGTCGCTTTCACTAGCGCCATTGCTTCTGAGCTAGCTCTAGATCAACGCATCGTTGAACTGAAGCAAAAGATCGACTATGAGAAATCTCAGTTCAAGCAGCACATGGCAAAGCTCAGCATGCAAGATGTCAAGAACTTCAAGACTATGCTACACGAGCTCAAGGAAGCCTTTCTCAAGAAACGCGAAGAAGCTAAAGGTTCTCGTGCGCGCATGAAGAGTCTGGCTGACAAGTGCGTGCAAGCCTACAGTGAAGCTGAAAAGCGCAAGGCTCTTGGGGATCCTGGCATCGATCCCAGGATGGCTGCAAAGAAGAAGAAGAAGCCAGCTGTGGCCGAACCCGAAGCAACAAGGCAGGAAGCACATCCCATTGTCTTCCCAGCCAGTATGACAGGCTCGAAGCCTAAGGTCCCCACAGTGGCTTCAGACTTAAAGAAGACAAGGGCTACCGAGGCTGAAGCCAGAAAGAGGAAACATCCTGAAGCTTCTGATGTCGCTCCCTCCAAGAAGAAGCGCAAAACCAAGAAAGATCGGGCTGCTCCCACAGAGCCCCTTATTGTTGAGCCCATCTCGGTTGCTCGTCCTGCCTCTTCACATCAAGAATGACGGATGGTAATTCATGAGCCTGCTTCCACAGAGGCTCCTGAAGCTGAAGACATTCTAGCAGTTGACCCCACCGCTGCTGAAGACATTGGTCACCATGACAATGTTGAAGATGATGAAGTCCTTCCTCAGATCGAGCACCAATTGGTATCATCGCCTGTGCTTACGCACAGCGAACTCATCAGCATTGGTCGTCCTCTGACGCCAACTGCTCAGGATGCATCGTGGGCTGATCACCCACAGAGACAAGACACTCCAAGCTCTCCCAACCGTAAGCTACCCCAACAGTGCAAGATGATGATGACTTTGTGGCCCAGCACACTCCAACTCCACAAGCATCGCCCGCATTATGCAGGCTTCACAAAGGACCAAGGCCCCAAGTCACTCCCATAATGCACGTGTCTGAACCCGAAGCCAAAATGGCTGAAGATATTCTGGCTGCATCAGCCGATGAAGAAGAAGATGAAGAAGAAGCCCCAAGAGACACAAGAGTTGCTACACCCCCGTCTCACCAAGATGTTGTTCTCGAGGAGAACGTGACCGACCCTCCAGCTTCTGAAGTGGAGGTTAACAACCCTGAAGTAACCACCAACATCACTGCTGACGCCAATGACGTTGTCATGGTTGACGCCAATATGGCGCCGGAAGCCAATGAGGCGCCAGAAGCCAATGAGGCACCAGAAGTCAATGCTTCAACACCTGAAGTCAATGCTGCAGCACCTGAGGTCCAAGTACCTGAAGCACATGTGGCCCCTGAAGCCCATGAAGACAATGCCAATGCCCCTGTTCCCCCTCCAAGACCTCACACAATGGAGCTGGCATTTGATCGTGGTCAGCCAGTTATGGTTCGATGGCCCATTCTGACTCCTCCGCCTGCTGCTGGTCCACAATTTGAGTACCACGTCGAGCACAAGCCTCAAGTCCAAAAGCCCAAGCCAAGACTTCCACGTTTCCCAGGCACTGCCACTTCACCTGGGGTCTTCAATGTGAATGGCTTCGTGGCACATAATACCTTCTTCAACAGCTCCAAGAACCCTTATACCAGACCACGCATTTCCTCTGATCGGTTCTGGAGCTATCAGCAGCGCAGCTACTATTCCTGTGTCCTATACAATCAAGGGCGCATATTTCCACATATGCGCCTCGACTCTGAAGCTATAGCTGGTCTGCCCTGCCTCGAAGAAGCATTGGACTGTTTCAGAGATGCTAGTCTGTTGCAGTTCATCACTGACAAGGAGCACTGGAATGAAGAATTGCTGCTTCAATTCTATGCCACTCTTCATATTCGAGGCTACAACAGGGGTTCCGAAGACTTGGGTCCTTGAGTGGATGACAGGCAATGTCCATCATGAAGCTAAAGCTCTTGATATCATTGAGCTCACAGGCCTGCACACTCCTGGTGAATACTATGAACCAGGTTGTCAACAACATCAAAATGCCTTGGAAAACATCTTTCAGAAGCCAGAACCCAACATGAGTCAAATGCTGAGCATGATGAAGCCTCTGCCTCACGACGCTGAATACCCATCTGAGTTCTTTGTTGAAGACCTAGAGTACCTGCCTCGCACCATTTACCACATCATCGGGAAGACTCTATGGCCTGTCAAAGGACACTCATCTGCAGCGAAGCTTGAATGAGCAATGAAGACTTTGGTTTTCTATATATTCAATGGCATCAGCTTCAATGCTCAAGACTTCTTCATCAGGCAGTTGGCTGTGTCTGGCTCCGACATCTTTGGGTTGAAATTCTATGCTCCATGGGTCATGCGTCTGATCAAGCGTCACTCAGCCTTCAACTATCAGCAGTCTGCACGCAATCATCTTATATTCTTGCCCGAGGTTGATCTATCAGTTGAAGCCATTTTACCTAGAGCCTGCTAAGGATCACATTTATCTTCACAATGCTGATCACCAAAGTTTCACTCAGCCCATTGAAGGAATTCCAGCAGTGTCTCGTGTTTATCCCCTTGCTGGAAACACACGTGCCCCTCGTGCTCAAACTGATGCCACTGGTAGCACCATTGCGCAAACGCCTCAAAGACGATCTCGTGTCCTCAATGACCGAGAGCTTCTCGTCGCGTTGCATCAGAAACAGGACAAACATCACGACTGGCTTAAGCGTCAGATGCAAAGCCTATTGGTGGATGTCAACCGCATTCGCAATCTTGCCACCAAGAATGCCTTTGCCACTCATGAAACCTGTCAGAGGTCGTGGAAGAGTTTGACCCTACTGAGTGCTGAAGCTGATCTGCACGACGATGGCTTCACCGAACGCTTCAAGTTTGACTCGACTCCTCCCAGAAATGCTCACTTGCGTCGGACTCCCTCACTTAAAGACTCTGAATACTCGTCCTCAGCTGCGACCATAAATGCCAGAGTCATCGATGACCAAGATGATGCAACTTCACCTCCTCCAACTTCAGCGCGTGACGACACTGCACCAAGTTCCTCTGCACCACCGGATCTCACCGACGACCCTGCTGCCTCGCCTGCACCTCATGGGAACGAGTAGGCGCTCTATGTCTTCAAACCTTTTTGGTCCTCACTGACAAAAGGGGGAGAAGCATATGAGTTGATAGTCTTCAAGCGGGTCCATATGGGTGGTTGCTTTACTTTTTGCTACTTTTGCCAAGTGCTTACAACTCTCGTTTTCGATACATTTGGTTCTTTGAGTTGTAACACTTAAACTCGATGGTCGTCTGCTACTTATTTGCTATTCTGTGATGCGATGATAAATTCTGCATGTGCGACGATAAATTCTGCACTTAGATCATTTTGCAGACGTCCATTTATCATTATGCATGTCATTATCTTCACATACTTTTCTTGCATGATGAATTGTCATCATAAGTTGAAGAGGATCTCCACAAGTACAACCTGCCATGTGCATTTGCATACCAAAAGCAAATTACTTATATGCACATCTTTAGGGGGGGCCTTTTACACTTATGATGACAATCCCCTATCCTTTACAATTTCACATATTTTATTCCCCGTTGAAAACTTCAACTAGTTTGTCATCAATCACCAAAAAGGGGGAGATTGTAAGTGCATCTAGTGCCACCCCTAGTTGGTTTTGGAGTATTGACGACAAACCTAGTTGAGGGACTAATGTGTTTGTGATAATTGCAGGATAACACAGGTAGAAGTCCCTCATTGATTCGGTTTTCGTACCAGAGATGACCCCTAAAAATGTAAGAAGACATTGAAGTCAAAGGTGGTATGTGAAGACATTCACATTGAAGACTATGACAAGAGAAGACATCGCATGAAGACTATGGAGTGCGAAGACTTTATTCTTTTGTCGTTCTTTTTCTTCTTTGTTGAGTCATAGGAACCACCATACTGTTAAGTGGGGTCCAAGTGAACTAGTCAGAATGACTGAAGTGATGCTTAACCAAAATCCTATGTCTTCGAGTGAAGACTATGAGAGCAAATCTTGTCCAGAGTTGGATAAGTCAACTTTGCTTGTAGCTCAAGTAAAGTTGTCGTGTGTGTTAGAAATCTGACCGTTGGAACACGTGTCAGTTCCTTAGTGACTAAGGGTCATTTCGGACAAATCAGGCTGGGTTGCCTAGCGGCTATAAATAGCCCACCCCCTACAACCATAAATGGTTGGCTGCTCAGAGTTAGTGCATGGCTTTTGTCGTTTGAGAGCAACCCGCCTCGAAGCCTTTGAGAGAGAATTCCTTGCGAGGATAAATCCCTAAACACCCAGAGCCAAAAAGTGTTAGGCATCACTTAAGTCTTCCTGTCTGTGTGATCTGAAGACTTATTACACTTGAGGACTGTGAATCCTCCAGCCGGTTAGGCGTCGCGTTCTGAGCATCCAAGAGTCATTGTGGATCGCCGGTGAACGAAGTCTGTGAAGGTTTGGAAGTCTACCTTGAAGACTTACCAGAGTGATTGGGCGAGGACTGGGTGTCCTTAGCTCAAGGGGAATAAGGTGAAGACGAGGTCTTCTGAGTTGAATCTCAGCCTCCCTAACCAGACGTACAGTTGTCACAGCAACTGGAACTGGTCCAACAAATCATTGTCTTCTACGAGTCACTGGTTTCATCCTTCCCTTCCCTTTACTTACAGTTGGTCCTTGTGAAGTCATTGTATGATTGCTTTATCTTTTGTCTTCACTGAGTGACTGCTTGTTCTGATTGACTTCATAATGTCTTCCTACCTGATCTTTACTGCCTAGCTGCTATTAGTCATTGTGCTTTCACTCCATTGAATACTTGACTATGGTTTGCCTAGGTAGTGTACCTTCCGCTGCATGGTAATAGGTTTATTTCTATCATTTGTCTTCGAAACTTCCATGTTTTGAAGACTTTCATAAAAATCGCCTATTCACCCCCCTCTAGTCGATCACTAGCACTTTCAGATGGTACTAATTTTGCTAGTTGGAAGCATAAGATGAAAATGCATATTCTTGGACATAACCCCGCCGTTTGGGCTATTGTGTGTATTGGCTTGCAAGGTGAATTCTTTTATGGGAGAGAACCGAACCATGAAGCTACCGCGGGAGAGTTGAAGATGCTGCAATACAATGCTCAAGCTTGTGATATTCTCTGCAACGGATTGTGGCCCGAAGAATTCAACAAAATCAGTCGTCTTGAGAATGCAAAGGAAATTTGGGATACTTTGATTGATATGCAGGAAGGTATCGAATCCGTCAAGGAATCCAAATTGGATGTGCTTCAAAGTCAACTTGACAAGTTCAAAATGAAGGATGGTGAAGGTGTCGCTGAAATGTACTCTAGGCTTTCTCTCATCACAAATGAGATTGCCGGCTTAGGAAGTGAAGAGATGATTGATAGATTCATCATCAAGAAGATCCTAAGAGCTTTGGATGGAAAATATGATACCGTGTGCACATTGATCCAAATGATGCCCAATTACAAAGATCTCAAGCCAACAAAAGCCATTGGAAGAATTGTTGCTCATGAGATGTCACTCAAGGATAAGGAAGATCTTCACAACAAGTCAAGTGGTGCTTACAAAGCCTCATGGGATGATCCCACATCATCAAGTGAGAAACAAGCCTTCAATGAAGAATTGAGCCTAATGGTGAAGAACTCAGCAAGTTCTACAAGAGTAGAAGCCAGGAGAGAAGTCCCAAGTCAAGGTCCTACAATGACAAAAGATCTTCTAGTCGTGAGTGCAATTGCTACAATTGTGGAAGACCCGGACACTATTCCAATGAGTGTATAGCTCCCTAAGAAAGAAGAGAAGATTCTTGATACGTCTCCGTCGTATCTATAATTTTTGATTGTTCCATGCCAATATTCTACAACTTTCATATACTTTTGGCAACTTTTATACTATTTTTGGGACTAACATATTGATCAAGTGCCCAGTGCCAGTTCCTGTTTGTTGCATGTTTTTTGTTTCGCAGAATATCCATATCAAACGGAGTCCAAACGGGATAAAAACCGACGGAGATTTTTTTGGAATATATATAATTTTTGGGAAGAAAAATCCACGTGAGACGATGCCCAAGGGGGGAACGAGGCAGGGGGCGCGCCCCTGACCCTCGTGTCCACCCATAAGGCGGTTGGTGCCCTTCTTTCGCTGCAAGAAAGCTAATATCTGGATAGATATCGTGTCAAAATTTCAGCCAAATTGGAGTTACAGATCTCCGGAAATATAAGAAACGGTGAAAGGATAGAATCCTGGAACGCAGAAACAGAGAGAGACAGAGAGACAGATCCAATCTCGGAGGGGCTCTTGCCCCTCCCAAGCCATGGAGGCCAAGGACCAGAGGGGAAACCCTTCTCCCATCTAGGGAGGAGGTCAAGGAAGAAGAAGACGAAGGGGCCCCCTCTCCCCTTCTCTTTCGGTGGCGCGGGAATGCCATCGTGGCCATCGTCATTTCCGCAATCTTCACCAACAACTTCACTGCCATCATCACCAACTCTCCCCCCTCTATGCAGCAGTGTAACCTATCTCTTACCCGCTGTAATCTCTACTTAAACATGGTGCTCAACGCTATATATTATTTCCCAATGATGTATGGCTATCCTATGATGTTTGAGTAGATCTGTTGTTTCCTATGGGCTATTTGATGATCAAGATTGGTTTGAGTTGCATGTTTTATTATTGGTGCTATCCTAGGGTGCTCTCCATGTCGCGCAAGTGTGAGGGATCCCTGTTGTAGGGTGTGGCAATATGTTTATGATTCGCTTATAGTGGGTTGCGTGAGTGACTGAAACACAAACCCGAGTAAGGGGGTTGTTGCGTATGGGATAAAGAGGACTTGATACTTTAATGCTATGGTTGGGTTTTACCTTAATGATCTTTAGTAGTTGCAGATGCTTGCTAGAGTTCCAATCATAAGTGCATATGATCCAAGTAGAGAGATTATGTTAGCTTATGCCTCTCCCTCATATAAACTTGCAATAATGATTACCGGTCTAGTTATCGATTGCCTAGGGACAAATAACTTTCTCGTAACAACAAACTCTCTGCTAAAACTAACTTAGTTGTGTCTTTATCTAAACAACCCCTAACTTTTATTTACATGCTCTTTATTATCTTGCAAACCTATCCAACAAAACCTACGAAGTACTTCTAGTTTCATACTTGTTCTAGGTAAAGCAAACATCAAGCGTGCGTAGAGTTGTATCGGTGGTCGATAGAACTTGAGGGAATATTTGTTCTGCCTGTAGCTCCTCCTTGGGTTCGACCCTCTTACTTATCGAAAACTGTTGCGACCCCCTATACTTGTGGGTTATCAAGACCTTTTTCTGGTGTCGTTGCTAGGGAGCAATAGTGTGGGGTGAATATTCTCGTGTGTGCTTGTTTGCTTTATCGCTAAGTAATTTTTATTTGCTGTTCTTAGTTTTTCTCTATCTTTAGTTGTGGATATGGAACACGAAATACCAAAAACAAATTAGGTGTACCTGCTACTCATGGAGATGGGGAACCTCCTAAAACCCTCGATGCTCAATATGTGAAAAATATTATGTACCACTTTGATAATTCTGAGAAAACCTCATTCAATCTGGTAATGTTAGTAACGTTGGATCAACGTGAATACTTTAGGGATTATCGCTTGACACAAAAAGGGAAACTATTATGGGATCAAATTTATATATTGTATTGGTATGCTAGGCAACTATGCTTGAGATATGATTATACTTGTTGCTCTAGGGTGACGGCTCCACGCCTTCCCTTTTCATGTGAATTTAATGATAATGAAACCTTGGCTTCTTATGGTAGAGGTATATATGATTACTATGGTGTGGAACAAATAGAAGAATTTGTTGCTTTTAAGGATGCTTATGAAATTGAATCTTTGATTGAAAAGAATGAAGCTTTTGATGAAGATGTTTATAGGCTTGAAAATTTAGCTATCCTAAAATATTGCTATGATAATTATGAATATAATTCCTATATTAATGCGCTTATTGAGAAAGTCTTCGCTGTCCAAGAAGAGACTAATATTTTGCAGGAATCTATGGAAGAAGAAGTCGATTAAACTAGCTCATTGGATGAAAAAGATGAGGAAGAGAGCGAAGAACAAAAGGAGGAAGATTGGATTGATCACCCGTGCACACCTTCTAATGAGAGTAACTCTTCAACTCATACATTGTTTAATTCCCCTTCATGCTTACCGAAGGATGAATGCTATGATAATTGCTATGATCCCGTTGATTCTCTTGAAATATCCCTTTTTGATGATGCTTGCTATTCTTGTGGCCAAGATGCCAATATGAATTATGCTTATGGAGATGAACTTGCTATAGTTCCTTATGTTAAACATGAAATTGTTGCTATTGCACCCACGCATGATAGTCCTATTATCTTTTTGAATTCTCCCAAATACACTATATCGGAGAAGTTTGCCCTTATTAAGGATTATATTGATGGGTTGCCTTTTACCGTTGCACATGATGATTTTGATGAATATAATATGCATGTGCTTGCTGCTCCTACTTGCAATTATTATGAGAGAGGAACTATATCTCCACCTCTCTATGTTTCCAATATGATAAAATTGCAAGAAATTGTTTATACTATGCATTGGCCTTTACTATGTGTGCATGAATTGTTCTTTTATGGCATGCCGATGCATAGAAAGAGAGTTAGACTTCGTAGTTGCATGATATATGTTACTTCGTGCTCACTACTAAATTACAAATCATTGTTAATTAAAATTGGCTTTGATATACCTTGGGATCCGGGTGGACCCATTACTTGAGCACTATATGCCTAGCTTAATGGCTTTAAAGAAAGCGCTGCCAAGGAGACAACCCAGAAGTTTTAGAGAGTTATTTATTTCTGTTGAGTGCTTTCATATAGTTTAAAAACAACAAAAATAAAGTGGGGAACCCAAAACTTTTTCAAATAGGAAAGTGAAAGTGAGAGAGACAAGCATTGTTGAAGTGGGAGAGCTCCTTGAACTTTGTTCATGCTCACGGCAACTTTGTGAATCTTGATTACATAAAATTTTCAACAAAAATAATTATCCCCTTGTACAATTCCATTGTATTATAAAAATAATGTGCCAAGGTTTGCCTTTAGGATGTTTACATTTGATTGATGGTTTGTACGGTGCAGGACAGAAACTTTGTCTATAGTGCGCGATTTTACATTTTTAGCTGGAATGTCAAATGGTTCTAATTCCTTTTGAACTGTCTTTCTATACAAATTTTATATTTTTCATAATTTTGGAAGAATTGTTCAAGTATCAGAAGTATAGTGAATGTTCAGATTGTTACAGACTGTTCTGTTTTAGACAGATTCTGTTTTTGATGCATAGTTTGCTTGTTTTGATGAAGCTATCGATTTATATCAGTGGATTAAGCCATGAAAAAGTTATATTACAGTAGAAACAATGCAAAAACAAAATATGAATTGGTTTGCAATAGTACTTAGAGTAGTGATTTGCTTTATTATACTGACGGATCTTACCGAGTTTTCTGTTGAAGTTTTGTGTGGATGAAGTGTTCGATGATCGAGAAGGTCTCGATGTGAGAAGAAGGAAGAGAGGCAAGAGCTCAAGCTTGGGGATGCCCGAGGCACCCCAAGTAAATATTCAAAGAGACTCAAGCGTCTAAGCTTATCAGTATGTTTTCGGATTCGTTTCATTCATGTGATATGTGCAATCTTGGAGCGTCTTTTGCATTTAATTTCATTTTTCTTTTATGCACCATGCTGGTGTGAGGTAGTCCTTGTTTGATTTATCGAATGCTCTTTGCACTTCACTTATATCTTTTGAGTATGGCTTTATAGAATGCTTCATGTGTTTCACTTATATCATTTGAAGTTTGGATTGCCTGTTTCTCTTTACATAGAAAACTGCCATTTGTAGAATGCTCTTTTGCTTCACTTATATTTGTTAGAGCATGGTCATATCTTTTGTAGAAATAATTAAACTCTCTTGCTTCACTTATATCTATTTAGAGAGATGACAGGAATTGGTCATTCACATGGTTAGTCATAAAATCCTACATAAACTTGTAGATCACTGAATATGATATGTTTGATTCATTGCAATAGTTTTGCGATATAAAGATGGTGATATTAGAGTCATGCTAGTGGGTGTTGTGGATTAGTAGAAATACTTGTGTTGAATTTTGTGATTCCCGTAGCATGCATGTATGGTGAACCGTTATGTGATGAAGTCGGAGCATGATTTATTTATTGATTGTCTTCCTTATGAGTGGCGGTCGGGGACGAGCGATGGTCTTTTCCTACCAATCTACCCCCCCTAGGAGCATGTGCGTAGTACTTTGTTTCGATGACTAATAGATTTTTGCAATAAGTATGTGAGTTCTTTATGACTAATGTTGAGTCCATGGATTATACACACTCTCACCCTTCCACCATTGCTAGCCTCTCTAGTACCGCGCAACTTTCGCCGGTACCATAAACCCACCATATACCTTCCTCAAAACAGCCACCATACCTACCTATCATGGCATTTCCATATCCATTCCAAGATATATTGCCATGCAACTTCCATCATCATCATATACATTCATTGTCATATTGCTTTGCATGATCGTAAGATAGCTAGCATGATGTTTTCATGGCTTGTCCATTTTTTGATGGCATTGCTACGCTAGATCATTGCACATCCCGGTACACCGCCGGAGGCATTCATATAGAGTCATATCTTCGTTCTAGTATCGAGTTGTAATATTGAGTTGTAAGTAAATAAAAGTGTGATGATCATCATTATTAGAGCATTGCCCTAGTGAGGAAAGGATGATGGAGACTATGATTCCCCCACATGTCAGGATGAGACTCTGGACTTTAAAAAAAATAAAAGAGGCCAAAGAAGCCCAAATAAAAAAGAGGCCAAAGAAGCCCAAATAAAAAAGAGGCCAAAGAATCCCACCAAAATAAAATTAAAAAAAAACAAAAAACAAAAAATGAGAGAAAAAGAGAGAAGGGGCAATGTTACTATCCTTTTACCACACTTGTGCTTTAGAGTAGCACCATGTTCTTCATATAGAGAGTCTCTTGAGTTATCACTTTCATAGAACTTGGCTTGTATATTCCGATGATGGGCTTCCTCAAACGCCCGAGGTCTTCATGAGCAAGCAAGTTGGATGCACACCCACTTAGTTTTCAGTCTGAGCTTTCATACGCTTATAGCTCTTAGTGCATCCGTTGCATGGCAATCCCTACTCACTCACATTGATATCTATTGATGGGCATCTCCATAGCCCGTTGATACGCCTAGTTGATGTGAGACTATCTTCTCCTTTTTGTCTTCTCCACAACTACCATTATATTCCACCTATAGTGCTATGTCCATGGCTCACGCTCATGTATTGCGTGAAAGTTGAAAAGGCTTGAGAACGTCAAAAGTATGAAACAATTGCTTGGATTGTCATCGGGGTTGTGCATGATGTGAATATTTTGTGTGGTGAAGATGGAGCATAGCTAGACTATATGATTTTGTAGGGATAACTTTCTTTGGCCATGTTATTTTGAAAAGACATGATTGCTTTATTAGTAGGCTTGAAGTATTATTGTTTTTATGTCAAATGATAGACTATTGCTTTGAATCACTCGTATCTTAATATTCATGCCATGATTAGATTACATGATCAATATTATGCTAGGTAGAATTCCACATCAAAAATTATCTTTTTTATCATTTACCTACTCGAGGAAGAGCAGGAATTAAGCATGGGGATGCTGATACGTCTCCATCGTATCTATAATTTTTGATTGTTCCATGCCAATATTCTACAACTTTCATATACTTTTGGCAACTTTTTATACTATTTTTGGGACTAACATATTGATCCAGTGCCCAGTGCCAGTTCCTATTTGTTGCATGTTTTTTGTTTCACAGAATATCCATCTCAAACGGAGTCCAAACGGGATAAAACTGACGGATTTTTTTGGAATATATATGATTTTTGGGAAGAAAAATCCACACGAGACAATGCCCGAGGGGGCCACGAGGCAGGGGGCGCACCCCTGACCATCGTGGACACCCCATAAGGCAGTTGGTTCCCTTCTTTCGCCGCAAGAAAGCTAATATCCGGATAGAGATCGTGTCAAAATTTCAGCCCAATCGGAGTTACGGATCTCCGGGAATATAAGAAACGGTGGAAGGGTAGAATCTGGGAACCCAGAAACAAAGAGAGACAGAGAGACAGATCCAATCTCGAAGGGGCTCTCGCCCCTCCCAAGCCATGGAGGCCAAGGACCAGAGGGGAAACCCTTCTCCCATCTAGGGAGGAGGTCAAGGAAGAATAAGACGAAGGGGCCCTCTCTCCCCTTCTCTTCTGGTGGCGCCAGAACGCCGCCATGGCCATCGTCATCACCGCAATCTTCACCAACAACTTCACCGCCATCATCACCAACTCTTCCCCCTGTCGGTGCCAAAACCGGCGGATCTCGGGTAGGGGGTCCCGAATTGTGCGTCTAGGCCGGATGGTAACAGGAGGCAAGGGACACGAAGTTTTACCCAGGTTCGGGCCCTCTTGATGGAGGTAAAACCCTACGTCCTGCTTGATTAATATTGAAGATATGGGTGTTACAAGAGTAGATCTACCATGAGATCAGAGAGGCTAAACCCTAGAAGCTAGCCTACGGTATGATTGTATGTTGTGATTGTTGTCCTACGAACTAAAACCCTCCGGTTTATATAGACACCGGAGAGGGTTAGTGTCGGTGTCAAAACCGACGGATCTCGGGTAGGGGGTCCCGAACTGTGCGTCTAGGCCGGATGGTAACAGGAGGCAAGGGACATGAAGTTTTACCCAGGTTCGGGCCCTCTCGATGGAGGTAAAACCCTACGTCCTGCTTGATTAATATTGATGATATGGGTAGTACAAGAGTAGATCTACCACGAGATCGGAGAGGCTAAACCCTAGAAGCTAGCCTATGGTATGATTGTTGATGTGTATGTTGTCCTACGGAATAAAACCCTCCGGTTTATATAGACAACGGAGAGGGTTAGGGTTACACAAAGTCGGTTACAATGGTAGGAGATCTTCATATCCGTATCGCCAAGCTTGCCTTCCACACCAAGGAAAGTCCCTTCCGGACATGGGACGGAGTCTTCAATCTTGTATCTTCACAGTCCAGGAGTCCGGCTGAAGGTATAGTCCGGCCATCCGGACACCCCCTAATCCAGGACTCCCTCAGTAGCCCCTGAACCAGGCTTCAATGACGACGAGTCCGGCGCGCAGATTGCCTTCGACATTGCAAGGCGGGTTCCCCCTCCAAGTTCTTCATAGAAGATTTTGAACACAAAGATAGTGTCCGGCTCTACAAAATAAGTTTCCACATATTGCCATAGAGAGAATAATATTTACACAAATCTAATCTGCGGATGTATTCCGTAGCGTGACACACCACGACCAAGCCTTTATCTGAGTCGTTTCATTATCCCACCTCAGCGCGTCATGCGAGGCGGTTTCCTTGGCACGTCTTGTTAAAGCAGAGATCGTGTCCCCTTATTCCGGGATTCTCATCAATACGGGCGTGGGTAACCCAACCGCGCCATTGATTACGGCGCTTGGAGATAAGCGAGTTTTACCAGGCTGGTGGGGACATGTAGTTGCGTCCACCCATATAAGGGGATAAGGATCCACACTTTAACCTACACCTTCTTCCTCCTTCACCTATCCATTCTTGCGCACTCGAGCTCCAGCGCCCAAGTCCGCACTCCCCACCTCAACCTCCTCCAGCCATGTCCGGAGCGGGAGGCAAGTGGATGGTCTCCTCCGTCACGGAGGGACACATCAAAAAGCTGAGGAAGGCCGGATACCTGTCTAACGACATCGCGTACCGGCTTCCTGAAAAGGGGCAGCTCATCCCCACCCCTAGGCCCCATGAGAGGGTGGTGTTCCTCCCCCATTTCCTCCGCGGACTGGGCTTCCCTCTCCACCCATTTGTCCGGGGGCTCATGTTCTACTACGGCCTGGATTTCCACGATCTAGCCCCGAACTTCGTCCTCAACATCTCGGCGTTTATCGTCGTGTGCGAGGCCTTCCTCTGCATCCGCCCCCATTTCGGCCTATGGCTCAAGACTTTCAACGTCAAGCCGAAGGTGGTGCGCGGCAACCAGGCGGAGTGTGGAGGCGCCATGGTGGGCAAGATGGCCAACGTCCTATGGCTTGAGGGCTCGTTTGTGGAGACCCTGAAGGGGTGGCAATCAGGGTGGTTTTACATCACCAAGCCACACGACGCCGAATGGGTCGCACCCCTTGTGTTTCGATCCGGACCCCCTACGCGGCTCACCTCCTGGAAGGAGACGGGCCTGTCGTGGGGCAAGAAGGGAGAGCTGACCAGACTCCAAACATGCGTCCAAACCCTGGTGGACAAGAAGCTCAAACTTGTCAATGTAGTCCAGGTTATGCTCATCCGCTTGATCCTCCCGTGTCAGCAACGGGCTTTCAACCTGTGGGAGTTCGACCCGGCGCGGCACCAAACTTGTCAACGAAGTGTTGTCCCAACAGGTTCCAAGCCGGGAGGAGGTGGTCCTGGAGGCGCCGCAAGGCGACCTCCCGGATTACAGGAGTAAAGGGGATGAAACCCCCCAGGGCTCCAAGTCTGGCTCTAGGCCGGACACCGCTCCGGAACCTTTAAAGGTTCCAGAGTCCGGCTGGGGACCTCCTTCCAAGAGGAGTAAGTCCACCGTGCTGGTGGCCCCCGTCCAACCGGAGGCGCCGGACTATATGTTGGAGGCGCTCCAAGGCGCCTCCATCGATGAGGAGCACCGCACTATTATGAGTGCGGTGGTCCAGAAGGTTCAGTCCGCCAAGAGCGGACTGACTGAAGCTTGTACTAGCCTTTTAACAGGCTTTGAGGTAAGTAAAGAATGTGTAAATAATATTACCGCATAGACAGTAGCCCCTGATGCTCTGTTTGGTGTTCGGGAAGAAAAGCCGAATAGAGGATCAAATAAAATTCGCAGGAGTCTAACAAAAATGAGTCAATATGCATATGCAGGCTTCTCTGCTTGCGTCCGCCGCACTGACTGCGGAAGTGGACATGCTAAAGCAGAACCTCGAGCGGTCCGAGCAAGAGCTCGGGCGTGCCAAGAAGCAGCTCGAGGACAATGAAGGTAAGAAATACCTTGTTTTTTAAATATATATAAAAAGGTGCAATTGCAAAGAATGACATGATTATCATGGCTATTGTAGGGGCCACGTCTGAAGTGGTGACCCTTAAGCAAGCGCTGGTCGAGGCTGAGAAGAGGGCGGCCTCGGAGCGCACCGAGCGGGAGAAGTATGAGGCCGAGGTTGGCAAGGTGCGGCAAGAGCTCCAGGCTCTCATGGAGAAACATGAGAGTTTGGAGCTTGACTCAAAGACGCGAGCGTCCGAGCTCGCGGTGGCTATTGAAAATGCCAAGGCTGCCAAGGCCGAATCCCAGAAGACCCTCTAGGAGTTGGATGAGGTGAAGAAGATAGCGGCGGGTAAGGCATTCTTTATGCAAAGCAAACACATAAACGTGAGTTACTTGTTGCTTATGCGAATTCGGAGCTCTCCAGGAGCGTTCGCAGATATTCCCCGGAGTGTGTCTGATGCCGCCACATTCTATCGAGCCGAGGAGGGAAGCTCGACAGAGAAGGTGTTCTGGTCTCAGTATGCTGAGGCCGGACACCCCGTGCCCCTGAGCGACCAGCTGAAGCAACTGGTCGAGCTCCACAAGGCGACCGAACAGGCCATGAAGGGCCTCATTGTTCGGCTGTGTCCTGGAGGGGCTCTGCCTGGGAGCTATTCGGGATGGTGCAGCGGCTGGTGGAGGCCTGTCCAAGGCTCGAAGTCATCAAGCACTCCGTCTGCATTGAAGGTGCCCGTAGGGCCCTTGCCCGTGCTAAAGTGCACTGGGGCAAGCTGGATGCTGAGAAGCTTGTGAAGGATGGGCCACCGCCGGGGAAAGAGCATCGCAAGCCCGAGAATTACTATAAGGATGTTCTGAAGGGTGCCTGCCTTGTGGCGGATGAATGTTCTAGGGATGTAATTTTTGAGTGAAACTTGCTCGTTTTGTCCTGTGCGCTTGAAAACTTGTTCATATGCGCTAAGCAATTCTATTGGAATTTAAAATATTACCTTATGTGTGGCTGTTTATCAATTCTAAGAGATGGCCAGTCATTGGCTTCTGCCCCCATGCCGCTAGTGCTGGGGTGTTCGGGATAAACCTGAGCGCTCTTTTTCCCATGTTTGGGTCCTTCGAGGGAGGCGCTCAGCCCAACGAACAAGGCAATCGGACTATAATGCGTGAACACTCTCACTTAGCCATAGAATTCTATAATTTTAAATTTCGGCAAAGCCCCTGGTATTCGGAAGAGCGAGTTCGGGGCGCTATCCACGCCTTGGCCGGACAGAGCCGGCTCCTCGCCCTAAGCAGCATAAGTCTTTAGGGACTCGAAAAACCTCTCGAACAGCGACCAGCTCTCGCTTCATCATGACAGTCAGTTTTAGCTTTCTCCACTGAGGTGCTCGACCCAGCTCAACTGGGGCACAATCGCAGTGGTTCTCCTAGTGCTACCTTAGCCGATATAGCGGAACGTAAGGCACCAAAACATAGGAGCCGGGCAAACCCAACTATTGACCCAAGACATGATTCGGAGCCGATGCATATAATGCTATAAGTTTGGGGTGCCGCACTTGTTAAAGTGTTCGGACATCTCACACCATATTGAATGGTACTAAAGCCGCTGGCGTATTTTGGCCGTACCAACGTGTACGGGTGCAACATGTTGTTAAGGAACATATATAAGGAAAAAAAGGTAATGCAAAAATAGAAGAAAGCTATGCATTGTTTATTAAAAAGGGTTGCGATCAAAGCAGAACGATACAAATAATGCGATAAGTGGAAGGTTGGACTAGTTAACATGTCCGTTCCAGGGGCAAGCTGCGGAATAGTATGCGGAGCACGTATACTGCTTGTGATAGAGACCACCTGGGAGTTCCGTAATGCAGCGTGGCTTGTCTGCTTCCCTGGTTGTTGCATCATTTGTGCGGTAATTGAACTGCCGAACAGGCCTTCCGAAGGATGGAGTCCTGAAAGTAAGAGAAAATTAAAAAATCGGCAGCCCTTGGTACGGTTTAAGCCGTGCTTTGGGCGTGCCGTGATGGTGCCCCTCCCCCTGTACCCATGGTATCTCTAGAGCGTAGTTATGTACGCAAAGTACTAGTGTCGCCTTTTTGCGAGGGTTGGGGTTGGGGCCGCATTGCTACGCCTGCTCGGATCGTGCCAGGCGGTCTTGTTGTAGGTTACTCCGGGCGCGCTTGACGGTGTCCGATCGTTTAGTGGCCGGACTGGAGAACTGCTTGGAGAGGCTGCTTTGTACTTCCGCTGCAAGGGCCGCCATGTGCTCCTCCGTTCGGAGGGAGCGTTCGGTGTTTCCATTGACCGTAATTACTCCTCGAGGGCCTGGCATCTTGAGCTTAAGGTATGCGTAGTGTGGTACCGCATTGAACTTAGCAAATGCGGTTCGCCCGAGCAGTGCGTGATAGCCACTGTGAAACGGGACTATGTCAAAGATTAGCTCCTCGCTTCGGATATTATCCAGAGATCCGAAGACCACTTCAAGTGTGACTGAGACTGTACAGTTGGCCTCTACACCTGGTATTACACCCTTAAAGGTCGTTTTGGTGGGCTTAATCCTCGAGGGATCTATGCCCATTTTCCGCATTGTATCCTGGTAAAGCAGGTTCAGGCTACTGCCGCCGTCCATAAGGACTCTAGTGAGATGAAATCCGTCAATAATTGGGTCTAAAACCAATGCGGCGAATACGCCATGACGGATGCTAGTGGGATGGTCCCTTCGATCAAAGGTGATCGGGCAGGAGGACCATGGGTTGAACTTTGGGGCGACTGGCTCTACCGCATATACGTCCCTTAACGCGCGCTTTCGCTCCCTTTTGGGGACGTGGGTTGCATATATCATGTTCACCGTCCGCACTTGTGGGGGAAAACCCTTCTGTCCACTGTTGTTCGGCGGCCGGGGCTCCTCGTCGTCATCGCTATGCAGCCCCTTGTCTTCATTTTCGGCGTTTAACTTGCCTGCCTGCTTGAACACCCAACAATCCCTGTTGGTGTGATTGGCCGGCTTTTCGGGGGTGCCATGTATCTGGCACAAGCGTTCGAGTATTCGGTCCAAACTAGACGGGCCCCTAGGATTCCTTTTGAATGGCTTTTTCCGCTGACCGGATTTAGAGCCTCTGAATCTGGCATTAACTGCCGTATCCTCAGCGTTGTCACCGTTAATGCGGCGCTTCTGCTTGTTGCGACGCGACCTACCACTACTGTTTCTGGTGTCCGAATTACCAGGGTTCTTGGTCATATTGTTGCTACGAGCAAGCCAGCTGTCTTCTCCCGCGCAAAAGTGGGTCATGAGTGTCGTGAGTGCTGCCATAGATTTCGGCTTTTCCTGTCCAAGGTGCCGGGCCAGCCACTCGCCACAGATATTGTGCTTGAAGGCTTCTAGGGCCTCAGCGTCCGGACAGTCAACTATTTGATTTTTCTTTGTTAGGAACCGTGTCCAGAATTGCCTGGCCGATTCCTCTGGCTGCTGAATTACATGACTTAGGTCATCGGCGTCTGGGGGTCGCACATAAGTGCCCTGGAAATTGTCGAGGAATGTGGCTTCCAGGTCCTCCCAACAACTGATTGATCCTGTTGGCAAGCTGTTAAGCCAATGCCGAGCTGGTCCTTTAAGCTTGAGTGGGAGGTATTTGATAGCGTGGAAATCATCACCGCGGGCCATGTCGATATGAAGGAGATAATCCTCGATCCATACCGCAGGATCTATTGTGCCATCATATGATTCGATGCTTACGGGTTTGAAACCCTCGGGGATTTGATGATCCATTATTTCGTCTGTAAAGCACAGTGGGTGTGCGGCGCCTCTGTACTGGGCTATATCATGACGTAGCTCCAATGAGCCTTGTCTACTGTGTTCGGCCCTGCCGAATTTGTGGCCGGCGTGACGGTTACCGTCTCGAGCCGTGGGGCGCCCACGCGATTCGTAGATCGATCTTGTTTGCCTTGCCTTGTCCTCCAACATGTCTCGTAAGTCCGGCGCATATTCCCGTGCCTTGGTACGGGGTGCGGCTTGAGTGGAGGGCCGAGAGGCCTCTCTGTCGCGGCCACGAGGTGGCCGGTCGGCCGCATCAAATGCTTCCTCCTCTAATTGGGGTAGCAACCTGCGCTTTGGGTAGCTCTTGGAGGGGCGTTCGAGTTTATGCTCTTCGGCCGCAAGGACTTCAGTCCATTTGTCGACTAGCAAATCTTGATTAGCTCTAAGCTGTTGCTGTTTTTTCTTGAGGCTTCTTGCCGTGGCCATAAGCCTGCGTTGAAAACGCTCTTGCTCGGCGGGATCCTCTGGCACGACGAATTCGTCGTCGTCTAGGCTTGCCTCGTCTTCGGAGGGAGGCATATAATTATCGTCCTCGACCTCTCTGTCAGCCGCTCTCTCATGAGGGCTGGTTTCTCCATCCTCCTATGCTAAATCTTGTTGGAGGGGGTTTTCTTCGGCGCTTTCTGGAGTATTATTATCTCCCGTGCTGGAATCACCGTATTTGTTTTGGCGGGATTTTGAGCGGCGCCGCTGACGCTGGCGCTTAGGCTGTTTCTTGGAGGGGTCATCCTCCGCTGTTCCATCGCCATCTCCCTCTTTTGGGGTGTCCACCATGTATATGTCATATGACGAGGTGGCTTTCCAGGGCCTAGTAGGCGCTGGTTCTTCATTATCTCCTTCATCGGCGTCCATACCGTCGATGTCTTCGGAGTCGAAGTCGAGCATGTCGGTTAAGTCGTCGACAGTGGCTACAAAGTGAGTGGTGGGTGGGCTTTGAATTTCTTCATCATCCATACCCCAACCTTGCTGACCGTAGTCCGGCCAGGGCTCTCCTGATAAAGAGAGAGACTTCAGTGACTTCAGGATATCGCCGAAAGGCGAGTGCTGAAAGATGTCCGCGGCAGTGAACTCCATGATCGGCGCCCAATCGGATTCGATCGGCAGGGGCGCGGAGGGTTCGGAGTCCGGAGAGGAGTCCGACTCCTTGGAGTCACGAGTCTCGCAGAGTACGGGGCTGGTGTTCGGCTCAATCGCCGTTGGGGTTGCAGCCCCCGAGGTGGCGTCCAACTGCCCATCCTCGATCGGCGCAGTTGGCTCCGAATTGAGGGTCGGAGCCGATGCGGGTGCGGCCTCCAGAGCACTGTTCGGAGGCAGAGCTAGATCATGCTTGTCGTGATAGTGCGGCGCGCTTGGCAGTGGCTCGAATCCGTCGAAGATCAAGTCCCCGTGGATGTCAGCCGTGTAGTTTAAACTTCCAAATCTGACCTGACGGCCAGGGGCGTAGCTTTCGATCTGCTCCAGACGGCCGAGCGAATCAGCCCGCAGTGGGAAGCCGCCGAAGACGAAGATCTGTCCGGGGAGGAAGGTCTCACCCTGGACTGCATCGCTATTGATGATCGTGGGAGCCATCGAGCCTGACGGCGACGACACAGAGGAACTCTCAATGAAAGCACCAATGTCGGTGTCAAAACCGGTGGATCTCCGGTAGGGGTCCCGAACTGTGCGTCTAGGCCGGATGGTAACAGGAGGCAAGGGACATGAAGTTTTACCCAGGTTCGGGCCCTCTCGATGGAGGTAAAACCCTACGTCCTGCTTGATTAATATTGGTGATATGGGTAGTACAAGAGTAGATCTACCACGAGATCGGAGAGGCTAAACCCTAGAAGCTAGCCTATGGTATGATTGTTGATGTGTATGTTGTCCTACGGACTAAAACCCTCCGGTTTATATAGACACCGGAGAGGGTTAGGGTTACACAAAGTCGGTTACAATGGTAGGAGATCTTCATATCTGTATCGCCAAGCTTGCCTTCCACGCCAAGGAAAGTCCCTTCCGGACACGGGACGGAGTCTTCAATCTTTTATCTTCACAGTCCAGGAGTTCGGCTGAAGGTATAGTCCGGCCATCCGGACACCCCCTAATCTAGGACTCCCTCAGTTAGGGTTACACAAGGTCGGTTACAAAGGAGGAGATATCCATATACGTATTTCCTAGCTTGCCTTCCACGCCAAGTAGAGTCCCATCCGGACACGAGATGAAGTCTTCAATCTTGTATCTTCATAGTCTAACAGTCCCGCCAATGGAGATAGTTCGGCTGTCCGGAGACCCCCTAATCCAGGACTCCCTCAGTAGCCCCTGAACTAGGCTTCAATGACGATGAGTCCGACGCGCAGTTGTCTTCGGCATTGCAAGGCGGGTTCCTTCTCCGAATACATCACAGAAGAATTTGAATACGAGGATAGTGTCCGACCCTGCAAAATAAGTTCCACACTTCGCCGTAGAGAATAATGCTTTCGCAGATCTAATCCGCTAGCTTGCTTTGGCAACATGACGTTACGTCATAACCCGGTGATTATTCGAACCGTTTCTTTTAACCAGCCCCACACATAACGCGAGGCAGTTTTTTGACACGTCTTGTCAAAGCAGAGATCGTGTCCCCCTATTACGGGATTCTCATCAATACGGGCATGTGTAACCCAACCGCGCCATCAATTGTGGCACTTGGGGGATAAGCGAGTTTTACTAGGCAAGTGGGGACGTTTAATTTTGTCCGCCCATATAAAGGGATAAGGATTCACCTTTCTATCCACGCCTTCTTCCTCCTCTGCTCATCCGCTCCCGCATACTCGAGCTCTAGCGCCCAAGTCCTCACTTCCATCTCAACCTTCTCCAACCATGTCCGGAGCGAGAGGCAAGTGGATGGTCTCCTCCCTCACGGAGGGAGACGTCAAGAAACTGAGGAGAGCCGGATACCTGCACGATGATATCGCGCACCGACTCCCAGATGAGGGACAGCTCATCCCCACCCCAGAGCTCCATGAGAGGGTGGTATTCCTCACCCATTTACTCCGCAGACTGGGATTTCCTCTCCATCCCTTCGTCCGGGGGCTCATGTTTTATTACGGCCTGGATTTCCACGATCTGGCCCCGAACTTCATCCTCAACATCTCGGCGTTTATCATCGTGTGCGAGGCCTTCCTCCGCATCAAGCCTCACTTCGGCTTATGGCTGAAGACCTTCAATGTCAAGCCGAAGGTAGTGAGCGGCCGCCAGGCGGAGTGCGGAGGCGCCATGGTGGGCAAGATGCCCAACATCACGTGGCTCGAGGGCACCTTCGTGGACACCATAAAGGGGTGGCAATCGGGGTGGTTCTATATCACCGAGCCGCGCGACCCCGCATTGGTAATGGCCCCCGAGTTCTGATCTGGCATCCCCACGCGGCTCACCTCCTGGAAAGAGAAGGGCCTGTCCTGGGGTAATTCAAAAGAGCTGACCGGATTCCAGTCATGTATTCAGAACATGGTGGATAAGAAGCTCAAGCTTGTCAACATAGTCCAGGTTATGCTCGTTCGCCGGATACTCCCGTGCCAACAACGGGAGTTTACCTTGTGGGAGTTCAATCCGGCGCAACACCGAACTCTGAACAGGCTCTTCGACACGACTCATGAAGATGCCTGGAGGGTGCTGTTCAAGGGCACCGCGGTCCGTCCGCCCATTACTGACGATCGTGGATTCAGCGCGAAGCGCCACGTCAGTGCAGTAAGTTGTTTTACCTCTTACATGATATTTGTTATATATATAGATTAGCTCTATGCGGGATCTAAACTCCCGTAATTTTGACAGGACTGGCAGAAGATGGCTGGACAGATCGACTGTCCGGCTCCCTTGCCCGAAGGCCCCGCAGACGCTCTTCTGACGAAGATGCTGACTCCGACCCCTTATAAGGTGCCGGAGAAGACCAAGAAGGCCAAGGGTGCTCGAAAGAGTTCCCGACGCCAGGCGTCGTTGGACTCACCGTCCGATGACTCTACGGTGCACTCTTCCCCTGAAGACGAGGAAGAGGAAGAGGAGGCTCCCCCACCGACTAGGGGAGACAAGAAAAGGAAGGCCGCCCCAACTGGGGAGGCCGAAGGGTCCAAGAAGGGAAGGACGCTCCTTCCGGACAGCTCCACCACCACGCCGACGAAAGTGAAGACGAGTGGTTGCCCAGGGGCAAGCCCCAGGGGAGATCGTAAGTATTCGGATACCAAAGTAACCCATAGGATTCCTTTGTCGCATTGCTTTCCCTAACGCCAAACTCAATTGTGCAGGCCGCCCGGAGCCAATATTCAGGTATCCTCGGCCGGCTCCCTGGGCGCGTCGGACATGGTAGCGATCCAGTCCCGACGGCCACCTCCCCTCATCCGGCCGACGACACCGAGGTGCTGTCTCAAGAGGCACC
>NC_041380.1:260093546-260246395 GCF_002162155.2 Triticum dicoccoides
CAGTCCTGGAGGCGCCTCAAGGCGACCTTCTGGACTCCGGGAGCCGAGGGGACGGGGTCCCCGGAAGCTTCGAGTTCGGCCCTCAGCCGAACACCACGGCAAACCCTCCAACGGATCCGAGCTCGGGCAGGCGGTTCCCTTCTAAGGAGGGTGAGACGCCAGTGCCGGTGACCTCTGTCGACCCAGAGTCGCCGGACACTATGTTGGAAGCACTTCGCAGCGCTTCCATCGAGGAGGAGCACCGCACTATCATGAGTGCGGTGATCCAGAAGGTTCAGTCTGCCAAGAGCGGATTGACTGAAGCCTGTACTAGCCTTCTAACAGGCTTCGAGGTAAGTATTTTAAAATGTAGTAGAAGTGTTACCGCATAGACAGTAGCCCCTGATGCTTTGTTCGGTGTTCACAAAGAAAAGCCGAACAGAGGATCAAATAATATCGCAGGAGTCTAATATAAGTATGTCAATATGCATGTGCAGGCTTCGCTGCTGGCGTCCGCCGCTCTAACTGCGGAGGTCGCCGTACTGGAGGAGGCCCTCGAGGGGTCCCAAAAAGAGCTCGGCCTTGCTAAGAGGCAGCTCGAGGAGAACAAGGGTAACTAATACCCCATCTGTAGATGAGAAAAAAGGACGTGATTGCTAAATGACAGGATCACTGTATGTTTGCCATGGGCCACGACCGAGGTGGCGACCCTGAAGCAAGCGTTGTCCTAGGCCGAAGAAAATCCGGCCCGGGAGTGCACCGATCGAGAGAGGCACGAGGCTCGAGTGGGCGAGGTGCAGCAAGAGCTTTAGGCTCTCGTGACAAAGCACGAGGCGTTGGAGCTTGACTTGAAGACGAGAGAGTCTGAGCTTGCCGCGGCCCGCGAGAGCGCGAAGAGTGCCAAGGCCGAGGCCCAGAAGGTCCTTCAGGAGATCGACGCGATGAAGAAGATAGCGGTGGGTAAGGCTTTCTATATGCAAAGCAAGCATGCAACGGTGAATTACCGATTACTTACCCGAATCCGGAGCTCTTCAGGAGCATTCGCAGATTTGCCCCGCAGTGTGTCCGATGCTGCACTATTCTACCAGGCTGAGGACGGAAGCTCGATGGAGAAGCTGTTCTGGTCTCAGTATGCTGAGGCTGAACATCCGGTGCCAATGAGCGACCAGCTAAAGCAGATGGCCGAGCTACATAAGGCAGCCGGTCAGGCCATGAAGGGCTTCATAGTCCGGTTGTGGCCAGGCGACGCCCTTCCGAACAGCTTCTTCGGCCTGGTGAGGCGGCTTGTGGATGCCTGCCCATGGCTGGAGGTCGTCAAGCGATCCGTCTGCATTGAAGGTGCACGCTGGGCCTTCACCCGTGTAAAAATGCAGTGGGTCAAGCTAGACGCTGTGAAGCTGATCAAGGAGGGGCCGCCGGAGGGCAAGGAGCACCGCCACCCCGAGATGTACTACGAGGGTGTTCTGCCGGGCGCCCTTCTTATCGCGGATGAGTGTTCGCAAAATGTAATATTTGAATGAGACTTGCTCGTTTTGTCCTGTATGTATGAAAACTTCTATCGTTTTCGATATGCAACGCTTGTGTGAATTTAAAATATTACCTTCTGTTTGGCTGTTTATCCAATCTGAGAGATGCCTAGTCCTCGGCTTCTGCCCCCATGCCACGAGTGCCGGGGTGTTCGGGATAAACCTGAGCACTCTTGTTCCCATGTTTGGGTCCTTCGAGGGAGGTGCTCAGCACAACAAACAAGGCAACCGGATTAATAATGCTTTATCACTCTCACTTAGCCATATAATTCTATAATTTCAAATTTCGGCAAAGCCCCTGGTATTCGGAAGGCCAAATTCGGGGCGCGATACACGCCTGTAAGCCGGACGGAGCCGACCCCTCGCCCTAAGCGACATAAGTCTTTAGGGACTCGAAAAACCTTGCCGAATAGCGACCAGTCTCTCGCCTTATCATGACAGTCAATTTTAGCTTTCTCTACTGAGGTGCTCGGCCCGGCAGAACCGGGGCACAATCGCAGTAGTTCTCCTAGCGTTACCTTAGCCGATAGAGCGGAACATAAGGTACCAAAACATAGGAGCCGGGCAAACCCAATATTTGACCAAAAACATGATTCGGAGCTGATGCATATAATGCTTTTAGTTCGGGGTGCCGCACTTGTGAAAGTGTTCGGACTTTTCACACCATATTGTGGGTACGTAAGCCCCTGGTGCATTGGCCGTACCAGAGTGTATGGTTGCTAGGCGTCATTAATGAACACATAGATGTGTATACATATGACAAAAATGCGATAATAATCGTAATGTCATGCATTGTATATTAAAAAATTGCATTAAAGCAGAGTGATACAGATAGTGTAATGAGCAAAAGAGTAGGACTATGTCCCTTCCAAGGGCGAGCTGAGGAATTATGTGAAATCTATAATCCACCTGGGAATTCCGTAGTCATCGGCCTCCTTGGTTGTTGTATCATGTGTTCGGCAATAGAGCTGCCGGACAGAGTTTCCAGAGATTGAAGTCCTGAAAGAAAAAAGAAAAATAACCAAACGGGAAGCCCCTAGTGCAATTTAGGCCGCGTTTTGGGACGTGCCGTAGTTGTGCCTCCCCCTCCCCATCTATGCCCATGGTATTTTTAATGCGTAATGATGTACACGCGGCACGAACAACGTCGTTGGGCTGGGATTGGGGTGGCCATCGTATTGCTACGCGAGCTCAGATCGCGCCAGGCGGTCTATTTGCCGATTGCCCCGAGCGCGCTTGAAGGTGTCCGGGCTTTGAAACGCCGAACTGGTAGATTGCCTTGAGAGGCTGCTTTGCACTTCTGCTGCAAGGGCCGCGGTGTGCTCCTCTGTTCGGAGAGAGCGCTCTGTGTTTCCGTTGACTGTAATAACTCCGCGAGGTCTTGGCATCTTGAGCTTGAGGTATGCATAATGTGGTACCGCATTGAATCTAGCGAATGCGGTTCGTCCGAGCAGTGCGTGATAACCACTGCGGAACGGGACTATATCAAAGATTAACTCTTTGCTTCGGAAGTTATCCAGGGATCCGAAGACCACTTCCAGTGTAATTGAGCCTGTGCAGTGGGCCTCTACGCCTGGAATGACGCCTTTAAAGGTCGTCTTTGTGGGTTTGATCCTTGGGGGGTCTATACCCATTTTGTGCACTGTGTCATGATAAAGCAGGTTCAGGCTGCTGCCGCCGTCCATGAGGACTCGAGTGAGGTGAAATCCGTCGATGATTGGGTCTAGGACCAGTGCGGCGAATCCGCCGTGACGGATACTAGTGGGGTGGTCCCTGCGATCGAAGGTGATCGGACAGGAGGACCAAGGGTTGAACTTCGGGGCGACTGGCTCTAGCGCATATATGTCCCTGAGCGCACGCTTCCGCTCCCTCTTGGGGATGTGGGTTGCGTATATCATGTTCACCGTTCGTACTTGTGGGGGGAACCTCTTCTGTCCTCCGGTGTGCGGCTGCCGGGGTTCTTCCTCGTCATCGCTATGCGGCCCCTTGTCCTTGTTTTCGGCGATTAACTTGCCGGTCTGCTTGAACACCCAACAAATCCCTATTGGTGCGATTGGCTGGCTTGTCTAGGGTGCCGTGTATTTGACATGAGCGATCGAGTATACGGTCCAAGCTGGACGGACACGGTGTACTTTGTTTGAATGGCTTTTTCCGCTGACCGGGTTTAGATCCTTTGAATCCGGCATTGACTGCCGTATCCTCGGTACTTTCGCCGTTAATGCGACGCTTATGCTTGTTGCGACGTGACCTGCTGTTGCCATCCTTGGTATCTGAGGTACCATGGTTCTTTGATATGTTGTTACTGCGAGCCAACCAGCTATCTTCTCCCGCACAAAAGCGGGTCATGAGCGTCGTGAGGGCTGCCATAGATTTTGGCTTTTCCTGACCAAGGTGCCGGGCTAGCCACTCGTCTCGGATGTTGTGCTTGAAAGCCGCTAAGGCCTCCGCATCCGGACAGTCGATGATTTGGTTTTTCTTTGTAAGGAACCGAGTCCAGAATTGCCTGGCCGACTCTTCTGGCTGCTGAACTATGTGGCTCAAGTCATCGGTGTCTGGTGGTCGCACATAAGTGCCTTGAAAGTTGTCGAGGAATGCGGCTTCCAGATCTTCCCAACAGCTAATGGAGTCCGCTAGCAAGCTGTTAAGCCAATGTCGTGCTGGTCCTTTGAGTTTTAGTGGGAGGTACTTGATGGCATGTAAGTCATCACCGCGGGCCATGTGGATGTGGAGGAGGAAGTCCTCAATCCATATCGCGGGATCTGTTGTGCCGTCGTATGATTCAATGTTTACAGGTTTGAAACCTTCTGGGAATTGATGTTCCATTACTTTGTCTGTGAAGCATAAGGGGTGTGCGGCGCCTCTGTATTGGGCTATATCGCGACGCAACTCGTATGGGTCCTGCTCGCTATGTTCGGCCCGGCCGGATTTGCTTTTACTGTATCCGGCGTGATTTTTACCGTCTCGTAGAGTGGTGCGCCCTCGTGATCCATAGATCGATCTTGAGTGCTTTGCTTTGTCCTCCAATATGTCTCGCAGGTCTGGCGTATCTCCCCATGCCTTTTTATTTGGATGGCGTTGGGGTGGGGCTGAGCTTTCGGCAGGAATGCCTCTCTATCGCGACCACGAGGTGGCCGGTCAGCCGTATCATACGCTTCTTCCTCCAGTCGGGGTAGTAACCTGCGCCTTGGGTAACTCTTGGAGGGACGCTCGAGTTTATATTCCTCGGCTGCGAGGACTTTAGTCCATTTGTCAGCTAGCAGATCTTGATCAGCTTGAAGCTGTTGCTGCTTTTTCTTCAGGCTATTTGTTGTGGCCATAAGCCTGCGCTTGAAGCGCTCTTGTTCGACGGGATCCTCTGGTACGGCGAATTCATCATCGCCGAGGCTTGCCTCGTCTTCAGAGGGGGGCATGTAATTGTCATCCTCCTCCTCTCCGCCAGCCGCTCTCTCAGGAAAGCTGGCACCTTCATCCTCCTGATCTAACTCTTGCTGGAGGGGTTTTTCGTTGTCTTCGGCACTATCTGGAGTGTTATTATCTCCTGCGCCGGTATCACCACTTTTGCTTTGGCGGGACTTAGAGCGGCGCCGGTGACGTTGGCGCTTGGGTTGCTTCTTGGAGGGGTCATCCTCCGCTATCTCGTCGCCGTTGCCTTCATTGGGTGTATCCACCATGTATATGTCATACGACGAGGTGGCTTTCCAGTGCCCTATAGGTGCTGGTTCATGTTCGTCTCCTACATCGTCGTCCATACCATTGATGTATTCGGAGTCGACGTCGAGCATGTCGGTTAAATCATCGATAGTGGCTACAAAGTGGGTGGTGGGTGGGCGTTGAATTTCTTCGTCATCCGCATCCCAGTCCTGTTGGCCATAATCCGGCCAGGGCTCTCCTGACAAAGAGAGAGACCTTAGTGAATTCAGAATGTCATCGAAGGGCGAGTGCTGAAAGATATCCGTGGTAATGAATTCCATGATCGGCGCCCACTCGGATTCGATTGGCAGGGGCGCGGATGGTTCGGGGTCCGGAAGAGAGTCTGGCACCATGGAGTCACAGGCTGTGCAGAGGATTATGCTAGTGTTTGGCTTGATCACCGTCGAGACTGCAGCCCCTGAGGCAGTGTCTAGCCACCCGTCCTCGATTGGCGTAGTTGGCTCCGAGCTAAGGGTCGGAGCTGGTGTGGGCGCGGCCTCTGGAGTACCGTCCGGTGGTAGAGCTAGGTCATGCCCATCGAGATAGTGCGGCACGCCCGGCTGTGGCTCGAATCCGTCGAAGATCAAGTCTCTGCGGATGTCGGCCGTGTAGTTCAAACTTCCAAATCTGACCTGATGGCCAGGGGCGTAGCTTTCAATCTGCTCCAGATGGCCAAGCGAATTAGCCCGCAGTGCAAAGCCGCCAAATACGAAGATCTGTCCGGGGAGAAAAGTCTCACCCTGGACCGCATCGCTACCGACGATAGTAGGAGCCATCAAGCCTAACGGCAACGACACAGAGGAACTCTCAATGAAAGCACCAATGTCGGTGTCAAAACCGGCGGATCTCGGGTAGGGGGTCCCGAACTGTGCGTCTAGGCCGGATGGTAACAGGAGGCAAGGGACACGAAGTTTTACCCAGGTTTGGGCCCTCTTGATGGAGGTAAAACCCTACGTCCTACTTGATTAATATTAAATATATGGGTGTTACAAGAGTAGATCTACCACGAGATCAGAGAGGCTAAACCCTAGAAGCTAGCCTACGGTATGATTGTATGTTGTGATTGTTGTCCTACGGACTAAAACCCTCCGGTTTATATAGACATCGGAGAGGGTTAGGGTTACACAAGGCCGGTTACAAAGGAGGAGATATCCATATACGTATTGCCTAGCTTGCCTTCCACGCCAAGTAGAGTCCCATCCGGACACGAGACAGAGTCTTCAATCTTGTATCTTCATAGTCTAACAGTCCGGCCAATGGAGATAGTCCGGCTGTCCGGAGACCCCCTAATCCAGGACTCCCTCACCCCCTCTATGCAGCGGTGTAACCTATCTCTTACCTGCTGTAACCTCTACTTAAACATGGTGCTCAATGCTATATATTATTTCCCAATGATGTATGGCTATCCTATGATGTTTGAGTAGATCCGTTTTGTCCTATGGGCTATTTGATGATCAAGATTGGTTTGAGTTGCATGTTTTATTATTGGTGTTGTCCTATGGTGCTCTCCGTGTCGCGCAAGCGTGAGGGATCCCTATTGTAGGGTGTTGCAATATGTTTATGATTCGCTTATAGTGGGTTGCGTGAGTGACTGAAACACAAACCCGAGTAAGGGGGTTGTTGCGTATGGGATAAAGAGGACTTGATACTTTAATGCTATGGTTGGGTTTTACCTTAATGATCTTTAGTAGTTGCGGATGCTTGCTAGAGTTCCAATCATAAGTGCATATGATCCAAGTAGAGAGTTTAGGTTAGCTTATGCCTCTCCCTCATATAAAATTGCAATAATGATTACCGGTCTAGTTATCGATTGCCTAGGGACAGATAACTTTCTCGTAACAACAAACTTTCTACTAAAACTAACTTAGTTGTGTCTTTATCTAAACATCCACTTACTTTTATTTACATGCTCTTTATTATCTTGCAAACCTGTCTAACAACACCTACAAAGTACTTCTAGTTTCATACTTGTTCTAGGTAAAGCGGACATCAAGCATGTGTAGAGTTGTATCGGTGGTCGATAGAACTTGAGGGGATATTTGTTCTGCCTTTAGCTCCTCGTTGGGTTCGACACTCTTACTTATTGAAAACTGATGCGATCCCCTATACTTGTGGGTTATCAATTCTCCCAAAAGAAGAAGTAGAAGAGAAAAATCACCACCAAGAGAGAGGAGTAGAGATGACTGTTATGAACGAAGGACATCACGGAGAAGCAAGGATTTCGAAAGGAAGGACAAGTCATCAAAGAGCTACACAAAACTAAGACATCAAGCTCATGTTGGTGAATGGGTATCCGGCTCCGACTCCGACAATCACTCAGAAAGAAGTTATCACTCCGACTCCAAATATACTCAAGATGAAGGTGTTGCCGGTCTAGCACTTGTGTCAACCAACTCCTACGACATATTTGAGTCACCAAATGAAGGAATTGTGCTAAGTTGCTAAAATCTACCAAGTATTAAAATTGGGAAAAGGCTAGATTTTTATTTGGTCAAGTAGTCTAATCACCCCCCCTCTAGACATACTTTCGATCCTACACTTTTCCATAAACCATTTTATACGGAGACATACCCATAGGATCCTTATAAGCAGTTCTATAAGCCCACGATGCATCATCAAGTTTCTTAGACCAATTCTTTCTAGATCTATTAACAGTCTTTTGCATAATTAATTTAAGCTCTCTATTGCTTAATTCTACTTGACCAGTAGACTGGGGATGATATGGAGATGCAATTCTATGATTAACATCATACTTAGCAAGCATTTTACGGAAAGCACCATGAATAAAATGTGAGCCACCATCAGTCATTAAATGTCTAGGGACTCCAAACCTCAGAAAAATAACTTCTTTAAGCATCTTAATAGAAGTGTTATGATCAACACTACTAGTTGGAATAGCTTCTACCCACTTAGTAACGTAATCAACAACAACTAAAATATGTGTATACCCATTATAGGAAGGAAAAGGTCCCATATAATCAAAGCCCCAAACATCAAATGGTTCAATAACAAGTGAATAGTTCATAGGCATTTCCTGACATCTACTAATATTACCAATCCTCTGGCATTCATCACAAGATAAGACAAATGTACTGGCATCCCTAAATAGAGTGGGCCAATAGAAGCCGGATTGCAATACCTTATGTGCAGTTCTACCTCCAGCGTGGTGTCCTCCGTAAGACTTGGAGTGACACTTGCGTAGAATCTATTCCTATTCATGCTCAGGTACATAATGTCTAATAACACCATCTACTCCTTCTTTATAAAGGTGTGGATCATCCCAAAAGTAATGTCTTAAATCATAGAAAAACCTTTTCTTTTGTTGGTATGTGAAACTAGGTGGTATAAATTTAGCAACAATATAATTAGCATAATCAGCATACCATGGAGTACTATGAGAAGCATTTATGACATTTAATTGTTCATCATGAAAGCTATCATCAATAGGTAGTGGGTCATCAAGAACATTTTCTAACCTAGACAAGTTGTCTGCAACGGGGTTCTCAGCTCCCTTTCTATCAATAATATGCAAATCAAATTCTTGTAGCAAGAGAACCCATCTAATAAGTCTAGGTTTAGCATCTTTCTTTTCCATAAGATATTTAATAGCAGCATGATCAATGTGAATAGTTACTTTGGAATCAACAATATAAGGTCTGAACTTATCACATGCAAATACAACTGCTAAAAATTCTTTTTTAGTGGTAGCATAATTTCTCTGGGCACTGTCTAGAGTTTTACTAGCATACTAAATAGCATTTAATTTCTTATCAACTCTTTGTCCTAGAACAGCACCAACAACACAATCACTAGCATCACACATGATTACAAAGGGTAAACAATAGGAGCAGAAATCAAGGCTTTCTTAAGTATTTCAAATGCTTCTACACAATCATCAACAAAAACAAAGGGAACATCTTTTTGTAAGAGATTAGTGAGAGGCCTAGAAATTTTAGAGAAGTCTTTAATAAACCTCCTATAGAAACCAGCATGACCAAGGAAACTTCTTATACCTTTGATATCTTTAGGACATGGCATCTTTTCAATAGCATCTACTATAGCTTTATCAACTTCAATACCTCTTTCAGAAATTTTATGCCCCAAGACAACACCTTCGTTAACCATAAAGTGGCACTTCTCCTAATTCAAGATGAGATTTGTTTCTTCACATCTCTACAAAACTCGATCAAGGTTGCTTAAGCAATCATCAAAAGAAGTTCCGTAAACGGAGAAATCATCCATGAAAACCTCAACAATCTTTTCACAAAAGTCAGAGAATATAGCAGTCATACATCTTTGAAATGTAGCAGGTGCATTGCATAAACCAGAAGGCATACGTGTATATGCAAAGGTACCAAAAGGGCAAGTAAAAGTGGTTTTCTCCTGATCCTCTTTTGACATAGGTATTTGAAAGAAACCAGAATAACCATCTAGAAAGCAAAAATGAGTATGTTTGGATAGTTTTTCTAGCATTTGATCAATAAAAGGTAGAGGGTAATGATCTTTTCTAGTAGCTTTTCATGAAAATCAATTACCATTCTATAACCTGTAACAATTCTTTGAGGAATCAATTCATTCTTATCATTAGGAACAACAGTAATACCTCCCTTCTTACGGACACAATGAACTAGGCTTACCCATTGACTATCAGCAATAGGATCGATTATACCTGCCTCCAGAAGCTTTAGTATTTCATTTATTACCACTTCTTTCATCTTAGGATTTAACCGTCGTTGATGATCAACAACTGGTTTGGCATCTTTCTCCAATTTAATTTTGTGCTGACATAGAGTGGGGCTAATGCCCTTAAGATCATTGAGAGTATATCCAATAGCGGCTTGGTGCTTCTTTAGAGTTTTCAATAATTTCTTTTCTTCATGCTCTGAAAGGTTAGCACTAATAATAACAGGATATATCTTCTTTTCATCAAGATAAGCATATTTCAGAGTATCAGGTAATTGTTTAAGCTCAAACATAGGATCACCCTTAGGTGGAGGAGGATCCCCAAGGATTTCAATAGGCAAATTGTGTTTCAGAATATGTACTTGATTAAAGAATACTTCATCCATTTCCCTTCTTTCATTCATAAACATACCATTTTCATGGTCTAGCAAATATTGTTCTAAAGGATCATTAGGAGGCACAACAATAGAAGCAAGACCAATAATTTCATCCTTACTAGGCAATTCTTTATCACGAGGTTATCTAAGAAATTTAGAGAAATTGAAATCATGAGACATATCCCCTAAACCAATAGTGGCAGTATCTTTCTCGCAGTCTATCTTAGCATTAATAGTATTCAAGAAGGGTCTACCAAATATAATGGGAACCAAGAACAGCAAAATCTGTAGGATATTTTATTTTCCCACACAAGACTTCAATATCTCTAACAATCCCAATTGGTGATATAGTATCTCTATTAGCAAGCTTAATAGTAACATCAACATCTTCTATCTCAGCAGGTGCAATATCATTCATAATTTCTTTATATAAGGTATAAGGAATTCCACTCACGCTAGCACCCACATCACATAAGCCATGATAACAATGATCTCCAATTTTAACATAAACAACAGGCATGCCAACAACAGGTCTATGTTTATCTTTCATATCAGGTTTAGCAATTCTAGCAGCTTCATCACAGAAATAAATAACATGCCCATCAATATTATCAACCAAGAGATCTTTAACCATAGCAATACTAGGTTCAACTTTAATTTGCTCAGGGGGTTTAGGTGTTCTAGTATAACTCTTACGAACCACAGTTGAAGCTTTAGCATGATCCTTTTTTCTAACAGGAAAAGGGGGTTTCTCAATATAAGCAGTAGGAACAATAGGATCAACATTGTAAGTAATAGTTTCTTCTTCAACTTTAATACGTTCTACTACTTTAAATTCAATGGGAGGATGATATTTAAACCACTTCTCCTTAGGGAGATCAACATGAGTAGCAAAATATTCACAGAAAGAAGCTACTATCTCAGAGTCAAGTCCATATTTAGTGCTAAAATCACAAAAAGCATCGGTGTCCATAAAAGATTTAACACGATCAAACTTAAGGTTTATACCTGACTCTTTACCTTCATCTAGTTCCCAATATTCAGAGTTGCATTTAATTCTTTCCAATAAATCACATTCGAATTCAATATCCTTCTTCATATGGGAGCCAATACAAGAAGTATCGAGCATGGATCGATCATTATGAGAAAGCCGAGCATAATTTTTTTGAATAATAATTTCTCTTGAGAGTTCATGATTGGAACATGAATATAACATTGACTTAAGACTCCCCCAAGCTTGAGCGATACTTTCTCCTTCACGAGGCCAAAAATTACATATATAATTCCAATCACGATGAACCAGATGCATAGGATAAAACTTCTGATGAAATTCCAATTTCAATCGGTTGTAGTTCCATGATCCAATATAATCCAATAGCCTATACCATGTTAATGCCTTTCCCTTCAAAGATAAAGGGAAGACCTTCTTCTTGACAACATCCTCGGGCATGCCTGCAAGCTTAAATAATCCACAAACTTCATCCACATAGATTAGGTGCATATCGGGATGTAATGTTCCATCTCCTGCATAAGGATTAGCTAGCAGTTTCTCTATCATACCCGATGGAATTTCATAATAAATATTTTTAGTAGGTTTAGTAGGTTGAGGAGCAACTCTTTGCTCTTACGGTCAGTGTCAAGATACCCCGAATAAGCCCCTCAAAGGATTATTTTCCATAGTAACAAGTGACAGTAAATTTCAGCACACTATATAAATGTTTCCTTACCAAAGGCGCTTCACACCTCGGCAATGGTGCCAGAAAAGAGTCTTGATGACCCACAAGTATAGGGGATCTATCGTAGTCCTTTTGATAAGTAAGATTGTCGAACCCAACAAGGAGCGGAAGGAAATGCAAGTGGTTTTCAGCAAGGTATTCTTTGCAAGCACTGAAATTATCAATAACAGATAGTTTTGTGATAAGATAAATCATAACGGGTAACAAGTAAATAAAGTAACTAAGGTGCAGCAAGGTGGCCCAATCCTTTTTTTTAGCAAAGTACAAGCTTGGAAGAACTCTTATATAAAGAAAAGCGCTTCCGAGGACACATGAGAATTGTTGTCAAGTTAGTTTTGTAGCGACCCGACCTCAGACGGTCAAGTCTCTGTGTTTAAGTGTCATCCCTGGATCGGTATTGCTGACACACACATTACTCGAGGATTTATAACAGAGTTCAATCACACACATATTACATCGAATGTCTCAAAAGAGAACTTATTACAATAATATGGCTGAAAGCCATCTAAATAAGATAACAGCGGAAGCTTCGAAGGTAGAAGAGTCCATCCAACTCCACGGCAAAACTGAGTGCATGACAATGACCTAGCGCACCTTACTCTTCGTCTGAAAACTCTGCAACACAATACATTGCAGCCTGTGTAGGTCAGCACATGGAATATGCTGGCAAGATAACACTATAGGGCAATGAACAAATAATAGCTATCACTACATGCATATATGGCTGGTGGAGGCTCTATGGTTATCATTTGCATAAAGCTAGTTTTTCCCTACAACAAAGGAATATGTTTTATTTAACTACAAAGTTTGTTGAAATCATTGAGAAGGTTCCTCCAACTCAGTCCCCAAATAATATTTATAACCCAACAAATTAATTAAGTAAAGTGATGAGATCAAATTAATAATTCAAGTACCAGATACTCAAGATGTCCATAACTGGGACATGGCTAACCATGATTAGTTTGTACACTCTGTCGAGGTTTGCACACTTTTCCCCACAAGACTCGATCTCCTCCATTGTATATCTAGCACTGCATGGTGTTTGAGAAATAGATGACTTAGACATAGTCTTTCCGAAGTGGTCCCCTTAACCAATAGATAGGCCGTTACACCTACAATCCCCTACATCTGCTAGCCCATCATGGAAAGGATTCCCATAACCTACTAATGAAAGTTTCTAGCATGAACAATCTTATGATCCCTTTGAGCCTAGGTGACAAACCATAGGATGATCACACGGGTACTCCAGGATATCCTAGAACAACACTGGATTGCTCCAAGTGTCCGGACAACCACTGGGTGCTCTAGGGTGCCCCACCCAATCCACCCAGATGTGTATTAAAGTAGCCAACTTAGGTTAACCAATAATTAATAATAACTCTGACATCTTCATGAATCTCTCCAACCAATCCACGTCTACGAGCATAGCATAGCAATATAAGCATAATGTAGTAACACCCAGGGGTTTGAAATAAAAGGGCAATAGGTTCCTACCTCATCAGCTACTTCCCAAAACCCACATGTTAACAGATCGTACGCATGCAATGTTTGAGGGTTGAAACTAATGCATAAAAACTAGGTAATAAGGGATATGATCAAAGTGTTACTTGCCTTGCTGATGATCTGAAAACCCTAGCGATTCGTAGTAGCAAGCCTCACACTGCCGAAACTCTATCATGAACAAACAATAGCATACCTAAGCACTCAAGCATAAGATGCAAGGGTAAAACTTAAGAGAAAAGATAAACTGAAAGTTCAAGTAAAGAGCTTCGATTTGCAAAAACAATCAATCGAATCGGAGTCACGAAACTCAAACTACGATCAAAAGAAGTTCGAATTCAAATCTGCTTCAAACCAAATTTTAAATTGTCAAAACCATGTTCAAGTTGATTATCTGGAAAGAGGGAAACAAGATGAAGATTTTGGCGTTCGTTTCACTGGATTTGGACAAACGAGCAAAAAGTAACAAGGGTTTGAAGTTCAGGGACTAATCTACGATAAAAATAATTACGGATAGGTCCCTGGACGAAAATTAAAATAAAAAGAAAAACCTAACGAGCGAACTTCCGCTAACAGAGGCTAACGAGCGGATTCCTTCGTTAAAAGAGATGATTGGGTGAACGTTTTCTAAATAACATAACCTAAATAAAAACCGATCTAAACGAAATAAACCGAACTTTTACAAAAAAAAATGGGGTGACGGTTCTCTTTGGTTTTTACCGGTTCGGGTGAAGGAAACTGGCGGCAGCGGCTCCAACGAGGCGACGGGGCGGCGGTGACTATGCGGCTGCGGCGGCGGCAACGGCGGCGGCGACGGCAGCGGGGTGGAAGGCGGCGGTGGCTTATGGAGGAGGAGGGTCGGGCGATGCTTATAAAGGGGCCGGGGGGTGCTAGCTTGGGGAGGTGGCGATGGCGGGCGGTGTCTCGCTCGGACACGGCGGCGGCGAAGCCGGGCGCCGACCGGACTCCGGCTCGGGCGCAGGACAGGCGAGGCAGTGGCGCGCTGGGCTTCGGCCTGGCGCTAGCTGGGCCGACCTAGTTAGTATTTTTTTTAAATCGCCGCGAAAGAAAAATCCTAATAAAATATTAAAAAATTCTAAAAATAGTAGAAACAATTTTCACCGTCCAAACCTAATATTTAGGACAGGATGAACATTTTTCTGGCCTAAAATGCAGTTTTCAAAAATGTAAGTTTTTTCTCTAATTCAAATAAAATAGCAAATAAAATAGAAATTGATTTTAAAATTTCTGCTCCAATATTTCTTTTCTGTTGAAGAAGTCATATTATCTTCTCTCATTTAATTTTGTTATTGAAAATAATTGGAGGGAAAATATTAAAATCAAATTGATCCTTTATTCAAATTTGAAATAAATTCAAATATGAAATTTTAGTGAAACCTCCAACTCTCTCCTTGGGTCCTTGAGTTTCTTAAGATTTCTAGGATCACAACCAATTGCAAAAATAAAAAATATGCATATGCATATGATGACCTATGTATAACATCCAAGTTGAAAATTTTGATGTTGCAAACCTACCCCCCTTAAGATGAATCTCACCCTCGAGATTCGGGTTGGCTAGAAAATAGGCGTGGGTGGTCTTTCTGTAGGTCTTCCTCTCGCTCCCAGGTGGCTTCTTCCTCGGTATGGTGGCTCCACTGAACTTTGCAAAACTTGATAACCTTGCTGCATGTAACTTGGCTGCCAAACTCGAGAATCCTGACGAGTTTCTCCTTGTAGGTTAGGTCACTCTCCAACTGAATTGCTTCCAGGGGCACTTTATCTCTCAAAGGAATATCGGCCATCTCTGCATGGCACTTCTTTCAACTAGGAAACGTGGAACACATCATGAACTCCTAACAATCCTATGGGTAACTCCAACTTGTAGGCCACTTCTCCCATACGTTCCAAAACTCGATATGGTCCTACAAATCTTGGGGCTAACTTTCCTTTAACTCCAAATCGTTTAATTCCTCACAGTGGTGACACACGAAGATATGCTCTATCTCTAATTTCATAGACTACCTGCTTGCGTTTCGTATCAGCATAACTCTCCTGCCTGGACTGAGCTACCTTTAGTCTATCATGAATCAACTTAACCTTCTCTTCAGACTCTTTGATTAAATCTGGTTGGAACAACTGACGGCCTCCAACTTCATCCCACATCAATGGTGTCCTGCACCTCCTTCCATACAAAGCTTTGAAAGGGGCCATTTTCAAACTAGCTTGGTAACTGTTGTTGTGTGAGAACTCTGCGTAAGACAAATTATCATCCCAACTAGATCCATAATCTAGAGCACAAGCTCTCAACATGTCCTCCAAAATCTGATTGACTCTCTCGGTCTGTCCATCTGTCTGCGGATGAAAGGCTATACTGAATCCTAGGCTGGTACCCAAAGTCCGGTGCAACTGATTCCAAAACTTCGAAGTAAACTATGTTCCTCTATTTGATACGATGGTCCTCGGAACTCCATGCAGACATACGATCCTGGTCATATATATCTTGCCAACTTTGCGCTCGTATAAGTGGTTTTCACAAGGATAAAGTGGACCACTTTGGTCAAGCGATCAACCACTACCCAGATGGAGTCATGTCCTGATCTGGTCCTGGGTAATTCGGTGATAAAGTCCATGCCAAGCTTGTCCCACTTCCATTCGGGTATCGGCATAGGCTGAAGTAAACCTATTGGCTTCTAATGTTTTGCCTTAACACTCTGACATACATCACATACTACTACATACTCGGCAATATCCTTCTTCATACCGGTCCACCAAAAATGTTCCTTCAAATCCAAATACATCTTGGTGTTTCCGGGGTGAATCGAGTATGGCGAGTCATGAGCCTCTTGAAGTATTAACTTCCTGATCTCCGTATCATTGGGCACATAAATATGATCCTCAAACCATAAAGTTTCGTGCTCATCCTCACGAAAACCTTTGGCCTTTCCTTTGCTCATCTTCTCCTTTATCTCAGCAATCTCCTTGTGATCCTTCTGAGCTTCTCGAATCCTTCCCAATAACATAGACTAAACCTCCATTGCTGCAACAAATCCTCTTGGAACTATCTCCAAACGAAGTACCTTGAGATCATCGACTAACTCCTGCGGTAATCCTCCGCTTACGAGGGTATTGACATAACTCTTGCGGCTCAAAGCGTCTGCTGTGACATTGGCCTTTCCTGGATGATAGTGTAGTTTCATATCATAATCCTTTATTAGCTCCAACCATCTTCTCTGCCCGAGATTCAACTCCTTCTGCGTGAAAATATACTTCAAACTCTTGTGATCAGTGTATACATCACAACGGTTTACAATCAGAAAATGTCCCCAGGTCTTGAGCGTATGCACTACGGCTGCTAACTCCAAATCATGTGTGGCATAATTCAACTCATGAGGTTGAAGCTGGCGTGAGGCATATGGAACAATTCTTCCGTCTTGCATAGGTACACCTCCAAGTCCCAAGCGTGAAGCATCGTAATAAACTTGGAAATCCTTGCGTATATCCGGAAGGATCAGCACTGGGGCTGTAACCAAACGTTTCTTCAACTCCTGAAAACTGGCCTCACATTCCTTGGTCCATTTGAACTTGGTGTCCTTCTTCAACAGCTCTGTCATGGGTTTCACAATCTTGGAAAAAAATTCAATGAATCTCCTATAATATCCATCGAGTCCCAGAAAACTGCGGATCTCTCCTACTGAGGTGGGTGCCAACCACTCAGTGACAGACTGTACCTTGGTAGGGTCTACTGCTATACCTTCTCCTGATATAACATGTCCAAGAAATCCAACTTCCTTCAACCAAAAATCACATTTGCTGAACTTAGCATATAGCTGATGTTCCCTGAGCTTCTCGAGAACTAATCGCAAATGTTCCTTGTGTTCCTCTTCATTCTTCGAGTACACCAATATATCATCAATGAACACCACAACAAACTTATCCAAGAACTCCATGAACACCTTATTCATCATACTCATAAAATAGGCAGGGGTGTTAGTCAATCCAAATGACATGATCATGTACTCATATAGCCCATACATTGTGGTAAAAGCTGTCTTAGGTATATCCTGTTCTCGGATCTTCAGCTGGTGGTATCCTGATCGAAGATCAAACTTGGAGAATACTTTGGCTCCCTGTAGCTAGTCAAACAAATCGTTGATCATCGGTAGTGGGTACTTGTTCTTGATCGTCACTTCATTCAATGCACGATAATCAACAACCATTCTCAACGATCCATCCTTCGTCTCAACTAAGAGCACTGGGGCTCCCCACAGTGATGAACTTGGTCGAATGTAACCTTTATCCAATAATTCCTTAATCTCCTTCTTAATTTCCTCCAGATCGTTTGCGGGCATCCGATACGGTCTCTTTGATATAGGTCTGGTGCCTGGCAACAGATCTATTAAAAATTCTATGTCTCGATCTGGTGGCATGCCCGGTAATTCCGTTGGATATACATCCGGGTAATCCTTCACAATAGGCACTGTCGGATTTCGGGTTCCGGCTAAACCCTAGAGGTTCAAACACTGGGGTGCGCATGAAGATCTCTCCCCCCTCTCTAGCTCGCACACATCATAATCTCACGGTCTAGCTCAACGAACCCAAAGGACAAGAGGACACAAGGTTTATACTGGTTCGGGCCACCGATATGTTGTAATACCCTACTCCAGTGTGGTGTGATGGATTGCCTCTTGGGCTAAGGATGACCAATTACAAGGGAAGAACAGCCTCCTGAGGAGAGGTGTTCTTGTGCTTGGTGAACTTGTGTGGTTGAGGATGGGCTGAATCCTCTCTCTCCCTCCTCCTACTGTGGTGGCTAGTCCTATTTATAGAGGCCCCGGTCCTCTTCCCAAATATTGAGCGGGAAGGGATCCCACAATGGCCAAATTCGAAGGGAGACAACTAGTACAAGTTATCCTGACAAAAGTAGTCTTTGCCCGCCAAAGGCTCTGGTGGTGACGCCGTCTTGGGCTCCACAGTGACCTCTGTCCTGTTGTCCTGCTGGTCTTGGTCTTGTTTCACCAATATGTAAACCTTTGCCTAATGCCTCGGAACCCCTCGCCTGCGCTTGCCTCTTTAGCACCAAAGAGGAAACGAGGACATGATACATCCATTTTGCATCATGCTTTTATATCAATATTTATCGCATTATGGACTGTTATTTCACTTTATGTCACAATACTTATGACTATTCTCTCTTATTTTACAAGGTTTACATAAAGAGGGAGAATGCCGGCAGCTGGAATTCTGGGCTGGAAAAAGAGCAAATATTAGAGACCTATTCTGCGCAACTCCAAAAGTCCTAAAACTCCACGGAACATCTTAAAATAAATAAAGAAAAATCCTCGCCAAAGATGAAGGCCAGGGGGCCCACACCCTTCTCACGAGGGTGGGGGGCGCCCCCCCTAGGGCGCTCCCCCTACCTCATGGGCCCCCTGGTGGCTCTCTGACGTCCATCTTCTCCTATATGAGGTCTTTCGATGGGAAAAAAATAAGAAGAAACTCTTCGGGGCGAGACTCCGCCGCCACGAGGCGGAACCTTGGCGGATCCAATCTAGAGCTCTGGCAGAGCTGTTCTGCTGGGGAAACTTCCCTCTGGGAGGGGGAAATCATCACCATCGTCATCACCAACGCTCCTCTCATCGGGAGAGGGCAATCTCCATCAACATCTTCACCAGCACCATCTCATCTCCAAACCCTAGTTCATCTCTTGTATCTAATTCTTGTCTCAAAGTCCGGGATTGGTGCTAGTAGGTTGCTAGTAGTGTTGATTACTCCTTGTAGTTGATGCTAGTTAGTTTAATTGGTGGAAGATCATATGTTCAGATCCTATATGCATATTATTACCCCTCTGATTATGAACATGAATATGCTTTGTGAGTAATTACGTTCGTTCCTGAGGACAAGGGAGAAGTCTTGCTATGAGTAGTCAAGTGAATTCGGTATTCGTTTGATATTTTGATAAGATGTATGTTGTCTAGCCTCTAGTGGTGTTATGTGAATGTTGACTACATAATACTTCACCATTATTTGGGCCTAGAGGAAGGCATTGGGAAGTAATAAGTAGATGATGGGTTGCTAGAGTGACAGAAGCTTAAACCCTAGTTTATGCGTTGCTTCGTAAGGGGCTGATTTTGGATCCATATGTTTCATGCTATGGTTAGGTTTACCTTAATACTTTTGTTGTAGTTGCGGATGCTTGCAATAGAGGTTAATCATAAGTGGGATGCTTGTTCAAGTAAGAACAACACCCAAGCACCGGTCCACCCACATATCAAATTATCAAAGTATCGAACGGGAATCATATGAACGTGATGAAAACTAGCTTGACGATATTCCCATGTGTCCTCGGGAGCGCTTTTCCTATTATAAGAGTTTGTTCCGGCTTGTCCTTTGCTACAAAAGGATTGGGCCACCTTGCCGCACTTTACTTACTTTTGTTACTTGTTGCTCGTTACAATCTGTCTTATCACAAAACTATCTATTACCACTTATTTCAGTACTTGTAGAGAATACCTTGCTGAAAACCGCTTATCATTTCCTTCTGCTCCTCGTTGGGTTTGACACTCTTACTTATCGAAAGGACTACGATATATCCCCTATACTTGTGGGTCACTGGCACCGTTGCCGGGGAGTGTAGCGCCTTTGGTAGGTGGAATTTGGTAAGGAAAAATTTATATAGTGTGCCGAAATTTACTGTCACTTGTTACTATGGAAAGTAATTCTCTGAGGGGCTTGTTCGGGGTATCTTCACCCCGTCCAGTAGAGCAAAGAGTTGCTCCTCAACCTACTGAACCTATTGAAAATGAAACTCCTTTTGAATTTCCTTCGGGTATGATGGAAAAACGGCTAGATAACCCTTTTACAGGAGATGGAACAAAGCATCCTGATGAGCACTTAATATATGTGGATGAAGTTTGTGGATTATTTAAGCTTGCAGGTATACCCGATGATGTTGCTAAGAAGAAGGTCTTCCCTTTATCTTTGAAGGGAGACACATTGATATGGTATAGGCTATGTGATGATATGAGATCATGGGACTATAAAAGATTGAAGCTGGAATTTCATCCGAAGTATTACTCTATGCATCTTGTTCATCGTGATCACAATTATATATATAATTTCTAGCCTCGCGAAGGAGAAAGCATCGCTCAAGCTTGGGGGAGGCTTAAATCAATGTTATATTCATGCCCCAATCATGAGCTCTCAAGAGAAATGATTATTCAAAATTTATATGCTCGGCTTTCTGATAACAATCGCACCATGGTTGATACTTCTTGTGTTGGCTCTTTTATGATGAAGACTACTGAATTCAGATGGAATTTATTGGATAGAATTAAATGCAACTCTGAAGATTGGGACCTCGACGAACGTAAGGAGTCAGGTATGACACCTAAGTTTGATTGTGTTAAATCTTTTATGGATACCGATATTTTCCGTAAGTTTAGCACTAAATATGGACTTGACTCTGAGATAGTAGCTTCTTTCTATGAATCTTTTGCTAATTATGTTGATCTCCCTAAGGAGAAGTGGTTTAAATATCATCCTCCCATAGAAGTAAAAGTAGCTGCACCTATTAAAGTTGAAGAAAAGACTGTCACTTATAATGATCCTATTGTTCCTACTTCTTGTGTTGAGAAACCACCTTTCCCTGTTAGAATAAAGGATCATGCTAAAGCTTCAACTGTTGTTCGTAAAAGCAATATTAGAACTTATACACCTCCTGAGCAAGTTAAAGTAGAACCTAATATTGCTATTGTTAAAGATCTCTTGTCTGATAATATTGATCGGCATGTTATTCAGTTCGAAGGTGAAACTGCTAGAATTGCTAAACCTTGTGGTAAAGATAAACATAGACCTGTGGTAGGCCTGCCTGTTATTTCTGTTAAAATAGGAGATCATTGTTATCATGGCTTATGTGATATGGATGCTAGTGCTAGTGCAATACCTATTGACTTATACAAAGAAATTATGCATGACATTGCACCTGTTGAGTTAGAAGAAATTGATGTTACTATTAAACTTGCTAGTAGAGATACTATTTCACCAATGGGAATTGTTAGAGATGTTGAAGTCTTGTGTGGGAAAACTAAATATCCTGCTGATTTTCTTGTTCTTGGTTCTCCACAAGATAGTTTTTGTCCCATTATATTTGGTAGACCCTTCTTAAATACTGTCAATGCTACCATAGATTGCACAAAGAATGTTGTTACTGTTGGCTTGGATGATATGGTTCATGAGTTTAATTTCTCTAAATTTAGTAAACAACATCGTGAGGAAGAATTACCTAGTAAGGATGAAATTATTGGTCTTGCTTCTATTGCCATACCTCCTAGTGATCCTTTAGAACACTATTTGCTAGACCATGAAAATGATATGTTCATGAATGAAAGAAGAGAAATAGATGAAGTATTCTTTAAACAGGAACCTATTCTGCATCACAACTTGCCTGTTGAAATCTTAGGGGATCCTCCTCCACCCAAGGGAGATCCCGTGTTTGAGCTTAAACCTTTGCCTGATAATCTTAAATATGATTATCTTGATGAAAAGAAGATATATCCTGTTCTTATTAGTGCTAACCTTTCAGAGCATGAAGAAGAAAGATTATTGAAAACTCTGAAGAAGCACCGTGCTGCTATTGGATATACTCTTGATGATCTTAAGGGCATTACTCCCACTCTATGTCAACATAAAATAAATTTGGAAGCAGATGCCAAACCAGTTCGTGATCCTCAACGATGTCTGTATCCTAAGATGAAAGAAGTGGTAAGAAAAGAAATACTAAAGCTTCTGGAGGCAGGTATAATCTATCCTGTTGCTAAGAGTGAGTGGCTAAGTACCGTCCATTGTGTCCCTAAGAAGGGAGGTATTACTGTTGTTCCTAATGATAAAGATGAATTGATTCCACAAAGAATTATCACAGGTTATAGGATGGTAATTGATTTTCGTAAATTAAATAAAGCTAATAAGAAAGATCATTACCCCTTAACTTTTATTGATCAAATGCTAGAAAGATTATGCAAACATACACACTATTGCTTTCTAGATGGTTATTCTGGTTTCTCTGAAATACCTGTGTCAGCTAGAGATCAATCAAAGACTACTTTTACATGCCCTTTTGGTACTTTTGCTTATAGACATATGCCTTTTGGTTTATGTAATGCACCTACTACCTTTCAAAGATGCATGATGGCTATATTCTCTGACTTTTGTGAAAAGATTTGTGAGGTTTTCATGGACGACTTTTCCGTCTATGGTTCCTCTTTTGATGATTGCTTGAGCAATATTGATCGAGTTTTGCAGAGATGTAAAGAAACTAATCTTGCCTTGAATTGGGAAAAGTGCCACTTTATGGTTAATGAAGGTATTATCTTGGGGCACAAAGTTTCTGAAAGAGGTATTGAAGTTGATAAAGCCAAGGTTGATGCGATTGAAAAGATTCCATGTCCCAAGGACATCAAAGGTATAAGAAGTTTCCTTGGTCACGCCGGATTTTACAAGAGGTTCATTAAGGACTTCTCAAAAATTTCTCGGCCCCTGACTAATTTATTGCAAAAAGATATACCATTTGTCTTTGATGATGATTGTGTAGAAGCATTTGAAATACTTAAGAAAGCATTAGTCTCTGCACCTGTTGTTCAGCCACCTGATTGGAATTTACCCTTTGAAATTATGTGTGATGCAAGTGATTATGCTGTAGGTGTTGTTCTAGGGCAAAGAGTTGATAAGAAATTAAATGTTACTCATTATGCTAGCAAGACTCTAGACAATGCTTAAAGAAATTATGCTACTACTGAAAAAGAGCTTTTAGCAGTTGTATTTGCTTGTGATAATTTTAGATCTTATATTGTTGATTCTAAAGTAACTATTCAAATTGATCATGCTGCTATTAAATATCTTATGGAAAAGAAAGATGCTAAACCTAGACTTATTAGATGGGTTCTCTTGCTATAAGAATTTGATTTGCATATTATTGATAGAAAGGGAGCTGAGAACCTCATTGCAGACAACTTGTCTAGGTTAGAAAATATTCTTGATGACCCACTACCTATTAATGATAGCTTTCCCGACGAACAATTAAATGTTATAAGTACTTCTCGTAGTACTCCATGGTATGCTGATTATGCTAATTATATTGTTGCTAAGTTTATACCAGCTAGCTTCACATTCCAGCAAAAGAAAAAGTTTTTCTATGATTTAAGACATTACTTTTGGGATGACCCACATCTTTATAAGGAATGGGTAGATGGTGTTATTAGGCGTTGTGTACCTGAGCATGAACAGGAACAGATCCTACGCAAGTGTCATTCCGAGGCTTATGGAGGACACCACGCTGGAGATAGAATTGCACATAAGGTATTGCAATCTGGTTTTTATTGGCCTACTCTCTTCAAGGATGCCCGTAAGTTTGTCTTGTGATGAATTTCAAAGAATTGGTAATATTAGTAGACGTCAAGAAATGCCTATGAATTATTCACTTGTTATTGAACCATTTGATGTTTGGGGCTTTGATTATATGGGACCTTTTCCTGCCTCTAATGGATACACACATACTTTAGTTGCTGTTGATTACGTTACTAAATGGGTAGAAGCTATTCCAACTAGTAGTGCTGATCATAACACTTCTATTAAAATGCTTAAAGAAGTTATTTTCCTGAGGTTTGGAGTCCCTAGATATTTAATGACCGATGGTGGTTCACACTTTATTCATGGTGCTTTCCGTAAAATGCTTGCTAAATATGGTGTTAATCATAGAATTGCATCTCCTTATCACCCACAGTCTAGTGGTCAAGTAGAGTTGAGCAATAGAGATCTCAAATTAATTTTGCAAAATACTGTTAATAGGTCTAGAAATAATTGGTCCAAGAAACTTGATGATGCATTATGGGCTTATAGAACTGCATACAAAAATCCTATGGGTATGTCTCCGTATAAAATGGTTTATGGAAAATCATGTCACTTACCTCTCTAACTAGAACATAAGGCATATTGGGCTATTAAAGAGCTTAACTATGATTTTAAACTTGCCGGTGAAAAGAGGTTATTTGATATTAGCTCACTTGATGAATGGAGAACCCAAGCTTATGAAAATGCCAAGCTGTTTAAAGAAAAAGTTAAAAGATGGCATGACAAAAGGATACAAAAGCGTGAGTTTAATGTAGGTGATTATGTATTGCTATACAACTCTCGTTTAAGATTTTTTGCAGGAAAACTTCTCTCTAAATGGGAAGGCCCCTATGTTATCGAAGAGGTCTATCGTTCCGGTGCCATAAAGATCAACAACTTCGAGGGCACAAATCCGAAGGTGGTAAACGGTCAAAGAATTAAACATTATATCTCAGGTAATCCTATAAATGTTGAAAGCAATATTATTGAAACCGTAACCCCGGAGGAATACATAAGAGACACTTTCCGGAACGTTTCAGACTCCGAAAAGGAATAGGTATGTGGTACGGTAAGTAAACTGACTCCAAAACAATTTTAAGGCAATATTTCTCCATTTTGGAATATTTAGAAAAATAGAAAAATAAGTAGCAGTCCGAGAAGGACACGAGGGCCCCACGAGGGTGGTGGGCGTGCCCTACCCCCTGGGAGCGCCCCCTACCTCGTGAGCACCTTGTGTGCCTTCCGGACTCCGTTTTCTTGCACGTTACATATTTTGGTCAGTAAAAATTCACTATATAACCTCCCGAAGGTTTTGACTCCCGTATCACGCAACTATCCTCTGTTTTCGTTTCGAGCTATCCCGTTGCGGATTAAATCAACATGTCTTCCCAGGATTCGGAAGGAGAAAGCTATGTGGATGATTACTTAGCAAATCCAAAGGTCTATGGAGATGTGGAACATGATGGATGGACCACGGAGGAAGAAGAGGACTATGAACCCAAAGGGAAGGAGGAGACAAGCTCAGATGAAGATGAAGCACCATTACCTCAACCTGGGGACATGCACGTGGAGTTCAAAAAGTCAAGTCTCCCTGATAGGGTAAAGAAACCCAAGTTTGAGTTTATCCCTTTTCGTCTCTTGCAGGAAAATAAGCAGGACCTATGCAAAAAGATATTAACCCTGGAGTGGGAGATTGATGATCTGAGGGATCAAAATGCCGTCCTCAAGCGCAAATTAAGGGAGAAGCCTAAGCCATCAACTAAGCCAACATCACCACCACCTTCTTCACCGACAAAGGAGATATAATCACATGGGTATGGGCACTCCCCTTGGCAACTACCAAGCTTGGGGGAGGTGCCCTCGTATCGTATCACAATCACAACTCCTATCTTTACCATTTTTCTTAGTTCAATCCTATTAGTAGTATCTTGATCTAGTAGAATAAAGTTTATGGCATGATCTAGTTTTGAGTTTGCTTTATGATCTCTCTATGTAATCGAGTCCGTGAGCTATATATAATAAAGATTAGTGTTGAGTCAAGGGCTTGAGTATTTAGCCATGATCTTGGGTGAATAAAAGAAAAGAGAAAAGAATAAAAAGAAACAAAAAGTTCATATTGATCTTATTGAGAGTAATGACTTCACATAGAAAGAGTATGATGATTAAAAGTTGTTGGGGGTTGGCAAACATAGCTTTGGTCATTGTTGCAATTAATAGGAAGTAACAAGGAAAGAGAGGTTTTCACATATAGATATATTATCATTGACATCTTTTATGATTGGGAGCACTCATTAAAATATGACATGCTAAAGAGTTGATGTTGGACAAGGAAGACAATGTAATGAGTTATGTCTTCCTTATATCTGAGATAAAGTATGTTGTCATGGATCCTCTAACTTGTTGAGCTTGGCTTTCCCCCTCATGCTAGCCAAATTCTCAGCACTAAGTAGAAATACTACTTGTGCTTCCAAATACCCTTAAACCAGTTTTGCCATGAGAGTCCACCATATCTACCTATGGATTGAGTAAGATCCTTCAAGTAAGTTGTCATCGGTTCAAAGCAATAAAAATTGCTCTAAATATGTATGATTGATTGGTGTGGGAGAAATAAGCTTTATACGATCTTGTGATGTGGAAGTAATAAAAGCGACAGACTGCATAATAAAGGTTCATATCACAAGGGGCAATATAAAGTGACGTTCTTTTGCATTGAGATTTTATATATCCAACCACAAAAGCGCACGGCAACCTCTGCTTCCCTCTACGAAGGGCCTATCCTTTATTATTATCTTCTACCTTATGCAAGAGTCATGGTGATCTTCACCTTTCCTTTTTCATTTTATCCTTTGGCAAGCTCAGCATGTTGGAAAGAACATGATATATATATATATATATATATATATAATTGGATGTAGGGGATCATGAACCATTATTGTTGACATTACCCTTGAGGTAAAAGGTTGTGGGGCAAAACTATAAGCCCCTATCTTTCTCTGTGTCCGATTAAAACTCTGTAACCACAAGTATCGCGTGAGTGTTAGCAATTATGGAGGACTAAATGATAGTTGAGTATGTGGACTTGCTTTTTAGCTCTGACATAGACTCTTTCCGATGTTATGATAAATTGCAATTGCTTCAATGACTGAGATTATAGTTTGTTGGAGCCCAATAAGGTTTATGATTTATACTTTTGCATTGTGAATAGATCATCACTTGAACATAAGAAATCATATGACAAAATCTATATATGTTGCTGCTATGAGAATAATCATGATGCCTTCATGTTCGTATTTTATTTTTATCGACGCCTCTACCTCTAAACATGAGGACATATTTATTGTTATCGGCTTTTCGCTTGTGGACAAGCGAGGTCTAAGCTTGGGCGAGTTGATACGTCCATTTGCATCATGCTTTTATATCGATATTTACCGCATTATGGACTGTTATTTCACTTTATGTCACAATACTTGTGGCTATTCTCTCTTATTTTACAAGGTTTACATAAAGAGGGAGAATGCCGGCAGCTGGAATTCTGGGCTGGAAATGGAGCAAATATTATAGACCTATTCTGCGCAACTCCAAAAGTCCTAAAACTCCACGGAACATCTTAAAATAAATAAAGAAAAATCCTCGCCAAAGATGAAGGCCAGGGGGCCCACACCCTTCTCACGAGGGTGGGGGGCGCCCCCCCCCTAGGGCGCTCCCCCTACCTCATGGGCCCCCTGGTGGCTCTCTGACGTCCATCTTCTCCTATATGAGGTCTTTCGATGGGAAAAAAATAAGAAGAAACTCTTCGGGGCGAGACTCCGCCGCCACGAGGCGGAACCTTGGCGGATCCAATCTAGAGCTCTGGCAGAGCTGTTCTGCTGGGGAAACTTCCCTCTGGGAGGGGGAAATCATCACCATCGTCATCACCAACGCTCCTCTCATCGGGAGAGGGCAATCTCCATCAACATCTTCACCAGCACCATCTCATCTCCAAACCCTAGTTCATCTCTTGTATCTAATTCTTGTCTCAAAGTCCGGGATTGGTGCTAGTAGGTTGCTAGTAGTGTTGATTACTCCTTGTAGTTGATGCTAGTTAGTTTAATTGGTGGAAGATCATATGTTCAGATCCTATATGCATATTATTACCCCTCTGATTATGAACATGAATATGCTTTGTGAGTAATTACGTTCGTTCCTGAGGACAAGGGAGAAGTCTTGCTATGTGAATTTGGTATTCGTTTGATATTTTGATAAGATGTATGTTGTCTAGCCTCTAGTGGTGTTATGTGAACGTCGACTACATAACACTTCACCAATATTTGGGCCTGGAGGAAGGCATTGGGAAGTAATAAGTAGATGATGGGTTGCTAGAGTGACAGAAGCTTAAACCGTAGTTTATGTGTTTCTTCGTAAGGGGCTGATTTTGGATCCATATGTTTCATGCTATGGTTAGGTTTACCTTAATACTTTTGTTGTAGTTGCGGATGCTTGCAATAGAGGTTAATCATAAGTGGGATGCTTGTTCAAGTAAGAACAGCACCCAAGCACCGGTCCACCCACATATCAAATTATCAAAGTATCGAACGCGAATCATATGAACGTGATGAAAACTAGGTTGATGATATTCCCATGTGTCCTCGGGAGCGCTTTTCCTATTATAAGAGTTTGTTCTGGCTTGTCCATTGCTACAAAAGGATCGGGCCACCTTGCTGCACTTCACTTACTTTTGTTACTTGTTGCTCGTTACAATCTGTCTTATCACAAAACTATCTGTTACCACTTATTTCAGTATTTGTAGAGAATACCTTGCTGAAAAACGCTTATCATTTCCTTCTACTCCTCGCTGGGTTCGACACTCTTAGTTATCGAAAGGACTACGATAGATCCCCTATACTTGTGGGTCATCAGGACACTACGCACATTGGCGCTCGCCTGGCTCCAGTCGTCATGGCTTGTGTCACAGAAACCTCGTGAGGTGTCCCTTGCCTTGATCTCTCCACCCCTCGCGAGCCAGCCTGGTGGGGCAGCCCCCGAGGAGGTCTTGTGTCGTCCGCCTCGCGAGGCTTGGCCCCTCGCGAGGGTCTTAAGTGTTTGCTAGTGAAGATGGGTCGTACAGGGCCGCTGGTGGAGCCACGCCGTGGGCTGCAGGTAGGCAAGCCTGGGGACCCCCGTTCCCAGGACGCCGACAGTAGCCCCCGGGCCCAAGGCGCGCTCAGGCTTGGCTTCAGATGAAGCTAAGGTGCAAGCGCGTAGAGCCGCGGGCCCCAATAGTCTGCGGCCCCGGTTGATGCGTTGCTATTGATTGGACGTGGGCGTCTCCGCTTCCCCATGCCGCCTCGGCAACTGCCCGACTTGACGAGTCCTTGTTGCATGCAGAAAAAGATCATTATTACCTTAGATCATGGAGGCCGGCGGTTCGCCTCCCCTTGGCAATAAATGGGAAGAGGGGGGCGGAGCCCGTGTCACCCATCTCTCCTTTTGCTTCTCCTGCTCCTTCTTCTTCCTTGCTTCGCTGCCGATAGTGACACCCATGGCGCTTGCGAAGAGGCTCTCGGCTGCAGAGAAGGGGAAGGCTCACCAGGAGGGGCCTGGCTCACTGCCACCCAAGAGGGGCATGGCCGTCCCCGCAAGCACACCATGACCCCCGTCGCGGCCCCTCGCGGTCGCGGTGGCACCTCTTCACGTGGTGGGAGTCGCCCAGGTCGTGGCAGCCCCGTCGATGAAGGGAGGCACACCATGGTCGCGCGGCCTCCCAGGCCACGCTTCCACTTGGCAGAAGTGCTTTTGGAGTTCGTCGTGTGGTCATAGAATCCGGCCGGTACTTGGCTTTAGCTCCCGCGCTTCTTCGCCGGCGAGCTGCCAGCCAAGGTCCAGGCGGTCTTTGGCTATAGGCGGACGACTACTGCAGCAAGGCTTCATGGGTCGCGGTTGAGGTCTTCGCCGCAGGCAACGCAGCCCTGGCCTGCGGCTGGCAGACGTTTGCTCGCGCGTGCTGTTGGTGTCAAAACCGGCGGATCTCGGGTGGGGGGTCCCGAAATGTGCGTCTAAGGTAGATGGTAACAGGACGCGGGGGACACAGTGTCTATCCAGGTTCGGGCCCTCTCGATGGAGGTAATACCCTACTTCCTGCTTGATTGATCTTGATGATATGAGTATTACAAGATTTGATCTACCACGAGATCGGAGAGGCTAAACCCTAGAAGCTAGCCTATGGTATGATTGTTCTTGTTCTACGTACTAAACCCTCCAGTTTATATAGACACCGGAGGGGGCTAGGGTTACACAGAGTCGGTTACAAGGGAGGAGATCTACGTATCCGATTTGCCAAGCTTGCCTTCCACGCAAAGGAGAGTCCCACCCAGACACAGGACGAAGTCTTCAATCTTGTATCCTCATAATCCAACAGTCCGGCGAAGGGATATAGTCCGACTGTCCGAGGACCCCCTAATCCAGGACTCCCTCAATAGCCCCTGAACCAGGCTTCAATGACGATGAGTCCGGAGCGCAGATTGTCTTCGGCATTGCAAGGCGGGTTCCTCCTCCGTATACTCCATAGAAGATTTTGAACACAAGGATAGTGTCTGGCTCTGCAAAACAAATTCCACATACCATCGCAGAGAGTATAATTTTTCCACAAATCTAATCTGCCGACAACTTTTCATAAACAAATCTAATCTGCCGACAACTTTTCATAACGTGACATCACGCCACGGCCCCGATCATTATTCGAACCGTTTTTCCCTGCCCGCCACTGCACGTGTTGCGAGGCGGTTTTATTGGCACGTCTTGTCGAAGCAGAGATCATGTCCCCTTATAACGGGATTCTCATCAATACGGGTATGGGTAACCCAATCGTGCTCGTTAGTATGACTCCTCGATTTTAGGCAAGTTCCAAACGGCCACGCGGAGGATGCTTGATATTCGCCCTCTTTATAAAGGGGCCAAAGCCTGTCCTTTTCTTCTCGCGCTCAATCCCTCCCTTCCCCCACCTCGAGTTCCAACACCCAAGGCTTAGGCAAAGCACTTTGGACCTTCAATCATGTCCGGATCCAACCTCCAGGGCCATTGGATGGCTTCCTCTGTCATAGAGGAGGACATCAAGAAGCTAAGGGAGGCCAGGTATCTGACCGCCGAAATCTTGCACAGGCTGCCTGCCTGAGGACAGGTCATCCCCACTCCCGAACCCAACGAGAGTGTCGTATTTGTCTCTGACTTCCTCCGAGGGATAGGCTTTAGTCTTGATCCCTTCGTCAGAGGGCTCATGTTCTATTATGGGCTTGATTTCCATGATCTTGCTCCGGATTCCATCCGTTACATCTCGTCGTTTATCATCGTATGTGAAGCCTTCCTCCACATCACTCCACACTTCGGCTTATGGCTCAAGACCTTCAATGTGAAGCCAAAGATGATCGATGGGCGAAATGCAGAATGCGGAGGTGCCTCAATAAGCAAAGGCGTCGATGCCCCATGGCCAAAGGGTTCCTTCCCGGAGATGTCCAACTTATGGCAGCGGGAGCGGTTTTACATCACAGCTCCCCGAAGTACTAAGTGGGTGGCTACCCCCGCCTTCCGTTTGGGCCCCCAACCACAACTGGCGTCATGGGTTAACAAGGGGCTAGACTGGGGGCCGGTTAATGACGTGCCAACATTGCAAAGTCGCATCAGTGATCTCCTCAAGAGGGATGCCAGTCTCATCAAAGTAATGCAAGTTATGCTCGTTCGTCGGGTCCTGCCATGCCAACGTCGATCTCTCCGTATGTGGGAGTTCAACCCAGAAGGACCATGAACTATTCAGCAGTTCTTCGGCGTGACGCTCGAAGAGATGTATGGATCGTTCTTTGGATCACGAATAAAGTGTCCGGACTCCACCGAGGATGTGGGTCTCAACTGTAATCATCCAGATACCCAGGTAAGTATTTCCACGACCGAACACGCTGTCTTTTCATTTGCCATGACATAATTCTGAAAAGATTGCTCTTGGCCAGGAATGGATAAGAAAGGCAAAGATGATCAGGTGTCCGGCCCCCCTTCCTGAAGACTCGCCGGATCCTGTACTAGCCAGGATGCTGGAGTACGCACCGTATCAAGTGCCCTCGGGGGAAGATAAAGGGAGAGACGAAAAAGCCGAAAGCGAGCCTAACGCATTACTCGTCCAAACCGAGGGAATTAATACCTCCACGAAGGAGGATAATCGGAGAGAAGAATCTGAAATTCCCTCTCCCCAAGGAAGGAAAAGGACCGCCCCTGAAGACTTGGAAACAAGGGTTTCCAAATGAGAGAAGAAACCCTTGCCAGGGGGCCCAGACCCAGAGGGCATCCTTACCACACAGTGCCCGCAAGGGGGTCAGCCCTCCACCGAGCTGTAAGTGAACAAAAGTACTTTTGGTAGATATATTCTGCTTTATCTCCACAGACAATAATCGAGACATATGTCTTGCAGTCCGGATCGAAGCCCTTCACGATAGAGTTCGTCTTCGGGGGATCTTCTTCCGGAGATGATGGAGAGTGAGACGACTCCCCTTGTCTCCCCGCCTCTCGGGGTGGATGACCCTGTGGTGTCATCACGGAGGATTTCTCCTGATCCGCCAAGGCCAGAAGATAACCCTTCGGCCACCCGAAGTCCGGAGTATTCGGCTCCTAAGGGGAGCAACAGAAAGAGTCTGGGATTGTTCGGTGTGCAACCGGACATACTGACGGGTCTTTTGGAGCAAGCAACTATCTCAGAGGAGCATCATACTTTAATGGGTATGGTGGTTGAGAGGATATCATCCGCCAAAAGTGGGTTGGATGAAGCTTTTACAAGCCTGCTACAAGGCTTTGAGGTATGCAAAGTAATATATAAAAACTTTTTTGACGGTACTTCACACGCTAGGTGTGCTCTATACAGATAGTAGCCCCTGAGACTCTGGTTGATGTCCCTAGGCGGCAAACAGAGGATCATAGTCCCAGGTAATGATCGCGCTACTTTCATGTGCAGGCAGCGGTGATACGTCTCCAACGTATCTATAATTTTTGATTGCTCCATGCTATATCATCTACTGTTTTAAAACATTATTGGGCTTTATTATCCACTTTTATATTATTTTTGGGACTAACCTATTAACCGGAGGCCCAGCCCAGAATTGCTGTTTTTTGCCTGTTTTAGGGTTTCGAAGAAAAGGAATATCAAACGGAGTCCAAACGGAATGAAACCTTCGGGAATGTGACTTTCTCATCGAATACAACTCAGGAGACTTGGACCCTATGTCAAGATACGTAATAGGAGGCCACGAGGTAGGGGGGCGCGCCTACCCCCCTCCCCCCCAGGCGCTCCCTCCACCCTCGTGGGCCCCCCTGTTGCTCCACCGATGTACTTATTCCTCCTATATATATCCACGTACCCCCAAACGATCAGAACAGGAGCCAAAACCCTAATTCCACTGCCGTAACTTTCTGTATCCATGAGATCCCATCTTGGGGCCGGTTCTGGAGCTCCGCCGGAGGGGGCATCGATCACGGGGGGCCTCTACATCAACACCATAGCCCCTCTGATGAAGTGTGAGTAGTTTATCTCAGACCTACGGGTCCATAGTTAGTAGCTAGATGGCTTCTTCTCTCTTTTTGGATCTCAATACAATGTTCTCCCCCTCTCTTGTGGAGATCTATTCGATGTAATCTACTTTTGCGGTGTGTTTGTTGAGATCGATGAATTGTGGGTTTATGATCAAGTCTATCTATGAATAATATTTGAATCTTCTTTGACTTCTTTTATGTATGATTGGTTATCTTTGCAAGTCTCTTCGAATTATCAGTTTGGTTTGGCCTACTAGATTGATCTTTCTTGCAATGGGAGAAGTGCTTAGCTTTGGGTTCAATCTTGCGGTGTCCTTTTCCGGTGACAGTAAGGGCAGCAAGGCACGTATTGTATTGCCGCGATCGAGGATAACAAGGTGGGGTTTTCTTCATATTGCATGAGTCTATCCCTTTACATCATGTCATCTTGCTTAAGGCATTACTCTGTTTTTAACTTAATACTCTAGATGCATGCTGGATAACGGTCAATGAGTGGAGTAATAGTAGTAGATGCAGGAAGGAGTCGGTCTACTTGTCTCGGACGTGATGCCTATATACATGATCATGCCTAGATATTCTCATAATTATGCTCAATTCTGTCAATTGCTCAACAGTAATTTGTTCACCCATCGTAGAATACTTATGCTCTCGAGAGAAGCCACTAGTGAAACCTATGGCCCCCGGGTCTATCTTCATCATATTGTTCTCCTACTACTTTGCTATTTACTTTGCCTTTATTTTACTTTGCATCTTTATCATAAAAGTACCAAAAATATTATCTTATCATATCTATTAGATCTCACTCTCGTAAGTGGCCTCATAGGGATTGACAACCCCTATTTGTGTTGGTTGCGAGGATTTATTTATTTTGTACAGGTACGAGGGACTTGCGCGTAGCCTCCTACTGGATTGATACCTTGGTTCTCAAAAACTAAGGGAAATATTTACGCTACTTTGCTGCATCATCCCTTCCTCTTCGGGGAAAACCAACGCAGTGCTAAAAGAGGTAGCAAGCGGATGGTCCGGTGGCTGGCCGGACTGCTGAGTTGGCTGGACTGAGCCGGAAACTGGACGCAGCAGATGCCGACATTGCGCTCGTGAACAAGCAGCTTGACAAGGCATAGTGTATGTATTTTCGGGTGGTCAACAAGTATTAAGAGGAGCATGATGCTAGTATCAATAACCTGTTTTCACTGTAGATGGAGCTGCCGCCGTGGAGACCCTTCGAGCGGAACATGCCCGAGCCAAGGAACAAGCCAGGAGAAGTGATGTGGCCGCCCTAAAGGCGGCCGAAGACTTAAGAGCCGAACAGGATGCTCATCGCAAGAGCGAAGATGAAATAGCCAAGATGGATGTTGAGCTGAAAGATGCCACTGGCCGATATGAGCTTCTTGAAAAGGAAAGCCAAGTGAGGGCGGCTGACCTGAAGAAAGCCGTGGAGGTGTCAGGACCCCGACTCAATGCCACATCGACCTAGCATGTAACACCTCATATCACTTTGCGGCCTCACGCACGGTATTCCCACGGGTGTCGCCTTACCTTTGCCCGGGACCGTTTGCGCCTTTTGGCACACGTATATGACAGTGTCGCTAGCATCCATATGATAAGGAGCCCGGGCTGACATGGCTAGTCGTAAACCCAAAGTGGCACAGACTTACAGGGACAGGCATCCATGATCCAGCATCGAACGTGTCGGTCATCAGCGAGTGAATCCAGGCTGTAGCACTGGGCTAGCAGGACTCCGGTGAACCGGGCTGTAGCGGGCTAACAGGACTCCGGTATTCATCGCGTGACATTTCCCCGAAGGGACAGACACAGGAACGAAGAAGGACACATGCCGGCCAGCCTAAGTGTTCCGGAGCAGTAGCAAGCTACCAAGGCTCAATGGAAACACTAGGAGACATTTCCCGGTAAGAGAGGCTACTAAAGATAAACAACTAGATGATCAGATCCCACACATACCAAGCATTTCAATAACATACACACAATATGCTCGATATGTGCAAATACAACATGGCATCACAACATGACTCTACGACTCAAGTATTTAATCAATAGGCTCCGAGGAGCGAGATATTACAAACATGGGTCTCATGACCCAACACTCAGAGCATACAAGTCAAAGCACAAGCGGAAGCTATCATGTCTGGGTACAGACATCTATAAATGAAAAAGGCTGAGAAGCCTGACTATCTATCAGATCCTGCCGAGGGCACAAGATCGTAGCTGAGGTAACAAGCTAAACGTCGAAGTCCACATGGAACTACTAGTGAGACTGAAGTCTCTCTGCAAAAACATAAAATAGGCAAACGTGAGTACAAATGTACCCAGCAAGACTTACATCAGAACTAACTACATATGCATCATTTTCAACAAGGGGATGGTGGGGTTTAACTGCAGCAAGCCAGCTTTGACTCGGTGGCTATCCTAAACTACGACTGCAAGCAACTCTTTTGAGGTGGCGCACACGAGTCCACATATTCACCATATCAATACACCACTATGGATCCGCTCCCGTCTCCCTACGAGAACGCCATCCATAGCACTCACGCTTATCTTGCGCATTTTAAAGTATCCACTTTCACTTGTCTATGAACTGATATAAGCAACCCAGAAGTCCTTTACCGTGGACACGGCTATTCGAATAGATGATGTTAACCCTGCAGGGGTGTACTTCTTCATACATGTTTCCACCACTTAGCGTCTGCACACGACATGTGCTCGGCAGACTTCAAGCGAAAGCCGACGTGGGTGTAGACCACGACCTACCTAAACACTCAAGTCTCTAGTCCAGGTTTATCGCCTATTCGGGTTCCATCCATGAGGAGATCCGGCCGGAGTTTCGCTCACAGCCCCAAACGATGTGAACAGGGTTCCCGAGATACCAAACGGGCATCCGGTACACCGTGCCACGTACCTACCGCATCACAGCCCACCCCTACGGTCAGCGCTGTCCACGGCCTCCAGTAAGCTACAAACACCAGAAACTACTTGCAACTCCTGGACAGAGCACTAGGGTGAATAAGAAGTCGAGCGGGGTCATATTTCAGGGCCCAATGCATGGTAGTAGCTGAATCATGGATCACAAACACAGAACTCAGTTCCTAAGGACGGCTTCAATGAGACAACCCACCATGTACTCCTACATGGCCTCTCACCGACACCTTTTACCAAATCGTGTTCACACACTTAGCTCACACATAGTAGGACATGTTCACACACCTCTGATTCATCCCCGATGAATCAGACCTGACTCAACTCTAAGCAGTAGCAGGCATGACAAACAAGCAAGAATGAGTAGGCACAACAGGGCTCAAACAACTCCTACTCATGCTAGTGGGTTTCATCTATTTACTGTGGCAATGACAGGTCATGCAAAGGATAAAGGGGTTGAGCTACCGCAGCAAGTAACAGATGAATCGATGTTGTCCTAATGCAGTAAAAGAGAGCAGGAGCGAGAGAGTAGGATTTTATCGGAATGAACAAGGGGGTTTTGCTTGCCTGGCACTTCTGAAGATAACATTGAGTCTTCATCAGTGTCAACGATCACATCATCGGTATCACGTCTATCGAGAGGGGACAAATACCGGCAACACAGAAGGGAACACAATCAATGCAATGCACAATATGATGCATGATCATGACATGGCAAAATGAATGTGTTTTGAGCTAATGCAACTAGCAACAGATTAAATGAAGTTGGTTTGAATACAAGATTCAAATTCAAACTCCATATGTGATTATACAAATGCCATTTAATTGATTTGTGCTAAACAGCAGCTATAAGTTGTTCTAACATGCATGAAAGTGGTACAGATGGATTCCTTGAATTTTTCTGATAATTTTTCATATATAATTTATCTCATTTGGAGTTACGGTTGAATTTCTATGAATTTCAGAAGTTTTAGGCATTTTCTGGAATTTCCTGAATAATATTAAATCCAGAAATGATTATGGCGTCAGCACCACGTCACGGTGACGACAGCAGGGTCAACTGGGCGCCCCAGGTCAAACCTGACGTGTGGGGGCCACACGTCAGTGACACAGGAGCTAATCCCGGTCAAACCCAGCGCTAACTGAGGTTTGACCAGGGGTGGGGCCCTGCTGTCAGTGTCACTAGGTGTTGACTAAGTGCGTCATTAGCCCGAATTAATCTGCCACGTCACCCTCGCCGGAGTTACGCCGGCGGCGACCAAAACGACGGCGGAGCGTTTCAGAAAAACGCTACGGGGCTCCATTTTGAGCGCGGTTTGTTGCTACGGCTTGCTGGCGTTCTTGCGCATCTACTGGTAGCAGCGACAGCAGTTGGGATGGCCTGAGTCGACGGCGACGAGCACTTCCGCGGCGGCCGGAGTTCGGGCACCCGCGGGTTTGGCGTTTCGGTGCGCGGGAGGGGGAGCTGGTTGGTGTGTTGGGCTCCTGGGGGCTTTACGAGCACGGTGGAGCACTCCGTCGTGGGCATGCGCGGCTATGGCCACGGCTGCGCCATGGCCGGCGGTGAGAAGCTCTCGGCCGCGACGGCATCGGTGTTAGAGGAAGAAATCGGGCCAGGGAAGAGGGGGAAACAGCACAGGAGCTCACATCGGGTGCAGCGGTGGCCTCGGCGAGCTCGGGGAGGCACCGGAGCGAGCGAAGCATCAAGGGGGATCTCCGGCGGCCGAGGTCGGGAACGGCGGCACTGGCAAGGCTTCAGGGCATCCGGCGTTGCGTAGCTCAGCGAGGAGGTCGAGGACGACGCGGCGGAGCTTATGGAACTGGCGGAGGGGCAAGGGAGGGCTGGTGGCTGCGGCTATAGCGAACGGCAGCGACGGCTGCGCTCGGGGATCACAGGGGAGAGAGGGAAAGAGAGAGCCAGAGGAGGGGGAGCGGTCCAGAGGGAGGGGATGAGGACGCGGGAGAGTGAGGAAGAGAGGCAGGGAGGTGTATGGCGTCTTCGGGCGTCGAGTTGGAAGCAGGAGGTGGTCGAGGCCTCTCGGGCGCGCGCCACGCCTCGCCTCTGTCCTTCTGGCGAGGGAGGAAGACGACAGGGGAGGGGGTGGAGATGGGCTGGGCCGGCTGGGCCGGTTGGTGGCGCCAGGTAAGCTGCGGGTAAGTGGCCCAGGTAGGTTTCCTCTCTCTTTCTATTTATTTCTGTTCTGTTTTGTTTTTCTTATTTAGTTGCCACTGAATTCAAATTCAAACAATTTGAAAACAGTGCCAAAACTCCCCTGGATATTTTAAGTCACTTAATGGACATTTTCACAAATACAAAAAATATCTCAGGTCATTTGAAAATATATTCATCATATATTATGAATATAATTCCAAATTCAAATAGAATATGATTTAAATTCAATGCTCAAAATATTCCTCAAAAATGTTCATTATTTTTGGTTTGGTGTAAAACCCTGGCCAAAATATAACCAACATTAGTTAAGGCCATTTTGGAATCATTGAATGCATTTTCCAGGGTTCTTTTGCCCTGCTTTTATTTAGGGTTTTGAGGCTTCCAACAATCCTCAACTCATGTTTCAGAAATTTAAATATGATGCCTGGATGAAGATGCAACTATTTACAAACAATATTCTAGGGCTGTGACAGGAGGCAGCCAAGGAAACCCGTTCTAAAATTAGAGCGGCACAGGAGGAGCTCCGTCAAGCCGGAGATATCACGGCTGGGAAGCCCTTTTTGTTGCGGACAAAGTTCGGAGATCCGAAGTATGCCCCTCTGGATCAATTATGGAGTGCTGCAGACGCGTATTCAGACTTGGCAATGAGTGATGCTGATGCGACTGCATTTTTCGAAGATCGAGAAGATCACGAAGTAGAGAAGTTGTTCTGGTCATAGTTCCGTGCTCCGACGCGTCTGCTGCTGTTAAATAAGCAAATGGCCGAGTGGGCTGAGCTCCATAGGTTGTCCGGGCTTGCCATGAGGTCTGTCGTTATAACATCCCAAAATTCTAAAATTTGGAATGTTATAATAAATAGATAGATTTGATTGATTGTTTGATTGATTGTCTGAAAGTGAGTGAATTCGAAACTTTTTGAAAGTTAAATGAGAGGGAATAAAAGGACTTTCCCAAACTTTCATTTTGCATTCGTGATCTCCGTGAATTCAAATTCTTTTCACCACGAAACCCTAGAGAGAAGATGACATGACTTCTTCCATTTATTTAAATGACAAGGGGTGTTGAAAATATTTGAATTTCATTTGGAAAATATTTCCAATTCTGAAACTTTATGCAACTCAATGATTTTCATGAGAGGAGATAAAATGACTTCTACAAATTATATGAAATATGAGTTGGGAGTTTCAATGGATCAAATTCCAAGTCTTTTGGAATTATTTTTCAATTTGGAGTTATTTGAGTTTTATTCAAAATATTTTTCTCCAAAAATAAAATATATGGAAATTAGGGTAACATGATTCCCTACAACAGAAAATTGGAGAGAAATAAATTTGAAATCATTTTGATATTTTTAAAATGTTTTTTGTTGGATCTTATTAGAGCAGGAGCACTATTGGAATTATTAGAATTTATGCGTATTTTATTTAGTGCTAGAAAAATGTTCATGTCGTGGAAAATATTTTTCTGAAATTTTTGATATATAATATGCCTATATAAAATTTATATTTTATTTTCTTTATTCGGTTTTCCTTCTATTTCTATTTTAAAAAAACTATACGTGCGGCCCATATTTATTTATCGCCTACATGCGCAATATAGTAGCTTCTGGCGCCCCATTGTTTTTTCTCTCTTAAATAGGCCAGGCCCAGTCAACCTTTTCATTTTTTTCTTAGACCGAATTTTGTAAAAAAGAAAAGAAAAAAAACTGCAGCCGCAGTTTGCGCGCGCGGCCGGCCGAAGGCCTTTAGGCCCATCCGCCTCTTTTCTTCTCTGTTTCGTATATTTTCGTCTACGGTTAGTCCCACATTGCCTAGCTTTTGACCCTTAAGCCTCTTTTCCACCAATAAATATAGACCCATAGAGCCTCCAAAAATCATCCGATTCGGGTTAAATCAATATTTTGGTTTGACTAAATTCATTTAAGAAAAATATATTTCTCCTCTCCGGTGCGACTTTTGGAAATTGTCTCCTTTCTCCAAAATTGTCTTTTCTCTGCCTTATAAAGGTATCTTTCTTTGTTTTTGTTTTTTTCTTCTTCTTATACCTTCGTAGTTTATTATTTTTAGACTAATATGATAAAATAATTAGATTATTAATTAGTCTACGTATTTATACATTAGACCCTAGCCCGTAGCTATTTTTTCTTCCGTAAAATAGCTTGGCCCTGATTTTTCAAATAGCCATAACTTTTTACTCGTTTGTCCAAATCCAACGAAACCAACGCTCATGTCTTTGTTATGATCCCCTCTATCTAGTAATCCAACTCAAACATGTTTTTCAAAAGTTTAAAAATTGAATTAGACCAGATTTGTATTCAAACTTCGTTTGATCATAACTTGAGTTTCGTAACTCCGTTTGAGTTGATTCTTTTTACAAATCGAAGCTCTTGACCTAAACATTCTAATAAGGCCAAATTCACATAATTTTGGTACTTTTACAAATTGTTTTATGTTGCAAGAGTTATTTGCTTGGTTTTAATGTTTTCCGAATCGTCTTCTTCATTCTTTCTGATCTTTTGAGTGATTGTTTATGTGTGGTTACTATTGCTTGCTTACGATAGATTGACCGGAGTGTGACAAATAGAACTATCAAGAGTTATGAGTGCGAATCATCTTCATCAACATTGCTGGCAAGTTCACACTTTGATCATACCTCTTTCATACCCAGTTTTTATTGCATTAGATCAAACCTCAGACATTGCATGATTATGATCTAATTAAATTGTGGGATGGGAAGTAGTTGAGGTAGTACCTATTACCTGTTTATTATCAAACCATTGGGAGTTACTATTACGTTATGCTTACATTGTCATGCTATGCTCGTAGACGTGGATTGGGTTTTGAGAGTATTCATGACAGATGTGAGATTGTTAATTAATGGTTTACTTAAGGTGGCAACTTAAACACACATCTGGGTGGATTGAGGCACTTGGGTATTCCAGGATTGCCTATCTAGGCACCTGGGTAGACCAGGATTGCTTGTTTTTTTATGGACCGCCACCCAGGCTCAAAGGGATCATGAGATTTTTCATACTAGAAACTTCCGTGTGCAGCCACAAGCTATTATGGGCTCTAGCATAGTTGATTAAGTCATGCGAACTCTTACAGGGTAGACTAGCAAATGTAGGGGAAAGTAGGTGTAACGGTCTATCCATCGTAAGGTGCTAGCGCTTCTGAAAGACTATGTCTCGGTCATCCGTCTTCTCAAACACCATGTAGTGCGAGAAACCAAACGGAGGCGATTGAGTCTTGTGGGGAAAAGTGCGCAAACCTCTGCAGAGTGTATAAACTAATCATGATTAGCCATGTCCCCGGTTATGGACATCTTGAGTATCTAGTACCTGGATTATCATGTGAATCTCATCACGTTACTTTAAATGAATATTGTTGGGTTTTAATTATGATATTTAATTGGGATTGAGAATGCTGTCAACCATTCTCAATGTTTAACAACCATCATGATAGTTAAATAAAATTTATTCCTTTGAAGTAGGGAAAAATTGGCTTTTCGCAAAAACATTATAACCATAGAGCTTTTCCACCAGCCATATATGCATGTAGTGATAGCCATTGTTCATCATTTCTCTCTATGGTGTGAATTTGCCAGTACATTCAATGTACTAACCCTTTGTGACTGCAACGTCTCATGTTGCAGGGTTATCTTACGACGAGTAAGTGATACGTTAGGGTTACGATTTCTACACTCAACTTTGCCATTGGTGTTGATGGGAATCCACAACCTTGTTATTTCCGCTATTTGGATTGAGGTAATAGTATTTACGTTACTTTTACATGTGATTTACCTCTGTTATAAATCCTCGAGTACTGTGTGTGTCAGCATACCGATCCAGGGATGGCACTTAAGCACAAAGACTTGATCCATCCGGGTCGGGTCGCTACAACATGATATCAGAGCACATGTTGACTGTAGGACGTGACCCTAGAAACTGGCAAGCCCATAGCAAAGATTTTCTCTACAACTTTCCCTTTCAAAAGATCTTTTACCTCTCTTCTCTTCCGAGCTTATTCAAATATCCCCTTTTAGTGAGACCATACCCCCTTTTCCCTTTTGACCACACGAAAATTCGGCTGATGAGATCACTTCAAGAAGTACAAGATATCGGACAACCGAGATCATTCGGAATGAAGAGGATTTTACCATACATTATGATAATGGAAACTACAACTGTTGAAGACTCTGAAGACTAGGAGAATTGGAGGCTCCGAAGAATTTCCAGATTTGTGTGACCTAGGAAGGCTACCCTTATGGAACTTGGCGGACTATGGAAGTTGTCAATACCCGAGATCAAGGTGCATCAGAGAAAGACCGAGCATGGAGAGTTAAAAACCTCAAAGTTTTGTCAAGAAAACCCTAAGGCAGGAGATATCAACTATGGACGATAGCTCATGGGAATGACAAGAGCGGAAACACGGTTATCCGTGATGTCATCGCCCGCTGATGCTATTGTCACCGTGCTGAGTTAAGGATGCATTTCTTCAGAATGGATTGGATGGTAAAAGGCTGATGGAGCATCTATCAGCAAAGGATGCAGTTTTAACCTTAGCTGGTGTATCACCAGGATCTGAAGTAGTACATCAAGAAGTTTAAGATGGAGCTCCAGGAAACCATATTAGACAAGGAAGCATTTCGTGAAGAACTTAGGTCCAAGAAGCTGAAGTAGCCAAGCTGGAGGAGCAAAACCTCGAGATACCGGAGACTCGTTAGGAACTGAAGGACAGTAGGACCCTGGTTCATGCAAAGGATGTAGAAACCAGAAGTTTGGAATGCAACTCTAGAATATTAAAGGACGTCACGAGAGACTTCACGTCAACAGAGTTGATCTGGCAAAAGAACTTGAAAAAGGAAAAGCATGATGGGAAGAAGCCATCGGAGACATAAACAAGACTTGAAGAGTTTGGCGATTTTGAAGATTTATTGACCTTTAGAAGACCCAACCCCTATTATATGCCTACGTTTGATGCGACGTTTGTGAGTTTTCATTTGTTTGATGTTTATCCGACAGCCACAGATAAAATCTGTCTTTTCAAAACTTTTTGTTTGTATTGTGTGCATCCCTCTCTGTCTCTCTTATCTCACCCCAAACCCATGGACCCAATAGAGGATGAATGGAGATGAGCTTGTATTTTCTGGACCGATGAGTCAGTTGGAGATAGACCGATGGATTCAGAACATGGGGGATCACATGGAGAATAACCCTATAGTCGGAAAGAATATGACCCAGCATGCTCTTCAGTGCTTTGAAAGAGGTGCTGCTACTTGGTGGAGGATGTACCAAACCATCAATGGATGGCAAGGAATAACCACTTGGAAAGAATTTAAGTTGACTCTGCCAAAGTCTCGGCTTGTGTCCCAGGATTTGAAGCCTTATGGAAAGGATATGAAGAAACCTTGTGCATGCAAGATTTGTGGAGAAATAGGACACACCCATAAAGAACACAAGGATGAATGCCCTAATTGTGAAGGAAGCCACCCAGTTGAAGAATGCCCAACTAGGCAGATTACTTGTTTTTTGTGTGAAGGGACTACCCACTACCCTGCTCAGTGTCACATTTACCCCATGGTACAATGAACCATCCAGCAGAAGAAAGAAGTAATGAAAGGAGCCCTTATGGAAATTTTAGAAGAACCCGTGATGAAGGAAGAGATGGAGGACACACCTAAAGAAGACCCGAGTAAACCCTTCACTAAGTCTTGCTATTCATGTGAAGAAGAAGGACACATCTCCCAAAATTGTTTGAATGGGGATCTAGTAGAATTCCCGACAGAGGAAGTAGAATATGACCCACAGGAAATAGAAGCCCTGATTGAAATTGAAAAGTCCAGAAAGAGAAGCAGAGTGGATTCGAGGAAGGATCTAAGTCATATCACATGTTATAGGTGCAAGGAGTCAGGGCACTACCTCAACAATTGTCCCCCAAAAAAGAAACATTGATACTTGTCAAAAGTAATATGTTTTAGTTGTAATGAAGCAGGGCACTTTGCCAGAGAATGCCCCAAGGAGAAGGAGACTTTTGCTAGATAGTTGAGTTTGCAACCAAAGAAATGGAGTAGTAGAAGTGAGAACATTTTCTTTTATATTGAGATGTTGAGTTGAGACATGTAATGGAAAAGCGAGAGATTGTAATCACTTGAGAATGAATAAAGTTAGCATCATTGGTACTGATAGGGATATTATGAGTTGTTACTCTATGAAGAAGAATTTTGGCCATTTTGAGGATATGAGAAATATGGTCTATGGAAGATTTGTGCATTTTAAGGGTGGTAGTACCCTGTAAGAACCCTTGACCCCTGGAAAAGATAAGGATACTCCACTGAGTGGATTCCGGACAAAATGAATACGAGTTTTGTCTCGATATGTGTGATACCCCAAGAGTATGCGGGATGAAGTTGGAGACCGTCAGTTGTTTGGACTAGATTTGATCAAAGAGTCAGAAGAGAAGATTAAGTTGATTCGAGATAGACTGAAGGTAGCTCAGTCCAGGCAGAAGAGTTATGCAGACTAAAAAAACACAAGGAGGTAGTCTATGAAATTGGAGACAGAGCATGTCTTCGTGTGACCCCTCTGCAAAAAGTTAAACGATTTGGAGTTAAGGGATAGTTAGCCCCGAGATTTGTAGGACCATACCGAGTTTTGGAGCATATGGGAGAAGTGGCCAACAAGTTGGAGTCACCCGAAGGACTGTCAGGAGTTCATGATGTGTTTCACGTTTCCCAGTTGAAGAAGTGCCATGCAGAGATGGCCAATATTCCCCTGTAAGAACGCTTGAACCTGGAAAGGATAATGATGTTCCACGAAGTAGAGTATGGACTTCATAAGTATAAGTTTTTACCTCGGTATGTGGGATATCCCACGAGGATGAAGAGATGAAGTACTATTGGATATAAAGGTGGTATGATGTTGGTAATATGGAGCAATGGCAACCCCATGACAAGTCTGAGTACTCACGTCTTGGTTTGGTGCCAATAGAAGGAAGGAAGACAGTACAATTGGATGGATTTAAGAATACTAGGAAGTTGGAACAATGATCAGTTGCCCGATGATAAGTTCAAGGACTACAAGTGATGAGATGGGCCATAACCCACAGGCCCCAGGACCTGCCAAGAAGCAAGCACATTCTTGCTAAAGGAAAAACCCTGAAAGAAGTTATGATTTTATCGACAGACGATCTTATAGGAGTTACGCAAAACCTGAGAGTTGTGAAGGAACGATAGATGGTTGTTTGGCTTGCAGAATCTATGGATTTATCCGAACTTGGTTCGTCGACAAGAGAAATTCTTCAATGCTTGTGAGGATGACCGAGTGTTAGAATGCGAGATTCACTAAAGCATATACAGGGTAATGATTTGGGTGCGGGATGGATTGATCACCATACCGACTTACTCTTATTATTCGCCTTGCTATATGGGATGGTAAATCTGAGTGACTTACCTATAGTAGAGAGACGACGATCAAAACCCTGTTTAAGCCTTAGAATGGTATAGGAATTTTTCCCTTGTACAAGGCAGTTTTGCCAACCGTAGGTTATACGGCGAGGATCGACCAGACCCATTTCGTGCAGGAGAAACCATAAATTGTTGACCACCATGAGATATCGATAGTTGATTAGTATTGGCGCCAGACCCGTCAGCTAAGAAGACCCAGTCTCGGAATAACCTTACCAGGATGAAAGTACAGAAGAATTGAGGAAAAGGTTATGCCGCTACCAAAAGAGCCCAGATAAGGAATTATCATGAAGATCTAAGAAGACCAGCCCTGTCAAGAATAAGGATGGAGTATATGAGTATTGATGGGACTGTAACAATGTTTCAAAGGGTGGTAGCACCCGACCCTGGAAACGATCGATGGATTTTGAGAAGACCCCAAACCCTAACCTATTTCTTGCTAGCCTCTCCGAATCTCGAGGACGAGATTCATTTTAAGGGTGGTAGGTTTGTAACATCCCAAAATTCTAAATTTTAGAATGTTATAATAAATAGATAGATTTGATTGATTGTTTGATTGATTGTCTGAAAGTGAGTGAATTCGAAACTTTTTGAAAGTTAAATGAGAGGGAATAAAATGACTTTCCCAAACTTTCATTTTGCATTCGTGATCTCCGTGAATTCAAATTTTTTTCACCACGAAACCCTGGAGAGAAGATGACATGACTTTTTCCATTTATTTAAATGACAAGGGGTGTTGAAAATATTTGAATTTCATTTGGAAAATATTTCCAATTCTGAAACTTTATGCAACTCAATGATTTTCACGAGAGGAGATAAAATGACTTCTTAAAATTATATGAAATATGAGTTGGGAGTTTCAATGGATCAAATTCCATGTCTTTTGGAATTATTTTTCAATTTGGAGTTATTTGAGTTTTATTCAAATTATTTTTCTCCAAAAATAAAATATATGGAAATTAGGGTAACATGATTCCCTACAACAGAAAATTGGAGAGAAATAAATTTGAAATCATTTTGATATTTTTAAAATGTTTTTTGTTGGATCTTATTAGAGCAGGAGCACTGTTGGAATTATTAGAATTTGTGCGTATTTTATTTAATGCTAGAAAAATGTTCATGTCCTAGAAAATCTTTTTCTGAATTTTGATAGATAATATGCCTATATAAAATTATTATTTTATTTTTGTTATTCGGTTTTCCTTCTATTTCTATTTAAAAAAACTATACATGCGGCCCATATTTATTTATCGCCTACTGCGCAATATAGTAGCTTCTGGCGCCCCATTGTTTTTTCTTTCTTAAATAGGCCAGGCCCAGCCAACCTTTTTGTTTTTTTTCTTAGGCCTAATTTTGTAAAAAAAAAGAAAAAAACTGCAGCTGCAGTGTGCGCGCGCGGCCGACCGAAGGCCTTTAGGCCCATCCGCCTCTTTTCTTTTCTGTTTCATATATTTTCGTCTACGTTTAGTCCCACATTGCCTAGCCTTTGATCCCTAAGCCTCTTTTCCACCAATAAATATAGATCCATAGAGCCTTCAAAAATCATCCAATTGGGGTTAAATCAATATTTTGGTTTGACTAGATTCATTTAAGAAAAATATATTTCTCCTCTCCGGCGCGACTTTTGGAAATTGTCTCCTTTTTTCAAAGTTGTCATTTCTCTGCCTTATAAAGGTATCTTTCTTTGTTTTTGTTTTTTTTCTTCTTCTTATACCTCCGTAGTTTATTATTTTTTGACTAATATGATAAAATATTTAGATTATCAATTAGTCTACGTATTTATACATTAGACCCTAGCCCGTAGATATTTTTTCTTCCGTAAAACAGCTTGGCCCTGATTTTTCAAATAGCCATAACTTTTTACTCGTTTATCCAAATCCAACGAAACCAATGCTCACGTCTTCGTTATGATCCCCTCTATCCAGTAATCCAACTCAAACATGTTTTTCAAAAGTTTAAAATTTGAATTAGACCAGATTTGTATTCAAACTTCATTTGATCATAACTTGAGTTTCGTAACTCCGTTTGAGTTGATTCTTTTGCAAATCAAAGCTCTTGACCTAAACATTCTAATAAGGCCAAATTCACATAATTTTGGTACCGTTAGAAAATTTTTTATGTTGCAAGAGTTATTTGCTTGGTTTTGATGTTTTCCGAATCGTCTTCTTCGTTCTTTCTGATCTTTTGAGTGACTGCTTATGTATGGTTACTATTGCTTGCTTACGATAGATTGACCGGAGTGTGACGAATAGAACTATCAACAGTTATGAGTGCGAATCATCTTCATCAACATTGCATGCAAGTTCACACTTTGATCATACCTCTTTCATACCCAGTTTTTATTGCATTAGATCAAACCTCAGACATTGTATGATTAGGATCTAATTAAATTGTGGGATGGGAAGTACTTGAGGTAGTACCTATTACCTGTTTATTATCAAACCCTTGGGAGTTACTATTACATTATGCTTACATTGCCATGCTATGCTCGTAGACGTGGATTGGGTTTTGAGAGTATTCATGACAGATGTGAGATTGTTAATTAATGGTTTACTTAAGGTGGCAACTTAAACACACATCTGGGTGGATTGAGGCACTTGGGTATTCCAGTATTGCCTGTCTAGGCACATGGGTAGACCAGGATTGCCTATTTTTTTATGGACCGCCGCCCAGGCTCAAATGGATCATGAGATTTTTCATACTAGAAACTTCCGTGTGCAGCCACAAGCTATTATGGGCTCTAGCATAGTTGATTAAGTCATGCGAACTCTTACAGGGTAGACTAGCAAATGTAGGGGAAAGTAGGTGTAACGGTCTATCCATCGTAAGGTGCTAGCGCTTCTGAAAGACTATGTCTCGGTTATCCGTCTTCTCAAACACCATGTAGTGCGAGAAACCAAACGGAGGCGATCGAGTCTTGTGGGGAAAAGTGCGCAAACCTCTGTAGAGTGTATAAACTAATCATGATTAGCCGTGTCCCCGGTTATGGACATCTTGAGTATCTAGTACCTGGATTATCATGTGAATCTCATCACGTTACTTTAAATGAATATTGTTGGGTTTTAATTATGATATTTAATTGGGATTGAGTATTATGTTCGAGTGACATGTATCCTCATTGTAAAATAATATTATTTGAATTATACAGGTTGTATTTATTGCCTGAAGGTATTATGATGCCTCCTGTGCGGCCGTTTATGTAAGTATATAACCTGAAAGTTTGCAGTCGTCGGCTTTAGCCCCCACACACATAATGCGGGGGTGTTCGGAAAAGCATGTATTCACACTTGATCCAACGTCTTGGTCCATGAAGGAGGTGATAGCGCGGCGAACAAGGCAATCAGACTATATTGCTTTAACACTTTCACTTAGCCACAGGAGTTTGACAGTGGGGCTACTATATAGCCCCTAGTACTTCCACACTTATCCGAATATGGTGCGCGTACATACATGACCGGGAAACCAATCCTTTGTTAATGCGGAGGAATCGCGAAGATTTCGCTGAGTCCTCGAGTGGTTGACCAGTCTCGCGCTTTATCATGACAGTCAGTTTTTGGCTTTCTCTACTGAGGTGCTCATCCAGATGAACCAGGGCACAATGGAAGTAGTTCTCCCGGTGCCACCTTAGCCGATAGAGCGGAACATAAGGTAGAAAAACATGGGAGCTGGGCAAACCCAACATTTGACCAAAGACATGATTCGGAGCTGATGCATACAAGGCCAAACTCGCGATGCCGAACACTCCCTAGGGTATTCGGACATTACAATATATACCGGTGTCGGTGCGGAACAACACCTATGGGATCACGAGAATCCCTACTACGGTTGGCGGGGCGCGGGGCCGTGAGAAGAGCGGATCTAGCAGGAAGCACACGGTTTATTTATCCAGGTTCAGGCCACAAGGATGCGTAAAACGCTACTCCTGCTTTGGTGGATTGTATATCTGTGTTCTTGAGCTAGCTATGGGGCGTGAGGAGCACCAAAAAGCCGAATCCCTCTCCTGGTCGCCTCGGGCCTCCTTTTATAAGAAAAAGGGGTGGCCACAGTGGCACACAGGAGGTGGAAAGGGAACAGTGATGCGAGGTTATCCCTCGCATTACATGACAAGGCGCATTTAATGCGTCTTGCTTAGGTGTCCTTGCTTTATCGGGGACGGGGGAGAGATCTACCTCGTCCGTCGTCGCCGCTCCTTCTTGTGTCGACACGCGCCCTGGCCAGCGACGCCTGCGATGCCACGTAGGTAGGCAGGCAGCTGAGGTGGCGCAGTGGTGGGTCTTCACGAAGATCTGCATGCCGCCACGCAGGTGCCTGCCCAGCAGGTTGGGTCGGCAGCTGCGTGCATGCGGTGGTGGAGGTTTAGTCAGCATGGGCCTGATGGTGGCCCTGCAGGTGTCCTCGGTAAGGGCCTTGCCGGGGCCCCGGCAAGGGTCTTGCCGAGGCGCCTGCTGTCATCCCCGGCAAGGCGCTTGCCGGGGGCCTTGTGGTCCTCCTCGGCTGGGATCCTGCCAAGGGTTGTCGCCTCCTTAGTGCGTATCTGATCTTGAATGTCTTCACGAAGATCTGCATGCTGCCACGGGGATGTCTCCCGAATCCTTGCCCTTTGGTGGCAGTGGACTCAAGGGTGATTCGCTCCGTAGGCGCGGGACGAGTCGCCGCGGCAAGGGTCTTGCCGGGGCTGCTAGAACTGTCTCCCGGCAAGGATCTTGCCGGGGGAGTCCGCTTCATCCCCTTTGCTCTTTGTGGTCTTGGCCTTGGCCTCGTAGTTCTCTTGAGCTTCGGTCTTACCCTGGCTCACCTCCCTTGCCTTGCTTGGTGTGGTGGTGCCCGTGGCTCAGACTGCCCGTGCATAGATATAGGGGTACAAAAAGTGTACCCCTCTTTTTGTACACCGACAGGAGCTCCCGGGTCTGGGCCACACATAAGCGCAACGCATTGTTGGGCTAGGCCCAAAAACGGTGCACGAGCAGATGGGCGGTTTTTACCGCGGTAAGATTCTTTGCGCGTTGCGCTTCCCATGACTCCCGCGCGTGGCACGGCGTGGGGAGGTGCGTGTGACGTGGCCAACATGTGTGGGGTTGGGCTCTGCACGCATGCGTCACGTCGCAGTTAATGTGAAAGGAGGCGGCCCGTGTTTTCCCCCATAAGAGAGGAATAACCGCGGGCACGCTGCTCACTTTCTCCTCTTTCCTCGTGCCTTTTCCAATCTCAGAGCCGCGGTTTCCTCTCTTCCTTCCTTCCTAAGCTTCCGCCGTTGCCCGCCGTCGTTGCTTCGCCATCCCCCTTCCTCAGCCCTCTGAACTTCTTGGTTGCCATGGCGCCCAAATTCGCCAAGGGCAAGGGGGTGGCTAAGGGCGCTGGGACTGTGGAGCCGCCGGAGAGCGCGCTGTCGTGGGACTGGACGAAGTCCGCCTTTTTCTTCCCCTCTACGGTTGATGTTCAAGAGCTCCGGGCCTCCTTCAGGCCCCTATGGGGAGCGAAGATGGGGGGAGAGAATTCGGGACACCCGGTGACGCGAATCATTCCTGCTGCTTGCGCCGATCCTACTCCAAACTGATATCCCTTTTTCGTCGATTATCTTTCTTGCGGGTTATGCCCCCCTTTCTCCGATTTCTTCTGCGACGTTATGCGCACCTTCGGCTTTCGCCTCTTGGATTTTACTCCGAATGTGGTGGTGTGCATGGCTTTCTTTGCGCATCTTTGCGAAGGCTTTGCCGGGGTGCAACCCAACATGGCGCTCTTCCGCCATTACTTCTTCCCTCGGATCCAGCCGGGAGGAGCCGTCTCCGGTTGCGTCACCTGGATCCCAAGATCCAAGGGTGCGTACCCGGACGGTGCCGTGAAGGAGAGGTGGGAGGAATGGCATGGCCGGTGGTGCTGGATTGAAGATGAAAACCCACCGGAATTCTGCAAGGTCCGCCGAGTGCCGCCGGTCCGCGGCAGCGATTGGAGTGATGTCCACGTCGCCGACGGGAGGCTCACCGTCGCCACCACCAGGATTCTCTGGCTCACCCGGGCTGGACTCACCCTTGAGATGATCGGGGCAGACTTCATTCGTCGCCGGATCGCCCCGTTGCACAACAAGGGGAGGCTAGCCTGGCTTTTTACGAATCCGGCCGACATTATGAGACTCCACCCCGGCCTTGATCACAACTTCACAGTGCTGGCGCATGCCCACTTCTGCCAGCGGCTTTTCCAGCTTGATGTGGGTCGCGATGGCGAGGTCGAGCGGACCGGCAAGGCCGCAAGGGCTGCCGCAAAGGTTGGCAAGGCCCTCAAGGGGCCGTTTTTCAAGCTGCCAGCGGGGGTGGCCCCATTGTGCAACAATTCGCGTCGGTCCGAGATCATCGCCATGATGCCAGACTATAATGCGCACGGCCCTGTCCCGAGCTGAGAGGAGCCGAAGGACGCGGATGTGCAGCAATTCTTTGACACCCTAATCGAGTTGTACGTCAATGCTGACGCCGAGCGGTGGCTTATCATGGACACCACCCAGGCAGAGCTGGACTACATCGCCACTAGGGCGAGGGAGGCACAGCTTTCCATGGAGGCCGGCAGCACTGGGGCGTGGAGGACAAGGTCGCAACGACTGCGGAGGAAGAGGAGCTCACCTGATGGGCGGCGGCCTCCAGGGAGGTCAGCAGCGCCGACACTGGATCTCCACTCGTTGAACACGCGGCCGACGAGTCGTCGTCGGAGGAGGACGTGGTGGCGGGCTCGACGCCAACCAGGGGAAGAGGGCAAGTCCCGCGGTGGGCTGGCTCCGGCGAGGCGGTCCGGCCCGGCAGGGCTGCGCGGCCTCAATTGACCCTGGAGGGGTCTGGACATCACATGAGGGCCACGGCAACCAAGAGGCTGACGAAGGCCGCTGAGAAGAAGAAGACAACATCCCCTTCTTCATCTGGGCACGCACAAACCCCGCCGTCTTTGCCTCCTCCGACAGATGTCGACTCGGATGTTGACGCGGAGGTCACTTTTGATCTCGGGCCTCTCAGCCCGAAGAGGAAAAGGAAAGTGGCGGAGGAAGAGGAGATAGATGACGAGTAAGTACTCCGTCCCTTACTGCCATTCCATTCCCCTGAATCAAGTCACTTATCTTGATCCGTTTTTGCTTTTGCAGGGATGCAGAGACGTTGGCCCAGAGGGTGAAGAGGGCGAAGGCCTCGGCGAGTAGTCAGCCACCAGCTGGGGCTTCAAAGACGGCACTGGTGGTGTTGAGTAGCCCGGACAGCAGCCCCCGGCACAACCCCCAGCGTAAGTTCGTCACCCTCCTCTTACTCGACATGTGGTAGGCATTCGATGCCATGGTGTTGACCTTGCCAGGTTTGCAGGAGGGGAACGGCAGCAGGAGGAGCCGCAGAGGGCTACCCCCAACACACCACCCCCATCGACTACGCCGCCGCGAGGGGCGTCCCCGGCAAGGGCATCAAGCATGGAGCCCACACCCATGGAGGAAGAAGGGAACTTGGGCGCTGGTGACTCTGCCACGGCGCTGGATGCTGGCAGGGAGGGGACTTCTGCTTCACAGCCTGGCACTGGTGAGTCGCCTGTCCTCCGTCTCTGTTTTCCCTTATCCTTTTTCTTGGCTTCCATGCTCCCATTACTACCCAGGCCTTCCTTCAACAGGTATGGAGGACGTGGATACCGTTGTTGGGAACGTTGCTGAGGAGGCCGCCAGGGATGCTGACGAGGTCGCCGCTAATGAGGCCACCAAGGGTGCTGCCAAGGACACCGCTGCGGGGGCCGCCAAGGCGATCGGCGAGGCTTCTGCCGAGGGCGCCAATGGTGGGCTTGCCGGGGAAGCCGGCAAGGCCACTGCCGAGGAAGAGGTGGCTGATGATCAGCCTCCCTCCTCCTCAACCTCGGGCCCCAGCAGGTATCTAAGGGTGGGCGATGATCTTTTTGTCCACCTCCTAGGGGCGTCAAGTTCCCGGGCGCCCGCCGAAGGGGAAGTTTTTGACGGCGAGGTGCTTGCTGCCACCGGGCTCGAGGTTGTTGGTGAGCCGGGCGTTGGCGGTGATGGTTCTCCAGAAGAGCAGCTTTTCCGCGCTATGGGGGCCAACTTCCGAAAACTCAAGGCACTCTACCGTGTCCGTCTGGACAAGGTTAAGTCCAGGATGGCAACGGTGGACCAGGAAGAGGTGGATTTCAAGGCGCACGTTGCTGAGACGCAGACCTGGTTCCACCAGACTCGCGAGGAGCAGAGGGCCCTTCAGGAGGAATTGGCCAAGCGCAATGTCGAGCTCACCATGAAGATGGCTGACATCGAGAAGGCCCAGGAACAGGCGGCGAATTTGGCTGTCGCGGCCGAGGCCGTCCGGAACTAGCATCAAGCCGCCCTGGATTCCCAGGAAGAGGACCTCACCGTGCATGAGGCAAAGCTTGCCGCAGCGCTCCGTGGCAAGGATGAGGAGCTCGAGGCCCTTGTCGCGTGGCGGACTCGCGAGCTGGAGCAGAGGCACAAGGAGGCACTCGATGCCCAGGCCCTGGCCCATGCCGGCAAAGTAAGGGAGTTGGAGGTGGGGCAGGACGAGCTGAAGGAGCAGGCCCTCAAGCTGTCCAACGAGAAGAGCACGCTCAACAGCGCCTTGGTGGAGGCGCAAGGAGCGGTCATCAGCAGGGCTGGGGAGCTCTCCGAAGCGCAAAACTCCGTCAGAGATCTGAAGCTGAAGCTGGAGGATCTCGAGAAGATGTTCTCGGAGAGCAGGGCTCGGGAGGAGACCTTGACCAGGAGTCTGGAGGAGGAGAAGCAGCTGCGGGCGAACGAGGCCACCTACCACCAGGATTATGTGGCGGGCGAGAACAGATGGATCAGCCGTCTGGAGGAGGTCGCCGGCAGGGTCACCTCGCAGTTGGCCACCATGGGGATGCCAAATGTGAGGTACGCCCCTGAGCGTAGAGGGACCGTCAACACCAAGCTGACCCTGTTCTTCGAGGGCGTCCTCGAAGCCTTGGCTTATCTTCACTCCAACCGAGCGGCCACGTTGGCCGGGGAAGCCCGACGACTTTGCCGGGGGGTCATGACCAAGGTCCTCACCAAGATGGCGTACTGGAATCCTGACCTAGACTTCGGTGCCGCGATGGATAGCTTGCCGGAGGGTGTTGACCTCATGGTGCTCAAGAAGCGCATCAAGCCCGTCATCAGCAGCATCGACGAAATCAAGAGGGTGGAAGGCCAGCGCTGGGATTAGGCATCCCGTTCTTCACCGCCGCTGCAGGTTCACGACCAAGACAAATTTCATCTTTAGTTAGAACCGCAGCAATGATGTGATGTAATATAACTTTGCAGTACTTTTAATTTCATGCACGTTATTCCCCCGTTCAATTCCTCTTTGTATGCGCGCCTTATGCTGATTGGGTAGGCTCGCCGACGCGGAAGCCCCTAGCGGCGTTTTGGGGACGGATCCCCATGGGCCTGCTGGGTATGCGTGCTGCCGGACGAGCCACCTTTTCCATTCCGAACGCGGCCACTCGAACTGTCGAGCTTGACTTGAGTCAGAATCGAGAGCGTTGTTGGTCGCAGAAGGCTACTCTGCCATTCTCGGCGCAGCCGCTTGAGCTGTTGAGCGGACTCGAAACAGGGCAAGGGCGTTGCCGATCGTGGGAGAGCCCCCTGGCATGCAGGTTTCTCATACAAAGGCGTGACATCTCCGGGGGGGAATAACCTCATATAAAAAGGATAGAGCAAATAAGGGTTCAGTGCAACTTAGCTTCTGTTTGTAGTCGCTCGAGCGCTGATCTTCCGGCCTCCTTCCCTCTCCATGAGCCACGAAGACGAAGGAGTGCTAGGCTGATTGCTAGAGCCGATTCTCACAACTGCGCCCCCTACCTGGCGCGCCAGAGATGTCAGTGCGGAATGACACCTATGGAATCACGAGAATCCCTACTACGGTTGGCGGGACACGGGGCCGTCATAAGAGCGGATCCAGCAGGTAGCACATGGTTCGTTTATCCAGGTTCGGGCCGCAAGGATGCGTAAAACCCTACTCCTGCTTTTGTGGATTGTATATCTGTGTTCTTGAGCTAGCTATGGGGCGTGAGGAGCACCAAAAAGCCGAATCCTTCTCCTGGTTGCCTCGGGCCTCCTTTTATAGGAAAAATGGGTGGCCACAGTGGCACACAGGAGGTGGAAAGGGAACAGTGATGCGAGGTTATCCCTCGCATTACATGACAAGGTGCATTTAATGCGTCTTGCTTAGGTGTCCTTGCTTTATCGGGGACGGGGGAGAGATCTGCCTCGTCCGTCGTTGCCACTCCTTCTTGTGGCGACACACGCCTTGGCCAGCGACGCCTGCGATGCCACATAGGTAGGCAGGCAGCTGAGGTGGCGCAGTGGTGGGTCTTCACGAAGATCTGCATGCCGCCATGCAGGTGCCTGCCCAGCTGGTTGGGTCGGCAGCTGCATGCATGCGGTGGTGGAGGTTTAGTCGGCGTGGGCCTGATGGTGGCCCTGCAGGTGTCCTTGGTAAGGGCCATGCCGGGGCCCCGGCAAGGGTCTTGCCGAGGCGCCTGCTGTCATCCCCGACAAGGCGCTTCCCGGGGGCCTTGTGGTCCTCCTCAGCTGGGATCCCGCCAAGGGTTGTCGCCTCCTTAGTGCGTATCTGATCTTGAATGTCTTCACGAAGATCTGCATGCTGCCACGGGGATGTCTCCCGAATCCTTGCCCTTTGGGGGCAGTGGACTCAAGGGTGATTCGCTCCGTAGGCGCGGGACGAGTTGCCGCGACAAGGGTCTTGCCGGGGCTGCTAGAACTGTCTCCCGGCAAGGATCTTGCCGGGGGAGTCCGCTTCATCCCCTTTGCTCTTCGTGGTCTTGGCCTTGGCGTCGTAGTTCTCTTGAGCTTCGGTCTTACCCTAGCTCACCTCCCTTGCCTTGCTTGGTGTGGTGGTGCCCGTGGCTCAGACTGCCCGTGCACAGTTATAGGGGTACAAAAAGTGTACCCCTCTTTTTGTACACCGACAACCAGGCTGAGCAAATCCCTTGATAATGAACCCTGAATTTCCAGGTACGTGCATCAGTCTGACGTGGCGAAAATGCCAATAACATCAGCATCCCTCTCGGTTGTGCTAAGTATCCGGAGGGCGTGAAGCAACAAGAGAGTGGGAAAGGTTTACACAGGGTCTTAATCTAAAAAGAAACCTTTGAGCGGGGCCCTGCTGCACATCTGCCCCTGTGTCTTCGTTGTGCCGTGTCCTGGAAGGGTGTAGCACGATTATCATCTGCAAGAGAGAAAAATCCCAGGTGAAAGTCTACGTGCGAAAAATTGGTTATTCTTAATAGACCATTACAATGTAATCTAAGTAAGGTCAATCTGAACTATAGTCCTTTTTACATGCGGGAAGCCCCTAGCGCCACCTATGGGGGTATATCCATCGACCCAATCTCGGGTTTATCGGAACTGTTACAGCGAGGGGTGCACCGGACTCATCTAGCCGTGTCCGCGATCTTGACGACCGATCATTTATTCTGGTTGGAGGGGTCGTTTAGTGTTCGGCTACGAAAGCCGCTGTACATTCCTCCGCATGTAAGGAACGCTCTGAGTTTCCGCTAACTATGATGATGCCACGTGGACCGGGCATCTTAAGGTTAAGATAAGCGTAATGCGGTATTGCATTAAAATGAGCGAAGGTTGTTCTTCTGAGTAGTGCTTGATATCCGCTTCGGAATGGAGCGATGTCGAAGGTTAATTCTTCGCTTCGGGAGTTTTCGGGAGGACCGATACAACCTTTAGTACTATAGAGCCTGTGCATCGGGCTTCTGGGCCTGGTATTGCTCCTTTAAAGGTAGTGTTGCTTTGGCTGATTCTTGTTGGGTCTATCCCCATTTTGTGGACTGTGTCTTGATATATCAAATTGAGACTGCTGCCGCCGTCCATAAGGACTCGGGTGAGATGGTATCCGTCAATTATTGGGTCTAGTACCAAGGCGGCCGATCCTCCGTGCCGGATACTAGTCGGGTGATCCCTGCGATCAAAAGTGATTGGGCAGGCTGACCAAGGGTTGAACTAGGGGGTAACGGGCTCTACGGCACGTACGTCTCGGAGTGCGCGTGTGCTCCTCCTCTTCGTTACATGAATCATGTTCACTGTTTTGACTTCTGGTGGGAATTTACCCCAGTGTTTTGTTGGTGAGGCTCATCCTCGTCTTCACTTGGTGTCTCCCTCCCCTTGTGTTTGGCGTTTAGCTTGCCGGCCTGCTTGAAGACCTAGCATTCTCTGTTGGTGTGATTTGCAGGTTTATCGGAGGTGCCGTGAATTTGACATAATCTGTCTAGAATCTTGTTTAGGTCAGACAGTCCATCTCTATTGCCTTTGAATGGCTTTTTCCATTGACCGGGTCGAGAGCCCCTAAATCTGGTGTTTACCGCCGTGTTGTTTGGGCTGTCTTCGTTGCTTAGATGCTTGCTTTTATTGCGTCGTGGTTTTCCATTGCCATCCCTGACTTCGGATGTGCTTGGGTCGCTGGTGCCGCTGCGGGCCAGCCAACTATCCTCGCCCATGCAAAAGCGGGTCATAAGGCTTGTTAGGGCTGCCATTGTCCTTGGTTTTTCCTGGCCGAGGTGTCTGGCAAGCCATTCGTCCCGGACACTATGTTTGAAATCCGCTAAAGCTTGGGCGTCCGGGAAATCGACAATTTGATTCTTCTCAGTGAGGAATCTGTTCCAAAGCTTTTGGGCTGACTCTCCGGGCTGTTCAATTATGTGACTTAAATCGTCTGCATCCAGAGATCAGACATAAGTCCCTTGAAAATTGGCCCTAAAAGCATCCTCAAGCTCTTCCCAACTTCCAATTGAGTTTTTGGGGAGGCTCTTCAACCAGTGCCTAGCTGGTCCTTTCAACTTTAAGGGCAAGTATTTGATGGCGTGGAGATCATCTCCACGATCCATGTGGATGTGAAGGATAAAGTCCTCAATCCAGACCCCAGGGTCTATTGTTCCTCGTATGACTCTGTGTTCACGGGTTTGAATCCTTCTGGGAATTCATGATCTAGTACCTCGTCGGTGAAGCATAGGGGGTGCGCGGCACCCCTGTATTTGGGTGTGTCTGACGGTTGTAGTGTTCGGCTTTGATTCCGGACTATTATTCTGTCAGTATAGTCATTTGGGCGGCGATGATTCTGTGCCGGAACGCGCTTCCTAGCTCCGTAAATGGACCTGGTCAAACCGTCTTTTTCGTGTATGTCCTCGCGTAGGTCATGTGCTAACTTGTGTATGTCATCGTTACCCGCCCTATCACGACCACGCGGTGGCCAGTCCGGTTGATCGGCCGTTTTATTTTCTGGCCGAGTGGGCTCTAAGGCCTCGTCGTCAAATTCAGGCAACAACTTGCGCTTTGGATAGCTTTTTGTGTGGCAATTACCGCCGTACTTTTCTTCTGTGTCGAGCACTTTATTCCCTCTGCTGTTTAGCGTATCATGTGCGGTCTTAAGCCTTTGTTTCTGCTTCTTCAGGCTCCGCGCGGTTTCAATGAGCCTTTTATGAAGGTTCTCTTGTTCCAAGTGTCTTTCAGGGATGATGTGTCCATCGTCGTCCGGACTATTCATGTCACCAAAGACAGGTTGATGAGTTTTACCCTCGGGGTCATCATGACCGGACAGCGGCTCCGTACAATGTTCGCCGTTCACTGGTTCACCCTGCTCCACCGCTAGGTTCATGTGGTCGTTGTCTCCTTTGGGGTCGACCGGGGTGTTACTCTTTCTTGCACTATTGTCGCTGTTTTTGCCGAGGCGGGATTTCGAGCGGCGCTTACGCCGTCGCTTTGGTTGCTTCTCAAGGGAATTGTCCTTCGCTGCTTGTTCCTTGTCATCATTTTCTTTGGGTGTATCCACCATGTATATATCATGTGATGAGGTGGCAGTCCAGCGCACTGTGGGCGGTGGTTCTTGTTCGTCTCCCGCATCGTCGTCCATGCCATCGATGTCTTCGGAGCCGAAATCAAGCATGTCGGTTAGGTCGTCGATAGTGGCTATTAAGTGGGTGGTGGGTGGGGAACGAATTTCTTCGTCGTCCGCTTCCCACTCGAGCCGAACACAGTTCGGCCAAGGGCCTCCTGACAAGGAGAGAGACCTTAATGATTTTAGCACATCGCCCAAGGGTGAGTGCCGAAAGATATCCGTGGAGGAAAACAACATGATCGGCGCCCAATCAGATTTGATAGGTACGGACGCAGGCGGTTCGGACACTGTGGCCAGGGACGAATCCAAGGGTCCAGCAACACAGGTCCCGTAGGAGGTGAAGTCAGTATTCGGCTCTATCGCCCCTGAGTGTGCAGCCTCCGGGGCAGGGTCCATCCACCCGTCCTCGGACGGCGAGATCTGCTCCGGATCAAGGGCTAGAGTCGCCATAGGTGTGATCTCCCAAACACTGTCCAGCGGCAGAGCTAAGTCATGCACGTCGTGACTGTGCGTCGCACCTGACGTGGGCTCGACTCCGTCGAAGATCAAGTCTCCGCGGATGTCGGCAGTATAGTTCAAACTTCCAAACCTGACCTGATGGCCAGGGGCGTAGCTCTCGATCTGCTCCATATGGCCAAGCGAGTTAGCCCGCAGTACGAAGCCGCCAAATACGAAGACCTGTCCGGGGAGGAAAACCTCACCCTGGATCGCATCGTTGCTGATGATCGAAGGAGCCATCAAGCCTTATGGTGACGACACAGTGGAACTCTCAATGAAAGCATCAATGTCGGTGTCAAAACCGGCGGATCTCGGGTAGGGGGTCCCGAACTATGCGTCTAAGGCAGATGGTAACAGGAGGTGAGGGACACAGTGTTTACCCAGGTTCAGGCCCTCTCGATGGAGGCAATACCCTACTTCCTGCTTGATTGATCTTGATGATATGAGTATTACAAGAGTTGATCTACCACGAGATCGGAGAGGATAAACCCTAGAAGCTAGCCTATGGTATGATTGTTCTCGTCCTACTGACTAAACCCTCCGGTTTATATAGACACCGGAGGGGGCTAGGGTTACACAGAGTCGGTTACAAGGGAGGAGATCTACATATTCGATTTGCCAAGCTTGCCTTCCACGCAAAGGAGAGTCCTACCCGGACATGGGACGAATTCTTCAATCTTCTATCTTCATAATCCAACAGTCCTGCTGTCCGAGGACCCCCTAATCCAGGACTCCCTCACGCGTGGCCTAGGCCGGCGATGCTCCCTCCACTTCAAGTACGATGGCAATGCGACCCTCTATGTGAGGGTGTTCAGGGAAGATGGTCGTCGCGTTGGGTGTTGACCTGAAGACAACGACGGCGGTGAGGTGCTCGGCCTTGGCGACGGCCGCAACGAGAGTGAAGGCGGGCTCGCCCTCGGCGCCGGCCCTGGCTCGTCCAGCTACGGCGACTCTTGTTTCGGCGACAGCTCCAGCAGCGGCGGCTATGACCAGCTGCCATGCCCGCTTCGAAGGTGGCAGCGGGTCGTCTCGTCGCTGCGCTTCCGTGAAGCGCGAGGAGGGGTCTGGCTGAGCTCAGGAGAGCACCATGGGCCCGTCCTCGCGACCTTCCACGGGAGCATGTGCCGCTTTTGTTTCGTTCTTCCTTTCCTTCCTGCATTAAGAGAGAGAGAGAGAGACAAGTGTGGGGCCCGCTGGGGCATACAACAACTATGACTTCCAAGTGGTTGTGCTATGTTTATCATTCTTGTGTCGTGTTGTAGCATCAATGTTTTATGTAGGCGTGTAGGGATAACTTAGCTTGATGCGCCTGACGTAGTTTCCGCCTCGTGAGGCACGCATTCCCTAGTGCCTGGCGAGGCCGCCTACGCTCGAAGGCGTCTGGGAATTGCAAAAATTCGTTAGGAAATTCTTATTCTTCTGAATCCTGGTCGCATGCACTGCTGGCCATGATCCAGCGCTTCGCATCGCGGTACCCAGGGGGCACAGATTGAGAGGGGTGCGCCAGCTTGCGAGCTCGAGCGAGGGTGCCTTGCGAAAAATAGGAAAATGAAAACGCTCATGAGGGCACCTGTCCAGCCCCCTCGCGAGGCGTGTGAGGGAGAGTACGGGTCAAAAATGAGGAACCGAGGGCAGAAAAGGAGGCAGAAAGGCAATGGAACCAGGCCGGCAAGGAACACCAGAAAGCAAATTCTCACTAAAAAGGGGCAAGCCAACTGCGGAAAGCTAATGAAAGCTGCGTCCGGCACCTAGTCTAGTCTTCTTGTCTTCTCACCAGCGCAAAGCTAAGCGCTGCCACTAAGACGTGGGAGGGAGCCCCCGAGGCCCGAGGGCGGCACTCCTGAGACTCTGGGGCGTGTACAGCCCCACTCATTATTACGTGAGAGTCTCACGAGCGGAGATCTTCACAGGCACTGGGCCTTGCTTCACAGGCGTCGGGCCTTGCTTCATGGGTAGAACTTCCGGAGGTGCTGGATGTTCCAGGCGTTCTGGATGGGGATCCCGTCTTGCGTCTCCAGGCGCGCAGCACCAGGCCTGGAGACGTGGGCGAACCGAAACGGGTCCTCCCACATGGGCGAGAGCTTGTGCAGCCCTTCCCTGGAGAGCACCCGCCTCAGGACGAGATCACCCACCTCGAGCGTCCTGGAGCGGACGCCCTGGCAGTGGTTCCGCCGAAGCGCCTGCTGGTACCTCGCAGCTCGGAGCGAGGCTTCACGGCGGCGTTCCTCCCCCAGCACGAGGTCCATCCCCCGCATGGCGTCCTGCTGCGTTTCATCAAACGCCAGGACTCGCACGGAGCGATTCCTGACCTCGTGTGGGAGAACCACTTCTGCTCCATAGATGAGGAAGAACGGGGTCTTGCCTGCCGGCCTAGTGGCGGTGGTGCGGATGGACCACAACACGGACTGGAGCTCGTCGTGCCAGCCCCTGCCACAGGCCTCGAGATTCTTCTTGAAGGTCCTAGTCTTGAGACCCCTCGGGACTTCCGCGTTGGCGCGTTCGGCCTAGCCGTTGCTCCTGGGGTGCGCCATGGAGGCGTAGCAGATGTGCGTTCCAAGGTTAGCACAATTTGTTTTGAAGAGATTGCTAGTGAACTGTGAGCCGTTGTTGGTGATGATAAGATTAGGGACCCCAAATTGACTTATGAGGCCCTTGACGAACTTGACTGCTGACCCGGTTGGGATGGTGCGGACGACTTCCACTTCCGCCCACTTGGTGAATTTGTCGATGGCAACGTAGAGGTAGCGGTAACCTCTAGGCGCTCGAGGGAATGGGCCCAGGATATCCAGCCCCCAGACCGCGAACGGCCAAGAGAGCGGGATAGTCTGGAGGCCCTGAGTCGGCTGGTGGATATGCTTGGCATGGAATTGGCAGGCCTCGCAGGATTTCACCAGCTCGGCCATGTCGTTGAGTGCCGTGGGCCAGTAGAACCCGCCGCGGAAAGCCTTGCCGACTAGGGTGCGCGACAACGAGTGGTGCCCACAGTCTCCGCCATGTAAGTCAGCCAGCAGCTCTTTCCCCTACTCCCTGGAAATGCATCGCAGAGAAACATCATTTGGCCGCTTCATGTATAGCTCACCGTCCTGAATGCAGTACGCCATAGCCTGCCGGGCCACACGCTCCGCGTCTTCTTCCTTCTCCAGCAATGTGCCTTGCGTCAGGTACGCCTTAAACTCCTCGATCCAGCACCCCTCCCGAGGCTCGAGCGCTAATAGGAGGCATGCTCTGGAGGTCGGGCCGCGGGCGGGGGCTCCCGAGGCTGGTGGCTGGGCGAGTTCCTCCTGAGGTGATGCCGGCTCCGCACGTGGAGGTGCTGCCGAAGACTCGAAGAGTCGCTCCTCGAAGACGCCAGCCTCTTGGGGTAGCCGCTTGGATGCTCTTTTGGCGATGTCATCAGCCTCCTCGTTGGTGCCACGAGGCACATGCTGTAGCTCCAGGTCCAGGAACTTCTTCTCCATTTTGCGTACCTCCGTGAGGTACGCCTCCATGTGCTCATGCTTTGGCTCGTACACCTTGTTGAGAAGTTGTCGAGGAGCTGCGAGTCTCCCTTGATGGTGAGGCGTTTCACTTCTAGGGCCACCGCAGCCTTGAGGCCGGCGATGAGACCCTCGTACTCTGTGATGTTGTTGGAGGCCGTCTCGCCCTGCTGGAAGCAGAGCTGCATGGCTTAGTAAAGTTTGTCCTGAGCGGGTGAGATGACCACGGCTCCAGCCCTCGCGCCCTAGTGCACGAACGCGCCATCAAAGTACATGACCCAGCGATCCGGTGCTTCACTCCCTGGCGAGAGGGATCTGTTTTCGCCTGCTTCGAGTTCCGAGGTGTCAGTCCATTTCGCCACAAAGTCGGCGAGTGCAGCCCCCTTGATGACCCTGGTTGTGCTGAACTCCAAGTCAAACGCTTGCAGCTCGATGTTCCATTCGGCGACCCTTCCCGCAGCATTGGGGCTCCTGAGCACTCTCTCCAATGGGTAAGCTGAGACGACCTTGATGGAGTGACCCTGGAAGTAGTGGCGCAACTTATGCGAGGCCACCAGGAGCGCGAGCAAGAGCTTCTGAGGCATGGGGTATCGTGTGTTAGTGTCAAAACCGGCGGATCTTGGGTAGGGGGCCCCGAACTGTGCGTCTGAGGTTGATGGTAACAGGAGACAGGGAACACAATGTTTACCCAGGTTCAGGCCCTCACGATGGAGGTAAAACCCTACGTCCTCCTAGATTAATATTGATGAGTATAGGGGTTACAAGAGTTGATCTACCACGAGATCGTAATGGCTAAAACCCTAGAAGTCTAGCCTATCTGATAATGATTGTCCTTGTCTCTATGGACTAAACCCTCCGGTTTATATAGACACCGAAGGGGAATAGGGTCATACAACGTCGGTTACATAGAAAGGAAATAGTACATTCGCCCGCCTAGCTTGCCTTCCACGCAAAGGAGAGTCCCATCCGGACACGGGAGAAAGTATTCTATCTTGTATCTTCATGGCCCAATAATCCGACCCATGTCCAAGAGGCCGGACGCCCGAGGACCCCTTAGTCCAGGACTCCCTTAGTAGCCCCTGAACCAGGCTTTAATGACGAGGTGTCCGGCACACAGATTGTCTTCGACATTGCAAGGCGGGTTCCCCCTCCGATTACTTCAAAGTCCCCGACTTAAAGAGCGGTATTTGGCTTTTCCATTTAATGTCGGGCAGATTGTCTTCCACGCCTTCCTAACTTCAGCTTCCACGTGGCGATGAAATACGAGAGGTCAGGGTATTTTTGCACATACCACCCTGACCATACAAGAGAGGTGCCTATTTAAAGAGAATAGATCTCAGATCCATTCCACACCCCGCGAAAAAAATCCTCAGAGCTTGCTAAGAGGAACCACTCCAACATGGCTAGCGCTCCCAGCTCTTCCTCTCGTCCCAACAGCTCGGAAAAGGGTGATTGGGAGAGATGCTCCGCATCTCGCGGTCAGCTGACAAAGCTGCAAAAACAGGGCTTTCTTCCTCCCGTGGATCTAGTCCATGTCCAAGCAGGATTAACATCCTTCAACAGCGGGGTTCAGGCGGAGAATTTCCCCAATCCGTCCAGGGGAACGAGTATGCTTCGTTCCTTTCTTGCTAAGAGGCGTCAGATTTCCAATCCATCCCTTCCTTCGAGGGCTGCTGGAGTATGATGGCCTCCAACTGCACAGTTTCACTCCCACCTCCATCCTGCACATCGCGTGTAAGTAATTTAAAAGACACCTTCTTCGAAAGAGTTTCCTTACTATGCCTCACCCACCACACTATTTCGTGTTCCAAAGGGGGGGGTGCTCAACATCACAACATGCACCAGAAGTGTCTCCGAGGAGAGCAGCGCCCGCACCGAGCACATCTTCGAAGAGGAAGGCAAATGATAATACTGCCGAACCCTCATCAAAGAGGTAAGGCTTTCTTTTGAAGAATACATCTTCTGACCGCCACATCAAACCGTGATGCCATTCGCCGCTCAGGAAAAGTGTCCGCTAGACTATGTCCGGGGATCCTGCCGATCGTGCCTCTACTAGTCAGGTTCCGGACCCTGCCCTAAGGACGGGGGCTGACACGGGAATGGCGCCGAACTATCCTTCTGCAGAGGATTTGGACAATATGTATGTCATGAACTTTGAAGTGGAGAGCGCCATGAATCATCATCGTTGGAGGGCCGCTCTCCATGACCCCGACTTTTCAAAGGAGGCATTTGATGCCTTCGGCTCGGCCGATGTGTACATCCGAGCTACTCGGGATGGGCTCGTAAGAGCCATGGACTAGCATCTAAAAGATATGCAGGTAAGTTTATATTCTACCAATCTGATAATTCTATACCAGTAGCCCCCGAGACTTGAAGCAGTGGATCCAACTGATTTAAGGATCATTGTATAACCAGGTACTTACGGAGAAGAACATCCTGTTATCTCAGGGACTAGAAAAGTATCGGACCCAGCTAACTGCAGCCAATGCCGAACTGGAGAAATCCAAGAAGGTGTCATCTGGTAATGTTCCCCTCCATTGAGAAAACATAATTGTATACCAATAATGCTAACACAGTTGCTCACCTCTAAATAGGATCATCATATCAACTGCAAGAGCAACTGAAAGCCGCTCAAGGGGGAGAACAAGAAGCCAAGAGACTACTAGCCGCGGGAGAGCGTGTGCTAACATGAGTCGTGGAGGAGAAAAACAAGCTCCAGGATTCCAATACCCGACTGGGCGAGGAACTGAAAGATGTACCCAGCTGGCTGACTCTGTGAAGGAAAATAAGAGGCTTGGAGGCGGCATATTTAGTATGTGGTCAAACTTACCTCCGTGTAGTTCAGAAATGAAAGGGACTAACAGATTTATGCCTGTAGGTATGCTGACTGGTCGTCCCGAATAGGAGGTATCCAGATTCTCAGGCGATCTACTAGAAGAGCTGTCACAAGTGCACGAGCAAGCTCGGCAGGTGATGTAAAGTGTTGCCAAGGCTTTATGGCAATCCGCCTCTCCTCCAGGAGGTATGGCGGAGGTCGTGGAGCTGTTCAAAGGGGCACGGCGGCGTATTCGGTTATGGAAGATATCAGCCTGCCGGGAAGGTGCGCGAGAGGCCTGGGCCATGGTAAAAACATGGTATACAAAGCTTGATCTGAATCATATGGCCCGGGTCGGACCGCTGGGGTCAGATGGGAAAGAAATTCCTGTTAGTTTGGTATATGACCAAGTAGAAGTAGCTGCCAAGTATTCCCAACAGGATTGTAAGCTAGACAGCCTGTTGGACGGTATAGAGGAGGAAGTTTTTGAGTCCAAGTGACTATGTACTTTCCTTAATATATTTGTTCCTAGCCGGATTGTAAAACTATTGTCATGGCTGGCCTTTTCACTTCGACCTCTGGACCCGAAGGTGCAGAGTGTTTCCGAATACTCGAGTGGTAAAAATAGATCGGGGTATGCGTGGAAACCAGGCGTAGGGGTCGTAATTGCTTAAACAGACAAGTTGTATCCGGCTAGCTATGTTATATTACATTGTGATTGTAAGAAACATCTTCCAGAGAGAATAGTTCCGTTAAGGGTTCCTTTCCCTGGGTCTGCATGTGTTAATATGCGTGTCTGAATTGTGACTGAAAACATCACAGTATGGGTGACATTTGGGGGTTCGTAGTGGAAGAAATGTAAAACATCTTTAGTCCGCCGACCGAATATTCCCTTAAGAATGCTAGCTTTCGGCTTCACCCAGTCTGAGGTACACATCAGGATGACCCGGCAGTAACAATCGCAGAGGTGCTCCCTTTATGCCCTAGCCGAACTAACGGGAACGTATGGCATAAGCATGGGAGCCAGGCAACCCAGCTTGGCCAAAAATTAAGTCATATCGATGCATATAAGGGCGAAGAAAAGGTACATATGAGGAAAAACACATATGTAATGAGCTTGATAATAAGCTTTTGTGCAAGAAGCCCCCAGGTATAATGGACGTACACATTTGAGAATGCGTACGCTATAGGTGTACAGTTATAGCCACACGAAAGCTTTCAGGCAAAAAAGAGGGTGAAAAGAGAGGAAAAAAATAATGTAAGCGATAGGGAGGAGGAAGCAAAGGAAGGGTTTGGCGCTAGGCATAGAATCTTTGGAGTCTGGCCGCATTCCAGGGGTTTGGTTCGAGGCGGTCATCTGATGCATCATGCAGGCGGTACGCTCCTCCAGTGAGAACTTCGTCAATGATGAAGGGACCCTCCCACTTGGGCTTGAGTTTGTCCTTTTTCTTCTCCGGCAAGCGTAGAACGAGTTCGCTGACATTGTAAGTCTTGGCCAGTACTTCTCTGCTTTGATATCTATGAGGCTGCTGTTGATAAAATGAGGAACGGGCTTTTGCAACATCGCGCTCCTCCTCCAGGGCATCTAAGTTGTCCTGCCGATCAAGCTCGGCCTCTCTCTCTTCGTACATGTGCACTTGAGGTGAGTCATGAATAATGTCGTAGGGTAACACAGCCTCTGCACCGTACACCATGAAGAAAGGTGTATATCCGGTAGTGCGATTGGGCATGGTCCACAGCCCCAGAGTATGAAGTCGAGCTCCTCAACCCAATGCTTGTCTGATTCTTCAAAGACCTTACTAGCCTGGGTTTGATGCCGCTCATAATAAGACCATTGGCTCGTTCGACTTCACCGTTTGTTTGCGGATGATAGATGGAGGCGTAATCAAGCTTAATGCCTAGATTAGCGCACTAGGCTTTCACCTCATCGGCTGTAAAATTAGAGCCATTGTCGGTGATGATGCTGTGTGGGACACCATAATGGTGCACAATGTCGGATATAAAGTCTATCACTAGTCCGACTTTAGCCATTTTAACTGGTTTGGCCTCTATCCACTTAGTGAACTTATCTACCATGACTAGCAGATATTTTTTCTTATGGTTCTCCTTTAAGGGGTCCAACCATGTCAAGCCCCCAGACCGCGAAAGGCCAAGTGATGGGGATTGTTTGTAGAGCAATGGGTGGCATATGGCTTTGGTTGGTGAAAAGTTGGCATCCGACGCAACGTTGGACAAGGTCCCGTGTATCTGCTCGGGCCGTCGGCGAGTAGAAGCATGCACAGAAGGCCTTGCTTACAAGGGCCCGAGCTACAATGTGGTGACCACCGAGACCGGCATGAATCTCAGCCAAGAGCTGCCGCCCCTCCTCCTCGGAGATACATCTTTGGAGTACTCTGGTAGCGCTTTTCTTGTAGAGTTCTCCTTCGTGGACCTTATAGGCTTTCGAACGCTGAACAATGCAGCGAGCCTCATTCTGATCCTCGGGGAGCTCTCGTCTGTTGAGGTAGGCCAAGAAGGGTTCGGTCCATGGGGCAATGACTGCCATGATAAGATGGGCCAATGGTGTTATTTTGGTGGCTGAGCCTCCGATGATGTCAGTATGTTCGGAATCTGGGGTTATGATCAGATCCGGACTGACGTTGCCGCTCTCCCCTTGCCACACCACGTATGGCTTGAAAAGCCTTTCCAAGAAGATGTTAGGTGGGACGGGGTCGCGCTTGGCGCCAATGCGAGCAAGGACGTCCGGCGCTCGATTACTCTCAAGCCACATGGTGAAACTTGAGCCCCTCGAACTGAGCCGACATTTTGAGAACAACGTTACGGTAAGCCGCCATCTTCGGATCCTTGGCATCGAAATCTCCATTTATTTGAGATATCGCGAGGTTCGAGTCCCCGCGCACTTCTAGGCGTTGTATGCCCATGGAGACAGCCATCCGAAGACCATGCAATAAAGCCTCGTATTCAGTTGCATTGTTGGAGTTTGTGTATAATATTTGGAGTACATACTGAACTGTATCTCCAGTGGGGGATGTTAGGAAAACTCCTGCCCCTAAGCCCGCCAACATTTTGGAACCATCGAAATGCATCACCCAGTTGGAATATGTGCCGTACTCTTTAGGGGGTTCGGCTTCTGTCCATTCGGCGACGAAGTCTGCCAGTACTTGGGATTTGATGGCCCGGCGTGGCTTATATGTTATATCAAATGGAAGGAGCTCAATGGCCCACTTGGCAATCCGGCCCATTGAGTCACGATTGTTTATTATGTCGTTCAGTGGAACTTCGGAAGCCACTATGATCGAGCACTCTTGGAAATAATGTCGTAGCTTCCGGGATGCCATGAAGACCGCGTATGCTATCTTTTGATAATAAGGGTACCGGGATTTGCATGGAGTTAGGACAGTGGATACGTATACCGGCTTTTGGAGTGGGAATTTGTGTCCGTCCTCCTCTCGTTCGATGACGAGTACTGCGCTCACCACCTGGTGTGTTGCAGATATGTATAATAACATTGGTTCGCTGACGTTTGGCGCGGCTAGGATTGGGTTGCTTGCTAAAATGGCCTTTATTTCTTCCAATTCGGCCGTTGCTGCATCTGTCCACTCGAAGTGATCGGTGCGTCGGAGAAGTTGATAGAGTGGCAATGCTTTTTCTTCTAGTCTAGAGATAAAGCGGCTTAAAGCGGCCACACATCCATCTAGTTTTTGGACCTGCTTAAGGTCTGTTGCTGTAGCCAGTTGTGATAAGGCTCGGATTTTGGCCGGATTTGCCTCGATTCCTCTACTAGAAACAATGAAGCCCAGTAGTTTTCCAGAGGGGACACTGAAAACACATTTTTCCGGATTGAGCTTAATGTCATATGTCCGGAGATTGTTGAATGTGAGGCGTTAGTCATCTATTAATGACTCGACGCGCTTAGTCTTGATGACGACGTCGTCCACATATGCTTCAACTGTCTTGCCGATTTGTTTCTCCAGGCATGTTTGAATCATGCGTTGGTAGGTGGCATCGGCGTTTTTGAGCCCAAAGGGCATAGTGTTGAAGCAGAAAGGCTCGTATGGGGTAATAAATGCAGTTGCAGCTTGGTCGGATTCCTTCATTTTAATTTGATGGTATCCGGAGTATGCATCAAGGAAACACAACGAGTCTTGTCCTGCAGTGGCATCGATAATTAGATCGATGCGGGGGAGGGGGAATGGGTCCTTAGGGCATGCCATGTTGAGGTCTTTGAAATCGACGCACAAGCGCCAGGATTTATCCTTCTTTGACACCATTACTAGGTTTGCTAGCCAGTCCGGATGTTTTATTTCTCTGATGAATCCGGCCTCAATTAGCTTGGCTAGCTCCTCCCCCATAGCTTGTCGTTTGGGTTCAAAAAAGCGCCGCAGTGTTTGCCTAACTAGCTTGTATCCTTTCAGTATATTGAGGCTGTGCTCAGCCAATCTGCGTGGGATTCCTGGCATATCAGAAGGGTGCCAGGTGAATATGTCCCAGTTTTCACGTAGGAACGCTCGCAGTGTGGCGTCCACCATCGGGTCCAGCTATGCGCCGATGGAGGCTGTCTTCTTTGGGTCTGTCGGGTGGACTTGAAATTTGACTATTTCATCTGCTGGTTTGAAGGAGGTGGATTTGGAGTGCTTGTCAAGGATTATGTCGTCCCTATCCACCGTTGAGCGCAGCGCCGTTAACTCTTCGGCCGCAAGGGCCTCAGAGAGTGCCTCAAGGGACAGGGAGGCTGTTTTGTTTTCAGCGTGGAGGGCTATGTCCGGATCACTAGAGAGAGTGATAATACCGTTGGGCCCGGGCATTTTGAGTTTCATATACCCATAATGAGGTATGGCTTGAAAGCGTGTGAATGCATCTCGCCCCAATAGGGCGTGGTACCCACTGTTGAAAGGGGCCACTTGGAAGGTTATCTCTTCGGACTGATAGTTCTCCGGTGTGCCAAATACCACGTCAAGTGTGATTTTTCCCGCGCATCGTGCCTCCCGACTGGAAATGATTCCTCGGAAGGTTGTGCTGCTTTTCTCGATGCGGCTCCTGTCTATTTCCATTTTACTGCGTGTATCCTCATAGATGAGGTTTAATCCGTTGCCGCCGTCCATGAGCACCTTGGCGAGTCGAAAGCCATCCACAATTGAATTGAGGACCAAGGCGGCTGGTGCCCGGACTGACCGGGTTCTTGGTTCGTCACTGGCATTGAATGTTATGTGTCACATCCCTAGTTCTGGTATGTTATAGGTTTGCTTTGTGCACATGTTAAGTTCCAAATGAAATTGAAATGGGGATGTTTCAAACCCTAGCACCAAAGCAAATTCAAATAGGTTCAAATTAAAATTGGAATTTCAATAAACCCAAAATGCTCTTCAAAAATGTTTATGGTCTTTGGAAAATGTTGCAAACAACAACCAGAGGTGATGCACATTTTTGCTAAACATTTTGGATTTTTGAATGAACCCATATGTATTTGAATTGGAGCTGTTTAAAATAATATAAATATTTTAAAGGCTCCAAAAATGTTGGAATTTGGTGAGGGCCTCTGGTATATTATAACTAGTGGTCACAAAGAATCTCAACATTTTTATTTTGTGCTAGTATTTATTTTAAGCCAAAAACAAATGTCAGAAATAGAAAAGAAAACAAAAAAAGGAAAAGCTTACCTGAGGCTTGGCACTGTTACAACCCAGCTGACCCGCCCACCTGGCGGCCTAGCCCACCAGGGGCAGCCCCATCTTCTACCTCTTGCCAGTAGGCAGAGGAGAAGCTGGGCACGACGCACGCGCGCGGCCACCGCGCGCCACCTCCACCCTGCCTGGTTGTCCTCCCGTCGCCTGGACCTTCCCTCGCGACACCACGCACCCCTGGACCTCTCTCACTCTCTCCCTCGAGTTCCTTCCCCTCCTCTGTTCTCTCCCTCGCACGCACCCGAGTACACTTGTCGCCGCCGCTCGCCGAAGACATAGCCACTACCTTCGCCTCGCCTCTCCGACGTGCTCACGAGCTTCGCCTCAACGTCCTCGCTCTCTCCACCGAGTCACGTGCCCGCGGAACGCCTGAAGTGACGCCACCGTCTTTGTTTCCATCGCTGGCTGCCGGAGATCCCCCTCGTTGCTCCGCTCGCTCCAGTGCCTCCCCGAGCTCGCGAATGGCTCCATTCGACGCGTTGTGAGCTCCTCTGCTTATCCCCTCTCTCCCCGTGCTCTATTTCCCTCTCTAGCCGCCGTTCCCATCGAGCCCGAGAGTTTGGCTCTGCCGACGATGTCGCCACCATGGCCTGGGCTCGACCTAGCCGTGCCCTTGCACCGCATATGCTCCTGGTGCCTCCAGGAGGCCGCCCAGCCCCTTTGCTCACCCGCCTGCTTGCTCTAGCGCCGCACTCGTGCAGGTAGTAGCTCCAGCCACCGCGCTTGTCGCCGTTGCCATCGCTTCGCTCCACCTCCAGCCGCCTCGATGCCACCACCCGACGCGCCTCGTCGCGCTGCACTCATAGAGCCCAGCAGCGCACGCTCTCGCCGATGGAGTCGCCCGGGCGAGGAGCGCCGCCGCGTCCTGCTTAGCACCGGCGGCTAATCGCCGTTTAGGTGACGTGGGCATCATTAGTGGCTAGTGATCAACTAATTTAACCCCCTAACCCACTCACCGCTGGGCCCCACGTCCTAACTAACCGGGTTTTATTTGCGTTTAGATTAAATTAACCCCCCCCATAGGCCCCACCGGTCAGTTTGACCTGGCCACGTCACATGTTGACCGGCGCCCACCTGTCATTGACACTGAACATACTTGTGTCACTGACCAGTGGACCCCACTGGTCAGGTTTGACCTACACCGCTGCTGTTGACCTGCTGAGGTCAGCATGACGCAATGCTGACGCAATAACTCTTTTTCTGGATTTATTCTTATTCAGGAAATTCCAGAAAATAGCTAAAACTTCTCAAATTCATAGTAATTCAACCATAGCTCAGAATGAAATAATTTATATATGAAAAAATTATCAGAAAAACGCAAGGAATCCATTTATGCCAATTACAGGCATGAAAAACCAACTTATACATGCTTTATAAGTGAAAACATAATATGGGCATTTTAAATGCTTCATTTTGAATTGCATTTGAATCTTTGATTCAAATGGGCTTCAACCAACTTGGTAGCATCTTGCATTAGCCCAAACACTAGCATTTGCACATGTCATGTTCATGCATCATTTTGTTGCATTTGTTTGTGTATTGATTGCCGGCACCGTTTCTTCTCGATAGGTTCCACTCTGGAAGGTGTTCCCGAGTACCTGTCAGAGGAGCAGTGCCCCTTCGTCGTTCTATCAGGCAAGCAAACCCCCTAGAGCATTTCGATAAATCCCACTCTCTCGCTCTTGCTCCTTACACTGCATTAGGACAACAACGATTCAACTGCTACTTTTCTGCTGCGGTAGTTGAACCCATTCCTCTGCATGACCTGTCATTGCCACATTAACTAGTTGAAACCCACTAGCATGAGTAGGAGTTTCTTGAGCCTTGATGTGCCTACTCATCCATGCTTGTTTTCTTTATGCCAGCTATGCTTAGAGTTGTGTCAAGTCTGATTTATCGGGAATGAATCGAAGTGGTGAACATGTCCTACCGATAAAGGCTAAGTGTGTGAACATGTTTTGGTAAAGGTAGCGATGAGAGGCCATGTAGGAGTACATGGTGGGTTGTCTCATTGGAACCGTCCCTAAGCACTGAGTTCTATGTATGTTATCCAAGTCCAGTTACTACCAAACATTAGGTTTCGGTTATCCGGCCCCTCTCGGCTTATTAATCCACTTGATCTCTGTCCAGGAGTTGCAACTAGTTTCTGGCGTTTGTAGGTAGTGGTACTTGTCTACCAGGTGGTGTCCGACGGGACGGGCTTGGGACAGACTAGGCACCGTGGCACGGTGTACCAAGTGGCACCCGGATGGTGGGCTTGGGAACCCTGCACACATCGTTTGGGGCCATACTGGAGACTTTGGCCAGAACTCCTTGCGGATGGAACTCGAATAGGTGATAAACCTAGACGAGAGACTTGTGTGGTTAGTCAGGTCGTGGCCGACACCCTCGCCCGGCTTCCGCTTGAAGGTTGCCGAGGTACATGACGTGTACATGGCGATAAGTGGCGAGAGCGTGTGTGAAGAAGTACACCCCTGCAGGGTTAACATTATCTATTCGAATAGCCGTTTTCCTCGGATATGGAAACTTGGAGGACTTATGTAGTACATAGACAACTTGAAGTGGATACTCTAAAATCTGCAAGATAAGCATGAGTGCTATGGATGGCCTTCTCGTAGGGAGACGGGAATGGATCCATAGTGGAGTATTGATATGGTGAATATGTTGACTTGTGTGCATCTTCTCACCTCAAAGAAGTTTCTGATACTCGTAGTGTAGGTTAGCCAATGAGTCAAAGCTGGCTTGCTGCTGTTAAGACTCCACCACCCCCTTTGTTGATAATGTTGCATATGTAGATAGTTCTGATGTAAGACTTGTTGAGTACCTTCATACTCACGTTTTCTTATTTATGTTGATAATGTTGCATATGTAGATATGTTACACTAGTGACTTCGATGAGTAGCTTGTATCCCAGCTATGATCTTGTACCCTTGGGAGGGTCGTGTTTAGTCAGGCTTCTTAGTCTTTTCCTTTTGTAGTTGTCTGTACTCAGACATGTAATGCTTCCGTTGCTTGTATGCTCTGAATGATGGGTCATGAGACCCCTGTTTGTATTGAATGCTATGTGGCTCTTCTGGGACTTTATCTATATGAGTTTGAGTTATGTTGTGATGCCATGTTGTACAACACATACTTGCATGTTATGCGTACGTGTAACGTGTATTGCTATGTGTGGGGTCCGACAACCTAGTTGTTTATCCCTGGTAGCCTCTCTTATGGGGAAATGTAGTCTTGTGCTTCCATGAGCCATAGTAGTCCGCTACAGCCTGGTTCACCGGAGTCCTGCTAGCCCAGCACTACTGCTCCGGAACACTTGATTGGCCGGCATGTGATTCACTTCGTTCCTGTGTCTGTCCCTTCGGGAAATGTCACGCAGTGACATCCGGAGTCCTGCCTAGCCTGCTACAGCCCGGGTTCTCGGAGTCCTATTAGCCCAGTGCCACAGCCCGGATTCACACGCTGCTGACCGACATGCTTGATGTTGATTCATGTATGCCTGTCCCCGTAAGTTGGTGCCACCTTGGGTTCACGACTAGTCATGTCGGCCCGGTTTCTCTGTCATATGGATGCTAGCAACACTATCATATACGTGAGCCAAAAGGTGCAAACGGTCCCGGGCCAGGTAAGGTGGCACCCATGGGAATACCGTGCGTGAGGCCACAAAGTGATATGATGTGTTACATGCTAGATCGGTGTGACTTAGGATCGGGGTCCCGACAGCGTTGCTATCAGTGCTTGACTGACTGTAGGATTACCAAGCCAAACTGGTCGAAGTTGAGTCTAGAAATGCTTTAGCTATATAAGGGAATTGATTGTGGAAGGGAACGTAATGCTCTTTTTACTCCTTTACCTCATGTCATTCTTTTTGAGTCAGCCTCTTCTTTTCTACGAGGGTTAAGGCCTAGGTTTCTCCTCTATCTCTCAGGATGACATGTTACTAAGCCGTAAAGTCTTAGGATTATTGGGTTGTGTCTCCGTACAGTTCTACTACTTCCGTGTGTCATCAGTTTGACCCAGAACCTTGATATTATGATGCTGAGTGATTATGCTATTCCTTTGATGAATGTCTCAAAATCCCTTTTGAGCATTTACAGCTGTTATGCTGCCGAAGTTGTCCTAGGATTTCAAGAGTTTCCAATGCTTTTGCATTACATTCCGCATCCTTATGTCGATGCTAATTCCATCCTTGTTTCCTTGGTTTCTGTGCCAGGATGTTGTCTACTAACCGAGGTTCAGTTGCTCATAGCAAGAACCACGAAGATGGTAGGGATGAGGATCCTCCTGACCAGCCTTTGATGGCAGAGTTCTTGTTAGCATCCGAGAGGAACAAGCGTGAGACTAACTGCTTGCTGGTACAGATTGAGCAGAACACCGCACATCAGCGTAAGAAGTTGGTTTCTATCACCGACTTCATTGGTCTGAAACCACCCACCTTCCATCATTCCATTGAGCCACTCGATGCGGATGACTGGCTCCGGAGCATCACTCACAAGTTGCATTCTGCGAGCGTGGCTGAAGGTGACAAGGTCACCTATGCTACCTATCACCTGGAAGGTCCTGCTAGTATTTGGTGGCAGAGCTATGAGGCTATGTTAGCAGCTGGCCAGATTCCTACCTGGAGGGATTTCACTGAGGTTTTTCGTGAGAACCACATTCCTCAGGCTCTCATTGACCACAAGAGGGAAGAGTTCTGTAGTTTTACCCAGGGTAAGCTGCATGTTGATGCTTACAGTAGAGAGTTTGGAAACCTCGCCCACTATGCTATAGAAGAAGTGTCCACGGACGCCAAGAAGCAGGCTAGGTTCCGGAAGGGTCGCAACCCTAAGTTGCGTCGTGATCTCCACCTACATCATTGTGATACTTTCCAGGCTCTTGTGAACAAGGCCATTAATGCAGAGACAGCTCAGCTCACTTACGAGGAGTCTCATAGCACAACCGTGATCTGGGTTCTTCCTCCCGCTCTGGCTCTCAGAAGTGACGGATTTGGATTCTGAACTCAGCTCTTCCACCTGGATATGCACCGAGGCCATCCGATGTGGCGCCTCACCTAGCTCAGCAACGTGCTCCACCCAGGCCTATTAGTGGACCACTTGCCAATGTAGGTCCACGTCCTACCTCAGGAACTTGCTTCACCTGCGGAGAACCAAGACACTATGCACGTGACTGCCCTCAGTCCAGTTATACCCCACCCAGTCTGAGAGATCTGTTAGCCGTGATAAGCCATCAGGCAAGATGATCAGTACCAAGCCAGCCACCACTGAATGAGCATGTGTGCACCACGTCTCAGCTACAGAAGCTCAAGATGATCCCGACGTCGTACTGGGTATGCTTCTTGTCAATTGTCACCCAGCTTCAGTTCTGTTCGATACTGGAGCATCCCACTCCTTCATATCCGAAGGTTATGCTCGGTTGCACGACATGTCATTTTGTGATATGCCAACTCCACTAATAATCCAGACTCCTGGTTCCAAATGGCAAACCTCTAAGGTAAGCCATGGTAATGAAATCCTTGTTGACCGACTGGTATTTCTTGCTTCTTTGATATCTCTCAAGTCTTCAGATATTAACATCATCTTGGGCATGGACTGGATGACAGCTCATCATGCCAAGATCGATTGTTACACTATATCTGTTCAACTTACACATCCATCTGGCAAAATAGTCACTGTCTCCACTAGAGTTGCAAGGCATCAACTCTATTCTCTTAATGCCAGCCCTCTTCCAGATCTTGAGGATATTCTGGTAGTCCGTGACTTCCCGGGTGTCTTTCCAGAAGAACTGCCAGGTGTCCCACCTGACAGAGATGTAGAGTTTTTCATAGAACTTATCTCAGGAACTGTTCCAATCTCTAGGAGACCATACAAGATGGCACCTTTGGAGTTAGCCGAGCTTAAGAAACAACTTGATGAGTCCTTGCAAAAGGGTTTCATCCATCCCAGTTCTTCTCCTTGGGCTTGTCCTGTCCTCTTCGTCAAGAAGAAGGATGGTACGGATCGGATGGTTGTAGATTATCGCCTTGTTAATGTGGTCACGATAAAGAACAAGTATCCGCTCCCCAGGATCAACGACCTGTATGATCAGCTCGCTGGATCCTTAGTCTTTTCCAAGATGGATTTGAGGTTAGGCTACCACCAAATCAAAATCAGAAACGGGGACATCCCCAAAACGGCCTTTGTCACTCGTTATGGTCAATACGAGTACATCGTGATGTCTTTCGGCCTAACCAATGCTCCAGCTACTTTCTCCCTCTTGATGAACTCGATCTTTATGTAGTACTTAGATAAGTTCGTCGTGGTTTACCTCGATGATATTCTTATTTACTCGAAGAACAAGGAAGAGCATGCCGAGCATCTTAGACTTGTGTTAGAAAAACTCAGAGAGCACCGCCTTTATGCCAAGTTCTCCAAGTATGAATTTTGTTTGCCAGAAGTGACCTATCTGGGCCACGTGATCTCTGGTAAGGGCATTGCTATCAATCTCGAGAGAGTCAAAGCAGTTCTCGATTGGACTCCACCCGAAACGGTCAAACAAGTTAGGAGTTTCCTTTGTCTAGCCAGTTATTGTCCCCGCTTCGTTGAAAACTTCTCCGAAGTGGCCAAACCTCTCACGGAACTTCTCAAGAAAGATTAAAGGTTTGAGTGGACCCCACAGTGTGAGCACAGTTTTCAGGAACTGAAAAGACGCCTGACTTCTGCGCCCATACTCGTGCCACCGGATTTCACTAAAGACTTTGTTATCTATTGCGACACTTCGCGTCAAGGACTAGGTTGCATTCTTATGCAGGATCGTCATGTGATTGCCTATGCCTCTCGACAGTTGCATCCACATGAGGAAAATTATCCTACACATGATCTGGAGCTTGCAGCCGTAGTCTATGCACTTAAGACCTGGCGACATTACCTTCTTGGTAACCGTTGCGAAATCTACACTGACCATCAGAGTCTCAAGTATATCTTTACCCAACCGGATCTGAATCTCATACAGAGACGTTGGTTGGAGTTGATCTCGGATTACAACTTAGGAATCACCTACACCCCAGGCAAAGCCAATGTCATGGCTGATGCTTTAAGCCGTAAATCCTATTGCAATAACCTCATGTTGCAACAATGTCAACCACCCCTCCATGAGGAATTCTGTAAGCTTAACCTTCACATAGCTCCTCATGGTTTCCTTTCTACCTTGGTGGCGAAACCTACCCTTATGGATCAGATCATAGAGGCTCAGAAGCATGATACGGGAATCTCCCGGATCAAGAAAAATATTTCCAAGGGAGTTTCCGACTGTTTCTCTATGGATGAACAAGGTGTTGTTTACTTTGGAAACCGTTTGGTGGTTCCCAAATGTCAACAGATGCAGCAACTGATCCTTAAGGAGGCCCATGAATCCCCTCTCACGATTCATCCCGGTAGTACAAAGATGTATCAGGACCTACGCCAGAGGTTCTGGCGGACTAGGATGAAGAGAGAAATCGCTCAGTATATTGCCAACTATGACGTTTGTCGTCGCGTTAAGGCAGAGCATCAAAGACCTACTGGCACCCTTCAACCTTTAGCTATTCCCGAGTGGAAATGGGACAAAGTTGGTATGGACTTCATCACCGGCTTTCCCAGGACCAAGAAAGGAAATAATGCTATCTTCGTAGTCATTGATCGTCTCTCCAAAGTGGCTCACTTCCTACCTGTTCGAGAGAGTATCACTACTAGTTAGCTCGCTGACTTATATATCTCTTGAATAGTGTCACTCCATGGTGTTCCACTAGAGATCAATCCAGACCATGGCAGTCTTTTCACCTCTCATTTCTGGGAAAGTTTCCAGGATGCCATGGGAACCCATCTTTCTTTCAGTACCGCTTTCCACCCTCAGTCAAGTGGTCAGGTGGAAAGGGTCAACCAAATTCTTGAAGACATGCTTAGAGCTTGTGTTATCTCATTCGGTATGGATTGGGAGAAGTGTCTTCCTTTCGCCGAGTTTGCTTATAACAATAGCTATCAATCCAGTCTTAGGAAAGCACCCTTCGAGATTCTGTATGGACGAAGATGTCGAACACCTTTGAACTGGTCAGAAACCGGTGAAAGACAATTCTTTGGACCGGATATGATCCAGGAGGCAGAAGAGCAAGTTCGCATCATTCGTGACAATTTGAAAACAGCCCAATCTCGTCAAAAGAGCCAGTATGACCGTCGTCATAAGGAAGTGGCTTATGAAGTTGGCGACAAGGCTTACCTTCGGGTTACTCCTTTGAAGGGTACCCATCGTTTCGGTATCAAGGGCAAGTTGGCTCCTCGTTACATCGGTCCTTTTCGCATTCTCGCTAAACGAGGAGAGGTTGCCTACCAATTGGAACTACCCCCACATCTTTCTCGAGTTCATGATGTCTTCCACGTCTCTCAACTCAGGTGTTGCTTCTTGGATCCCATCCGCGGAGTGGACCACGAAACGCTTGATCTCCAAGATAACCTCACTTATCGAGAGTACCCCGTTCGCATTCTGGATCAAGCAGAGCGTGTCACTCGACGTCATAACATCAAGTTTCTCAAGGTTCAGTGGTCCCATCATTCCGAGAGAGAAGCTACCTGGGAGCGAGAAGATTGTCTTTGACTTGACTACCCCGCTTTCTTTCCGCCAACTCCTGAATCTCGAGACAAGATTCTTCTGAGTGGGGGCGAGTTGTCACATCCCTAGTTCTGGTATGTTATAGGTTTGCTTTGTGCACATGTTAAGTTTCAAATGAAATTGAAATGGGGATGTTTCAAACCCTAGCACCAAAGCAAATTCAAATAGGTTCAAATTAAAATTGGAATTTCAATAAACCCAAAATGCTCTTCAAAAATGTTCATGGTCTTTGGAAAATGTTGCAAACAACAACCAGAGGTGATGCACATTTTTGCTAAACATTTTGGATTTTTCAATGAACACATATGTATTTGAATTGGAGCCGTTTAAAATAATATAAATATTTTAAAGGCTCCAAAAATGTTGGAATTTGGTGAGGGCCTCTGGTATATTATAACTAGAGGTCACAAGGAATCTCAACATTTTTATTTTGTGCTAGTATTTATTTTAAGCCAAAAACAAATGTTAGAAATAGAAAATAAAACAAAAAAAGGAAAAGCTTACCTGAGGCCTAGCACTGTTACAGCCAAGCTGGCCAGCCCACCTGGCGGCCCAGCCCACCAGGGGCATCCCCGTCTTCTACCTCTTGCCAGTAGGCAGAGGAGAAGCTGGGCACGACGCACGAGCGCGGCCACCGCGCGCCACCTCCACCCTGCCTGGCTGTCCTCCCGTCGCCTGGACCTTCCCTCGCGACGCCACGCACCCCTAGACCTCTCTCACTCTCTCCCTCGAGCTCCTTCCCCTCCTCTGTTCTCTCTCTCGCACGCACCCGAGTACGCTCGTCGCCGCTGCTCGCTGAAGACGCAGCCACTACCTTCCCCTCGCCTCTGTGAGGTGCCCACGAGCTTCGCCTCAACGCCCTCGCTCTCTCCACCGAGTCACGCGCCCACGGAACACCTGAAGTGACGCCACCATCTTCGTTTCCATTGCCGGACGCCGGAGATCTCCCTCGTTGCTCCGCTGGCTCCAGTGCCTCCCCGAGCTTGCGAATGGCTCCATTCGATGCGCTGTGAGCTCCTTTGCTTATCCCCTCTCTCCCCGTGCTCTATTTCCCTCTCTAGCCGCCGTTCCCATCGAGCCCGAGAGCTTGGCTCCGCCGGTGATGTCGCCATCGTGGCCTAGGCTCGACCTAGCCGTGCCCTTGCACCGCATATGCTCCGGGTGCCTCCAGGAGGCCGCCCAACCCCTTTACTTGCTTGCCTGCTTGCTCTAGCGCCGCGCCCGTGCAGGTAGTAGCTCCGGCCGCCGCGCTTGTCGCCACTGCCATCGCTTCGCTCCGCCTCCAGCCACCTTGATGCCACCACCCGACGCGCCTCGTCGCGCTGCACCCGTAGAGCCCAGCCGCGCACGCTCTTGTTGCCGGAGTCGCCCGGGCGAGGAGCGCCGCTGCGTCCTGCTTAGCACCGGCGGCTAATCGCCGTTTAGGTGACGTGGGCATCATTAGTGGCTAGTGATCCACTAATTTAACCCCCCTGACCCACTGACCGCTGGGCCCCACGTCCTAACTAACCGCGTTTTTTTGCGTTTAGATTAAATTAACCCCCCCACAGGCCCTACCGGTCAGTTTGACCTGGCCACGTCACACGTTGACCGGGCCCCACCTGTCATTGACACTGAACAGCACCGTGTCACTGACGAGTGGACCCCGCTGGTCAGGTTTGACCTAGACCGCTACTGTTGACCTGCTGAGGTCAGCATGACGCAATGCTGATGCAGTAACTCTTTTTCTGGATTTATTCTTATTCAGGAAATTCCAGAAAATAGCTAAAACTTCTAAAATTCATAGTAATCCAACCGTAGCTCAGAATGAAATAATTTATATATGAAAAATTATCAGAAAAATGCAAGGAATGCATTTATGCCAGTTACATGCATGAAAAACCAACTTATACATGCTGTATCAGTGAAAACATAATATGGGCATTTTAAATGCTTCATTTTGAATTGCATTTGAATCTTTGATTCAAATGGGCTTCAACCAACTTGGTAGCATCTTGCATTAGCCCAAACACTAGCATTTACACATGTCATGTTCATGCATCATTTTGTTGCATTTGTTTGTGTATTTATGGCCGGCACCGTTTCTTCTCGATAGGTTCCACTCCGGAAGGTGTTCCCGAGTACCTGTCAGAGGAGCAGTGCCCCTTCGTCGTTCTACCAGGCCAGCAAACCCCCTTGAGAATTTCGATAAATCCCACTCTCTCGCTCTTGCTCCTTATACTGCATTAGGACAACAACGATTCAACTGCTACTTTTCTGCTACGGTAGTTGAACCCATTCCTCTGCATGACCTGTCATTGCCACAGTAACTAGTTGAAACCCACTAGCATGAGTAGGATTTGCTTGAGCCTTGATGTGCCTACTCATCCATGCTTGTTGTCTTTATGCCAGCTATGCTTAGAGTTGTGTCAGGTCTGATTCATCGGGAATGAATCGGAGTGGTGAACATGTCCTACCGATAAAGGCTAAGTGTGTGAACATGTTTTGGTAAAGGTAGCAATGAGAGGCCATGTAGGAGTACATGGTGGGTTGTCTCATTGGAACCGTCCCTAAGCACTGAGTTCTGTGTATGTTATCCAAGTCCAGTTACTACCACACATTGGGTTCCGGTTATCCGGCCCCTCTCGGCTTATTAATCCACTTGACCTCTGTCCAGGAGTTGCAACTAGTTTCTAGCGTTTGTAGGTAGTGCTACTTGTCTACCAGGTGGTGTCCGACGGGACAGGCTTGGGACAGACTAAGCACCGTGGCACGGTGTACCAAGTGGCACCCGGATGGTGGGCTTGGGAACCCTGCACACATCGTTTGGGGCCGTACTAGAGACTTCGACCGGAACTCCTTGCGGATGGAACTCGAATAGGCGATAAACCTGGACGAGAGACTTGTGTGGTTAGTCAGGTCGTGGCCGACACCCTCTCCCGGCTTCCGCTTGAAGGTTGCCGAGGTACATGACGTGTATAGTGCGATAAATGGCGAGAGCGTGTGTGAAGAAGTACACCCCTGCAGAGTTAACATTATCTATTCGAATAGTCGTTTTCCTCGGATATGGATACTTGGAGGACTTATGTAGTACATAGACAACTTGAAGTGGACACTCTAAAATCCGCAAGATAAGTGTGAGTGCTATGGATGGCCTTCTTGTAGGGAGACGGGAATGGATCCGTAGTGGAGTATTGATATGGTGAATATGTGGACTTGTGTGCGTCTTCTCACCTCAAAGAAGTTTCTGATACTCGTAGTATAGGTTAGCCACTGAGTCAAAGCTGGCTTGCTGCTGTTAAGACTCCACCACCCCCTTTGTTTATAATGTTGCATATGTAGATAGTTCTGATGTAAGACTTGCTGAGTACCTTCATACTCACGTTTGCTTATTTATGTTTTGCAGTTGGTTAAACTAGTGACTTCAACGAGTAGCTTGTATCCCAGCTACGATTTTGTACCCTTGGGAGGGTCGTGTTTAGTCAGGCTTCTTAGTCTTTTCCTTTTGTAGTTGTCTGTACTCAGACATGTAATGCTTCCGCTGCTTGTATGCTATAAATGATGGGTCATGAGACCCCTGTTTGTATTGAATGCTATGTGGCTCTTCTGGGCCTTTATCTATATGAGTTTGAGTTATGTTGTGATGCCTTGTTGTACAGCACATACTTGCATGTTATGCGTACGTGTAACATGTATTTCTATGTGTGGGGTCCGACAACCTAGTTGTTTATCCCCGGTAGCCTCTCTTATGGGGAAATGTAGTCTTGTGCTTCCATGAGCCATAGTAGTCCGCTACAGCCAAGTTCACCGGAGTCCTGCTAGCCCAGCACTACTGCTCCGGAACACTTGTCTGGCCGGCATGTGATTCACTTCGTTCATGTGTCTGTCCCTTCGGGGAAATGTCACGCGGTGACATCCGGAGTCCTGCCTAGCCTGCTACAGCCAGGGTTCCCGAAGTCCTGTTAGCCCAGTGCTACAGCCCGGATTCACACGCTGCTGACCGACATGCTCGATGTTGATTCATGTATGCTCGTCCCCATAAGTTGGTGCCACCTTGGGTTCACGACTAGTCATGTCGGCCCGGGTTCTCTGTCATATGGATGCTAGCGACACTATCATATACGTGAGCCAAAAGGCGCAAACGGTCCCGGGCCAGGTAAGGTGGAACCCGTGGGAATACCGTGCGTGAGGCCGAAAAGTGATATGATGTGTTACATGCTAGATCAGTGTGACTTAGGATCGGGGTCCCAACATTATGGCCGTGTTGTTCCAAGGATTTATTGTTGCAACTTGACAGACTTCAGCGAGGTCGCGAAGTGCCCTTTTGCGCTGATTGCTTGAGGCGAAAGTTTCGAAGACCGTCAATACACTGCGGTCGTCGTGTTCCGGGGGGAGTTGTTCCGAGGTATATTTGGTGAGGATATCCTCGCCATTCTTGGCCACTTGCCGGAGTATCCAACATGCTCTAAGGTTGTGGGTAGGTATGGTATCCGGTGTTGTGTGTATTTTGCACGGCCTATCGAGCCATCCCTCTAGGACGGTTCCGCACCCTATAATGGGTTTGGATTTCTTTACTGATGTGTTGGGCGCCCCATGAGGGTGCATCCTTTTTGTCCAGACAGAAGGTTGAGTGGGAGTTGGCAATTCCCAACGAGCTGCCTGAGTTTTCCAGGCGCTTTCCATTGCATAGTACTTATGTACTATGGTTGCCAAGTCGGCGAAGTGTAACACGCGATGGCGGTTGATAGCGTTGAGGATTCCTTTGTCCGTACAATTATGGCAGAATATTGAGATCGCATCTTCGTCACAGTAATCCTTGATCTTGCTCTTGACAAGGAAGAATCTGGCCCAAAAGTGATGGACTGTTTCCTGAGACTGCTGCCGTAGGTATGTGAGATCACGTATATCTGGGTGGGTGGGTGGATTTAAGTCCGAACCCTGACCCAATTTGGGATCCGGTGCTTGAGAAATTTCTGAGCTGAATAGTTCAGGCTCCGGGGGATTGACCGATTTTTCAGGTCTACCGTTTGATTCTAAGTTCGGAGGACAAGGCGTGTTGTTCCGTGGACAGGTATCCGGCTCTTCAAGCTCGGAGATCCGAACATAGTTCGTCCTCAGTATAGAGGGATAGTTGTTGTTTTGATCCTCCACTACCGCTATATGGTGGGTGATCGTTGGAGATTTGATTTCTCTCTGATCGGGTTTAAACCCAATCCAACCATAGTCTGTAGCGACCCCCAAGGCGGCGATGCGATCCAGGAGTTCGTTCAAGGACAATAATTCCGTTGGATCCATCTGTCTGGAGTATTCGGAGTCAATTCGGAGGCGATTTTTGATGACCCGAGAAGTCATCGTTGGCTCACCAGCCGAACGGGCGGTCATGATAAAGCCACCCAACCGGAGAGTTTGGCCTGAGGCCAGGGCTCCATCGGCGGTGATGTTGTTCTTGATCACGAGGTGAGCCATCAACCCTGATTTCGACGACACGGTGGAACTCTCAATGAAAGTACCAATGTCGGTGTCAAAATCGGCGGATCTCGGGTAGGGGTTCCCGAACTGTGCGTCTGAGGTTGATGGTAATAGGAGACAGGGAACACAATGTTTACCCAGGTTCGGGCCCTCTCGATGGAGGTAAAACCCTACGTCCTGCTAGATTAATATTGATGAGTATAGGGGTTACAGGAGTTGATCTACCACGAGATCGTAATGGCTAAAACCCTAGAAGTCTAGCCTATCTGATTACGATTGTCCTTGTCTCTACGGACTAAACCCTCTGGTTTATATAGACACCGGAGGGGACTAGGGTCATGCTAGGTCCGTTACATCGAAATGAAATAGTACATCCGGCCGCCTAGCTTGCCTTCCACACAGAGGAGAGTCCCATACGGACACAAGAGAAAGTCTTCTATCTTGTATCTTCATGGCCCAATAGTCCGACCCATGTCCAACAGGCCAGACGCCCGAGGACCCCTTAGTCCAGGACTCCCTCATCGTGCTCTCGCATCTCGTAGCATTGTGCTGATGAAGTAAACTGGGTGCTCGATGAGGGCGACAGAGATGATGGAGTTTTTGGCTCCCGGGGCCTGAGGTGTTTCCTGTGGGTCCCCAGCTTCAGGGGCTTGATGACTAGCCGGGGCAGCCGCTGTCTCAGGAGCATCGCCTTGGTGTTGTGCTGCCTCATCCGGCTTGGCGGCTCCATTTGGCGGGCCCTTGACCTGGGGCTTGCTACCTCTTAAGCACTGCGTTGGTTTTCCCTTGAAGAGGAAAGGGTGATGCAGCTAAGTAGCGTAAGTATTTCCCTTGGTTTTTGAGAACCAAGGTATCAATCCAGTAGGAGACTACACGCAAGTCCCTCGCACCTACACAAACAAATAAGAACCTCGCAACCAACTCGATAAAGGGGTTGTCAATCCCTTCACGGTCACTTACGAGAGTGAGATCTGGTAGAGATAATAAGATAAATATTTTTGGTATTTTTATGGTATAGATTGAAAGTAAACATTGCAAAATAAAATACATTGGAAACTTATATGATGAAAGAAAGACCCGGGGCCATAGGTTTCACTAGTGGCTTCTCTCAAGATAGCATAAGTATTACGGTGGGTGAACAGATTACGGTCGAGCAATTGATAGAAAAGTGCATAATTATGAGAATATCTAGGCATGATCATGTATATAGGCATCACGTCCGAGACAAGTAGACCGAAACGATTCTACACATCAACTGTATCCAGCATGCATCTAGAGTATTAAGTTCATAAGAACAGAATAACGCATTAGGCAAGATGACATGATGTAGAGGGATAGACTCAAGAAATATGATATAAACCCCATCTTTTTATCCTCGATGGAAAAAATACAATATGTGCCTTACTGCCTCTGCTGTCACTGGGAAAGGACACCGCAAGATTGGACCCAAAGCTAAGCACTTCTCCCATTGCAAGAAAGATCAATCTAGTAGGCCAAACCAAACTGATAATTCGAAGAGACTTGCAAAGATAGCAAATCATACATAAAAGATTTCAGAGAAGAATCAAATATTGTTCATAGATAAACTTGATCATAAACCCACAATTCATCGGATCTTGACAAACACACCGCAAAAAGAATTACATCGAATAGATCTCCAAGTAGATCGAGGACAACTTTGTATTGAGATCCAAAGAGAGAGAAGAAGCCATCTAGCTAATAACTATGGACCCAAAGGTCTGTGGTAAACTACTCACACATCATCGAAGAGGCAATGGTGTTGATGTAGAAGCCCTTCGTGATTGATTCCCCCTCCGGCGGAGCTCTGGGAAAGGCCCCAAGATGGGATCTCTTGGGTACAGAAGGTTGCGGCGGTGGAAATAGGGTTTCATGGTGCTCCTGGATGTTTTCGGGGTATATGGATATATATAGGAGGAAGAAGTAGGTCGGTGGAGCTGCGAGCGGCCCACGAGGGTGGGGGACGCGCCCAGGGGGCAGGCGCGCCTCCCTGCCTCATCGCCTCCTCGCTCCTTTCTTGACGTCTACTCCAAGTCCCCTGGATCACGTTTGTTCCAAAAATAACTCTCCTGAAGGTTTCATTCCATTTGGATTCCGTTTGATATTCTTTTTCTATGAAACACTAAAATAGGCAAAAAAAATAGCAATTTGCACTAGGCCTTGGGTTAGTAGGTTAGTCCCAAAAATAATATAAAAGTGTATAATAAAGCCCATTAAACATCCAAAACAGATAATATAATAGCATGGAACAATAAAAAATTATAGATACGTTGGAGACGTATCAAGCATCCCCAAGCTTAATTCCTACTCTTCCTCGAGTAGGTAAATGATAAAAATAGATTTTTTTATGTGGAATGCTACCTAGCATAATTCTCAATGTAATTTTCTTTATCGTGGCATGAATATTCAGATCCAAGAGATTCAAGACAAAATTTTAATATTGACATAAAAATAATAATAATTCAACCATACTAACTAAGCAATCATGTCTTCTCAAAATAACATGGCCAAAGAAAGTTCATCCCTACAAAATCATATAGTTTGGTCATGCTCCATTTTCGTCACACAAGAATGCTCTCATCATGCACAACCCCGATGACAAGCCAAGCAATTGTTTCATACTTTAGTAATCTCAAACTTTTTTCAACTTTCATGCAATACATGAATGTGAGCCATGGATATAGCACTATGGGTGGAATAGAATATAATGATGGGGGTTATGTGGAGAAGACAAAAAGGAGAAAGTCTCACATCAATGCGGCTAATCAATGGGCTAGGGAGATGCCCATCAATTGATGTCAATGCAAGGAGTAGGGATTGCCATGCAACAGATGCACTAGAGCTATAAATGTATGAAAGCTCAACAAAAGAAACTAAGTGGGTGTGCATCCAACTTGCTTGCTCATGAAGACCTAGGGCATTTGAGGAATCCCATTGTAGGAATATACAAGACAAGTTCTATAATGAAAAATTCCCACTAGTATATGAAAGTGACAAAACAAGAGACTCTCTATCATGAAGATCATGGTGCTACTTTGAAGCACAAGTGTGGAAAAAAGGATAGTAGCATTGTCCCTTTTTATTTCTTTTCATTTTTTGGGACTTTTTTGTTTGGCCTTTCCCCTTCTTTTTTTTATTTGGGACCATGCTCTATTAATGATGATCATCACACTTCTATTTATTTACAACTCAATGATTACAACTCGGTACTAGAACAAAGATATGACTCTATATGAATGCCTCCGGCGGTGTACCGGGAAGGGCAATGAATCAAGAGTGACATGTATGATAGATTATGCATGGTGGCTTTGCCACAAATGCGATGTCAACTACATGATCATGCAAGGCAAAATGACAATGATGAAGTGTGTCATAAATGAAACGGTGGAAAGTTGCATGGCAATATATCTCGGAATGGCTATGGAAATGCCATAATAGGTAGGTATGGTGGCTGTTTTGAGGGAGAAATAAGGAGGTTTATGTGTGATAGAGTGTATCATATCACAGGGTTTGGATGCACTGGCGAAGTTTGCACCAACTCTCAAGGTGAGAAAGGGCAATGCACGATACCTAAGAGGCTAGCAATGATGGAAAGGTGAGAGTGTGTATAATCCATGGACTCAACATTAGTCATAAAGAACTCACATACTTATTGAAAAATCTACAAGTCATTAAAAACCAAGCATTAAACGCATGCTCCTAGGGGGATAGATTGGTATGAAAAGACCATCGCTCGTCCCCGACCGCCACTCATAAGGAAGACAACCAAAGAACACCTCATGTTTCAAATTTGTTACACAACGGTTACCATACGTGCATGCTACGGGACTTGCAATCTTCAACACAAGTATTTATCAAATTCATAACTACCCAACTAGCACAACTCTAATATCACCACCTTTATATCTCAAAACAATTATCAAGTATCAAACTTCTCATAGTATTCAATGCACTTTTCATGATAGTTTTTATTATACCCATCTTGGATGCCTATCATATTAGGACCAATTTTATAACCAAAGCAAATTACCATGCTGTTCTAAAGGAATCTCAAAATAATATAATTGAATCATGAGAGATCAATAGTTTCTATAAAATAAAACCACCACCGTGCTCTAAAAGATATAAGTGAAGCACTAGAGCAAAATTATTTAGCTCAAAAGATATAAGTGAAGCACATAGAGTATTCTAATAAATTCCGATTTATGTGTGTATCTCCCAAAATGTGTGTACAACAAGGATGATTGTGGTAAACTAAAAGGCAAAGACTCAAATCATACAAGATGCTCCAAGCAAAACACATATCATGTGGTGAATAAAAAAATAGCCTCAAGTAAAGTTACCGATGGACGAAGACGAAAGAGGGGATGCCTTCCAGGGAATCCCCTAGCTTAGGATTTTGGTTGTCCTTGAATTTTACCTTTGGGTGCCTTGGGCATCCCCAAGCTTAGGCTCTTGCCACTCCTTATTCCATAATCCATCAAATCTTTACCCAAAACTCGAAAACTTCACAACACAAAACTCAATAGAAAATCTCATGAGCTCCGTTAGTATAAGAAAACAAACCACCGCTTAAAGTATTGTAATTAACTCATTATTTATTTATATTGGTGTTAAACCTACTGTATTCCAACTTCTCTATGGTTCATACCCTCCAATACTAGCCATAGATTCATCAAAATAAGCAAACAACACACCAAAAAACAGAATATGTCAAAAACAGAACAGTCTGTAGTAATCTGTAGGTTTCGAATACTTCTGTAACCCCAAAAATTCTGAAATAAATTGGTGGACGCGATTAATTTGTCTATTAATCATCTTCAAAAAGAATCAACGTAATCGCACTCTCCAGTGAAAAATGACAGCAAATCTCGTGAGCGCTAAAGTTTCTGTTTTTTACAGCAAGATCGCAAAAACTTCCCCCAAGTCTTCCCAAAGGTTCTACTTGGCACAAACACTAATTAAAAGCATAAAACCACATATAAACATAGACTAGATGAATTATTTATTACTAAACAGAACCAAAAAGCAAGAAACAAAAATAAAATTGGGTTGCCTCCCAACAAGCGCTATCGTTTAACGCCCCTAGCTAGGCATAAAAACAAGAATAGATCTAGGTATTATCATCTTTGGTATGCAATTCTTCAATAGAACACTTATAACCCTTGGGAGTTTCCTTTTTATTAATGATCAAACTCCTAGGCAAGAAATCAAGAAATTCATTTGTAGCAAAAGGTTCCTTAATGGTATTGAAGAAGTTGGGGTGAACACTTATTGATTTGAGATCCGCATTTTCCTTACTAGAAGATTCACCCTTATTTTTAGGAACATACATTAAGTTGGCAATCTGGGTAGTAGGAGGATTTGGAGTATTTTTAACGGATGGAAAGGCAGACCCTAAATTAGTAATAATATCCTCAAGTTTACCAATTCTTGTGGAATCTTGATCTATTCTTTTGTTAACTATAGGTTCTTTTTCTTAAAAAAAATTTAGAGTCACCCCTACCTTAGATCCGTATTGGGTGATTTAGTTGTGAATCTTTTTATCCAAATTTTCAATCAACTCCATAGAGGCAACTTTATTTTCAATAATTTCTAGCCTTTGCATCACATGTTCCAAAGTTAAAATAGTTCCGTTAACCAAAAGAGGTGGTGGGCCAAACAAATCTATCATAGCATTATAAGAATCAAAAGTATGGCTACCCAAGAAATTCCCTCCGGTAATGGTATCGAGAATATATCTATTCCAAGGAGTGATGCCTACATAAAGATTGCAAAGAAGAACAGAAGTAGATTGCTTCCTAGTAGATCTATTCTGAGCATTGAAAATTCTATGCCAAGCATCTTTTAGATTTTCTCCCTCCCTTTGTTTAAAATTAAGAACTTCATGATTGGGAGTACTAACAATGATAGAAGGATTAGCCATGATGACACACGGTGACACAAGAAGCAAGCGAAAAAGATGCGAACGGAAAAGGAGGGCGAATAAAACGGCAAGGGTGAAGTGGGGGAGAGGAAAACGAGAGGCAAATGGCAAATAATGTAATGCGAGGGATAAGAGTTTGTGATGGGTACTTGGTATGTCTTGACTTATGCTTAGATCTCCTCGGCAACGCCGCCAGAAATCCTTCTTGCTGCCTCTTGAGCACTGCGTTGGTTTTCCCTTGAAGAAGAAAGGGTGATGTAGCAAAGTAGCATAAGTATTTCCCTCAGTTTTTGAGAACCAAGGTATCAATCCAGTAGGATACTACACGCAAGTCCCTCGTACCTACACAAACAAATAAGAACCTCGCAACCAACGAGATAAAGGGGTTGTCAATCCCTTCACAGTCACTTACGAGAGTGAGATCTGATAGAGATAATAAGCTAAATATTTTTGGTATTTTTATGATATAGATTGAAAGTAAAGATTGCAAAATAAAATAGATTGGAAACTTATATGATGAAAGATAGACCCGGGGGCCATAGGTTTCACTAGTGGCTTCTCTCAAGATAGCGTAAGTATTACGGTGGGTGTACAAATTACTATCGAGCAATTGATACAAAAGTGCATAATTATGAGAATATCTAGGCATGATCATGTATACAGGCATCACGTCCGCGACAAGTAGACCGAAACAATTCTGCATCTACTACTATTACTCCACACATCGACCACTATCCAACATGCATCTAGAGTATTAAGTTCATAAGCACAGACTGACGCATTAGGCAAGATGACATGATGTGGAGGGATAAATTCAAGCAATATGATATAAACCCCATCTTTTTATCCTCGATGGCAACAATACAATATGTTCCTTGCTGCCCCTGCTGTCACTGGGAAAGGACACCGCAAGATTGAACCCAAAGCTAAGCACTTCTCCCATTGCATGAAAGATCAATCTAGTAGGCCAAACCAAACTGATAATTCGAAGCGACTTGCAAAGATAACAAATCATACATAAAAGATTTCAGAGAAGAATCAAATATTGTCCATAGATAAACTTGATCATAAACCCACAATTCATCGGATCTTGATAAACACACCGCAAAAAGAATTACATCGAATAGATCTCCAAGAAGATCGAGGAGAACTTTGTATTGAGATCCAAAGAGAGAGAAGAAGCCATCTAGCTAATAACTATGGACCCAAAGGTCTGTGGTAAACTACTCACACATCATCGGAGAGGCTATGGTGTTGATGTAGAAGCCCTCCGTGATCGATTCCCCCTCTGGCGGAGCTCCGGAAAAGGCCCCAAGATGGGATCTCTTGGGTACAGAAGGTTGCGGCAGTGGAAATAGGGTTTCGTGGTGCTCCTGGATGTTTTTGGGGTATATGGATATATATAGGAGGAAGAAGTAGGTCGGTGGAGCTGCGAGGGGCCCATGAGGCTGGGGGCGTGCCCAGGGGGCACGCGCGCCTCCCTGCCTCGTGGCCTCCTCGCTCCTTTCTTGACGTCTACTCCAAGTCCCCTGGATCATGTTTGTTCCAAAAATAACTCCCCCGAAGGTTTCATTCCGTGTGGATTCCGTTTGTTATTCCTTTTCTGCGAAACAGTGAAATAGGCAAAAAACAACAATTTGCACTGGGCCTTGGGTTAGTAGGTTAGTCCCAAAAATAATATAAAAGTGTATAATAAAGCCCATTAAACATCCAAAACAGATAATATAATAGCATGGAACAATCAAAAATTATAGATACGTTGGAGAAGTATCAGGGCTCCTCTCTAAGGGACACTAGCGCCGCGATGGCGGAGTGGGGTGTGGCAGACGGGTAGAGTACCAAAGGCTCGAGAGGACGAGGCACCACCATCACCAGCGGGCTGGTCAAGTATCTCTTGAGGTCCTGAAATGCCAGGTCGTCCTTGGGGGTCCACTCGAACAGACCCTTCTTCTTCATCAGCTTGAAGAATGGCAAGGCGCGCTCCCCCAACTTGGAGATGAAGCGCCCCAACGAAGTCACGTAGCACGCAAGCTTCTGCATCTCCTTGAGGTTTTGTGGTGGGCTCATGTCTTCGATTGCCTTGACCTTCTCCGGGTTGGCCTCGATCCCCCTGTGGGACACGAGGCAGGCTAACAGCTTGCCGGAAGGGACACCAAACACGCATTTCTCCAGGTTGAGCCGCAAGTCCACCTGGCGTAGGCTCGCGAAGGTCTCCTCCAGGTCTTGAATCAAAGTTCTCGCCTCCCGAGACTTCACGGAAATGTTGTCGACGTAGGCCTCAGCGTTTCTCCCGAGCTGTCGCCCCAAGGCCATGTGCGTCAGTCGCTGGAAGGTCTCTCCTACGCTGCGCAGTCTGAATATACCCCGCATGGGGTCAAGAAAGCTCTTTTCTCCACATCTTCCACCGCCATCTTGATCTGGTGGTAGCCCGAGAACGCATCCAGGAAACATAGCAGTTCACACACAGCGATGGAGTCGACAATCTGGTCAATGCGCGGCAGTGGGAATGGGTCTTGAGGGCAAGCTTTGTTGATGTTGGTGAAGTCGACACACATGCACTCCTTCCCTCCTTTCTTCGGCAGGATGATCGGGTTCGCCAGCCACTCTGGGTACCGGACCTTGCGAATGATATTTGCAGCCTCCAGCTTGCGGGTTTCCTGAACGATGAAAGACTGCTTCTTCGTGGACTGTCTCCTCGCCCTCTACTTCACAGGGCGCATGTTGGGACACACCCTCAGATGATGCTCAATCACTCCTCTCAGGACCCCAACTAGCGGCTTGGGCTCAAAGGCGAACACTTCCTTGTTCGCCCGCAGGAAGTCCACCAGCTCCCTTTCTTGATCTGGGACGAGGTCGATGCCTATAGTGAAGGTGGCGCCTGAGGCCCCGTTCTCATCAACCGGTATCTGCTTCGTCTTGGCTTGACCTTGAGTGAATAGTTGCTGCTTCTTGGTCGGCGCAGCCCCCTTGGTCCTGGGCATGGCCTTGTCGGCCGGGCAAGCTGCCGTTGTGGCCCTGAAGGTGAGTTTGAGGGCCGCTGAGGGAGTCCTGGATTAGAGGGTCTCCAGACAGCCGGACTATATCCTTTGGCCGTTTTGTGGGACTATGAAGATACGAGATTGAAGACTTCGTCCCGTGTCCGGATGGGACTCTACTTGGCGTGGAAGGCAAGCTAGGCAATACGGATATGCATATCTCCTCCTTTGTAACCGACCTTGTGTAACCCTAGCCTCCTCCGGTGTCTATATAAACCGGAGGGTTTTAGTCCGTAGGACAACATACAATCATACCGTAGGCTAGCTTCTAGGGTTTAGCCTCTCTGATCTCGTGGTAGATCTACTCTTGTACTACTCATACTATCAAGAATAATCAAGTAGGACGTAGGGTTTTACCTCCATCAAGTGGGCCCGAACCTGGGTAAAACATCGTGTCCCCTGCCTCCTGTTACCATCCGCCTTAGACGCACAGTTCGAGACCCCCTACCCGAGATCCGCCGGTTTTGACACCGACAGCCGCCAAGGCTTCCTTGGTGTCTCCAGCCACAGTGAGGATGCCCATGCTCCCTGGCATCTTCATGAGGTTGTAGGCACGATGAGTAGCTGCCATGAATTGGGCCAGCACCGGGTACCCGAGGATGGCGTTATACGGTAAGTCGATGCGGGCGATGTCGAAGTCGATTATCTCAGTGCGGTAGTTGTCGCGTGTGCCGAAGGTCACAGGGAGACGGATCTGCCCCAGGGGGTTGGAGGAGCCGCCGCCGACTCCGGAGAAGGGCTTGCTGGGGCAGAGCCACTCAAGCGGTACGTGAAGGAGGCTAAAAGCCTCCACGGAGAGTACGTTGAGGCCGACGCCGCCGTTGATGAGGGTCTTGGTAACAGCAATGCTGCAAATGGTGGGCGTGCAAAGCATCAGGAGCACGCCCGAACTGATGGTGGTGACTAGGCGATCCCCTGAGTCGAAGGTCAGGTCGGCCTTGGGTGCCGCCCAACCCGGGGAAGCCCCTGCCGCGTGGAGGCGGCGCCTATCTGGCGAAAGAACGGCTTGGCATGATGGTCCGAGGGCGGCGCTTGCGAGCTACCGAGGAGAGCCGCGACGACAGGGGGGCTGGTCCCCCAAAGCGTGCGATGAAGAGGTCGCGCAGCTCCTCCGAGGAGGCCACAGAAGATTCCAGCAGATGGAGGAGCCAGGCGCGCGGCACGCTGGCGAGGGCCATTGGGAGCCAGTTGGCCATGACCTTATCGTCACCCCGGCCTCTAGAACGGCCTCCTTGTACGCCAGCAGGAATTTCGACGGATCCGCTGCACCATCGTAATGGGGCGGCATCTCCAGCTTGAACTTGTGCGGCCACCACACCCACTGCAAGGCGGGGGTGAAGGATCGGAGCCCCAAGGCGCCGCGAAGGGCGCCCGTCAATCCAGTTGGAGAAGCGGTGGCGTCCATGAGAGCCGGTCAGAGAGGCGAGGCCGTCGGGGGGCAAAGCTTCGGCGCACCCCTACCTGGCGCGCCAAATGTCGGATTTCGGGTTCCGGCTAAACCCTTGAGGTTCGAACACTAGGGTACGCACGAAGATATCTCCCCCCTCTCTAGCTCGCACACATCATGATCTCACGTCCTAGCTCGACGAACCCAAAGGACAAGAGGACACAAGATTTATACTGGTTCGGGCCACCGATGTGGTGTAATACCCTACTCCAGTGTGGTGTGGTAGATTGCCTCTTGGGCTAAGGATAAACAGTTACAAGGGAAGAACAGCCTCCTCAGGAGAGGTGTTCTTGTGCTTGGTGAACTTGTGTGGTTGATGATGAGCTGAATCCTCTCTCTCCCTCCTCCTATTGTGGTGGCTAGTCCTATTTATAGAGGCCCCGGTCCTCTTCCCAAATATTGAACGGGAAGGGAACCCACATCGGCCAAATTCGAAGGGAGACAACTAGTACAAGTTATCCTGACAAAAGTAGTCTTCGCCTGCCAAAGGCTCTGGTGGTGACGCCGTCTTGGGCTCCACAGTGACCTTCATCTTGCTGTCCTGCTGGTCTTGGTCTTGTTGCACCGATATGGAAACCTTTGCCTGATGCCTCGGAACTCTTCGTCTGCGCTTGCCACTTTAGCACCAAAGAGGAAAAGAGGACACTGCGCGCGCTGGCGCTCGGCTGGTCCCTGCCTGGCTCCAGTCGGCATGGCTTGCGTCACAGAAACCTCTCGAGGTGTCCCTTGCCTTGATCTCGCCGCCCCTCGTGAGCCAGCCTAGTGGGGCAGCCCCCGAGGATGTCTTGTGTCGTTCGCCTCATGAGGCTTAGCCCCTCGCGAGGGTCTTGAATGTTTGCTGGTGAAGGTGGACCATACAGGGCCGTTGGTGGAGCCACGTTGTGGGCCGCAGGCATGCAAGCCTTGGGACCCCCGTTCCCAGGACGTCAACAGGCACTTATTCCTGAACCACTCTCGAGAGGTCATTCACTTGGGTCCTCCTTTGCGCATGCCTAGATACATACTTGATCCTTTTTCCCTCAGGGGTGGTGAGGAGAATTGACTTACTAGCACAATCGATATTTTCTCCATACATCGATAGACAATTCATGCCTAGTATCACGTCCAATCCTTGTGACTCCAAAATTATTAGGTCCGAGGGGAAAACACCTACCTATGGTCAATGGCATCTGAAAACATCCTCTGCTTGCCATATACTCCGCTCCTAGTGAGCTTACTAACATAGGTGTCTTAAGGGCTTTGGTGGGCAACTTATACTTATCCACAAATCCCCTCTATATGTATGAATGCGATGCACCAGTGTCAAAAAGAATGGTAGTAGTAAATGACTTAATCAAAAACTTACCGATAACTGCATCCGGCTACTCTTCAACTTCCTCCACGTTAACATGGTTCACTTGTCCTCTGGTGAATGGGTTGGGCTTCTTCCCAGAAGTTCCATTGCCATTTCCATTCTTTGCTTCAGGGCACTCGGTGGCATAGTGTCTAGTCTTCCCGCACTTGAAACAAGTACTGTGACTTAGATCCTTCTTGGCGGGTGTAGTGGGGTTGTAACGGTTCTGACCGTTGTTTCTTCCATTCCCATTACCATTCTTGGGGCCACTATGGTTATGTGAACTCCCTCCATTGTGAGTGTGGCCTCCATGGTTATGATGGGTATGTCCTCCTGAGTTTGGCGTAAAATGAGGCTTCTGCTGAGCTCTAGAGTTGTACTTCCCCTATTCATACTTTCTTTTGCGGCTCTCTATCTGTTGCTGCTTGCCTTCAATCATAAGAGCCCTGTCTACCAACTCATGGTAGTTGGAAAATGTCGCCACCATCAACTGCATACTCGGCTCATTATTCAGTCCTTCCATAAACTTCTCCTCCTTTGCAGCATCTATGGCCACATCATCTGGGGCATAGCGGGCTAATTTGCTGAACTCATCCACGTACTGCCCCACAGTACGATTTCCCTGACGTAAGTTGCGAAACTCATGCTTCTTCATACTCATAGCTCCAGTTGAGACGTGTGCTATGCGGAAAGCTTGCTGAAACTGATCCCAAGTGACCTTGGCCACGGGGAAAGTGATTGTGTAATTCTCCCACCATGAGGCTGTGGGTCCATCCAATTAATGTGCGGCAAAGTGCACCTTCTCAGCATCTGTGCAACCTGCGGTGGTCAGCTCCCTTCCAATCCTGCGGAGCCAGTCATCAGCAACAATCGGGTCGGTGCTACTAGAGAACACCGGCGGATTCAACCTTAGGAACCGGGCTAAGTTGTCAACTGGAGGTGGTGGCGGTGGGTTGTTGTTGCTATTGTTGTTGTTGTTGTTGTTGTTGTTGTTGTTGCCTTGGTTCTGGACTAGCAACTGCATCAAGGCATTCTGCTGTTGGATCAACTGAGTGAGCTCTGGTGGGAAGACAAATCCGGGGTCACGTCTCAGAGGCATCTGATAGGTTTAGAGGGGTGAGAAAAGAATAGAGTGAGTCTAAAGAGATATCACTACCCATATGCACATGAGACAAACACATTAATTTCACACCACTCAATTCAAACAAGGTCATACAATCGATCTAAACTATCGTTACAAAATACTCGGACTATTACTATATAATGGGGGATACTAATAGTAATATGGTGGTCGACTAGAAATTTTGATCGGTGGAAGACTCCATGATATCCGCTCCAGATTCATCTGCATAATCATCATCACTATCGGGGTCGGAATCGGTGTCATCGATTATGATGTCGTCTTCAGGATGGTTGTCCTTCTTGGGTTTGGATCTCCCATGAATATTCCTAGCTTCTTCTTCAGGTCTTCATTCTTCTCCAGTAGTACTGCAATTTCTTCTTCATATCCATCGCATGTAGACTCTAGTTCCTCTTCTAGCTCCATGTTCTTGGTCATCACTTTCTTCATGTCTATCATGCTCGCGCACATCTGGTTCTCCTAACGACGAATGTGCTGGTTTAACTCCTGGATGCAGTGTAACGCCCCGAGACCGACGCTCCAGAAGACTTCCAGCTATTCCGAGTTTCGTCGTGTGATTTGTTTTATTTGTTGCATTCATCCTTGCATCATGTGCATTGCATCATGTCATCATGCCATCATATCATTAATTTTTAAAACCTCAACTAAATAAATTGTATGGATTTTTCGATCCATTTAAATCGAGGGACTCACATGGTGACTTCTCTTTATAACATATCCTCCAATATTAGGGAGCTATATTAAATATTCCACTATTTTGGAATCACCAAAACACACTTACAAAATAATTTCGTTCCTTTTCTGCTTCAAGTTTGGTCTCCAACCTTGCCAATATTTATTTCATCATTTTCCGGAGCTCCACCAAAAATCCAAACATTTTTGGACCTTCCCAAACCTCACTTCCTATTCAAATCATTTGAATTTAAATCAAATGAGTTTGAATTTAATCTTTCAATCATGGCCTTTCTATTTTTCTCGGAACAAACTCATTTTTGCGAGTCCGGGAAAATTACCCCCATGCCCAAATTCTTGTCCACTCATTTCTTTTCTCTCCCTTTCTTTCTTTGCTTTTCTGTTTTTGGAAGAGTTTTGAAGAGAGAGGGAGAAGAGAGCCTTGCAGCCCAGCCGGCCTCTTAGGCCCGGCCAACCTAAGCCGGCCCAAGGCCCAGCCACGCCGCTACCTAACCCTAGCCTCCCCTCCGCTCGATCTCCATCTCCCTCGTCCTCCCTCCAGCGCCGCATCGCTCGCACCCATCGCCCGATCCCCACCTCTCTCGCTCGCAGTCCCGCTCGGTCCCCCTCGTCTCTTCCTCCCTCCACTCTCTGCCTCGCGTCGCCCTCCAGCGCCGCCCCGTCCGGATCCGTCGGGCCCTGCCATGGCCGCGCCTCGCCTGCTACTTCTCCGTGCCGACGACCTCCATCGCGCCTCCCTGCTTCGTCTGCCCGCGAGCACCACCACCTCCTCAGCGCCGCGGCCTCGCCCTTCCTCCTCCTGCATCACGCGCCCAGCTCGCCCCGCCTCGTTCCCAGTTGGAACCGGCGTTCCCGCGCCTCCTCCTCGCCGAGTCCCCGTCGCCCCGTTGACCTTCTGCCCGAGCCACCACGACCACGTGCTGCCTCCTTCATGGTTGTCGTGCTGTCGATTTTTCATGCATCGTCCTGCTGCTGCTGTGGGTGCCTCGCGAGCCGCCGATGTCCTCACGAGCTGCTCTGTCCGTTAGGGCTCCCCTCCAAGACGAGTTGGCTGCCCCGTTGGCCCTGTTGCCTTTGTCGTGGCCAAGTCAACCCAGACGCCCGGAGTCCATCTTTGGTTGCACACCAAGTCGTCCATGCCTTGCTGCCTCCTGTGCACTGTTGGTCAACAGTTGACGCACGCCAAGTTCTTCGACTACAGCCGATGCCCTGAGGACACCGAGTACGACTACACACGGCGATGCGTCAAGTTCCACTACCGTCGACCCCATGGACCGCCAAGTTCTTCTACGAAAAACGTTGTACAACTACCGTCGCCAAGACCGTCAAGTTCGACTACCACCGACGTGTACAACTTCAGTTGCGAGAACGTCTACTTCTACTACGACACGAGTACAACTACTTCCACTACGAGATGTACCTCTACCGTTTCCGTGAACAACTACTTCCCTCGACGACTCGAACCGCTCCGAAAACGCACGCTTCAAAGGTATAACCCTGAGACGCCGTCCGTGGACCGAATGCATGTGTTGTATGAGATGCACCCTATGTTTGCATCGTGCCCGTTTGCTTCATGCACGTTCCTCCTCGTTCGCCATGCCGATGAACCGTGGGAACCCGGTAACCGGGATCACCCCACCATCTCTAGCATGTTCCGCACATCCGCACGCCTCCTTTTGCACCGGTATCTCCATGAGTTACCGGGACCGGAATGTTGCCGTGGCACCATTTTTGTTTCGCCGCCGTGGCACCCTTTTTGTTCCGCCATGGTGACCAAATGCTTCATAACATGCTCATGTCAACATTTTCATAAAATTGCATAAAACTTGTATATGTCATCCGCATCATGATAACAACATTTAAAATGTTTAAACTTGTTGTTGCATTAAATTGCTAAATGCATATGGGGATTTACCGGATTTGTTGTTTTTATATCCGGCCCCATTTAAATTGTTTAGATGGTATAGTTTATATTATGCTTCACCTCTTGCCATGTTTAACAACAGTTAATATTGTTGGGTAGCTTAAACGAGAGATAACTAAATAATTGATGTGGTGTTCCGTCAACATGCACCTCGTTGCATATTGAGCTCCACTTAACTTGTAGTATTGTTTGTTGCACTTTGCCATGCCATGCCTCATTAAACCAGACATGCATCATACTCGTTTGTGCTTCATGCCATGTTGATGTGTTTGTTGTTTACTATGTTGTTTGCTTCTTTCCGGTGTGCTTCTTCGGGTTGTTTCCGACAACGTTGCGTTTGTGAGGAACCGTTCGTCTACGACCGTTTGTCTTCTTCTTGGATTCGTTCTTCTTCCTTGCGGGATCTCAGGCAAGATGATCATACCCTCGAAATCACCACTATCTTTGCTATGCTAGTTTGCTCGCTCTTTTGCTATGCCAATGCTACGATGCCTACCATTTGCTTGTCAGCCTCCCAAATTGCCATGTCAAACCTCTAACCCACCATGTCCTAGAAAACCGTTGATTGGCTATGTTACCGCTTTGCTTAGCCCCTCTTATAGCGTTGTTAGTTGCAGGTGAAGATTGAAGTTTGTTCCTTGTTGGAACATGGAGATGTTGTTCCTTGTTGGAACATGTTTACTTGTTGGGATATCACAATATATCTTATTTAATTAATGCATCTATATACTTGGTAAAGGGTGGAAGGCTCGGCCTTATGCCTGGTGTTTTGTTCCACTCTTGCCGCCCTAGTTTCCGTCATATCGGTGTTATGTTCCCGGATTTTGCGTTCCTTACACGGTTGGGCTATAATGGGAACCCCTTGACAGTTCGCCTTAAGTAAAGCTCTTCCAGCAATGCCCAACATTGGTTTTACCATTTGCACTAACAACCTACCACCTTCCCTTGGGTTCTGCAGACTCAAGGGTCATCTTTATTCTAACCCCCCCGGGCCAGTGCTCCTTTGAGTGTTGGTCCGAACTAGAGCCCTGTGCAGCGCCCCCTCGGGGAAACTCGAGGTTTGGTTTTAGTTGTATGGATTGCTCATCTGAGTGTGCCCTGAGAAAGAGATATGTGCAGCTCCTATCGGGATTTGTCGGCACATTCGGGCGGTGTTGCTGGTTTAGTTTTACCCTGTCGAAATGTCTTGTTGTACCGGGATACCGAGTCTGATCGGAGTGTCTCGGGTGGAGGTCTATTCCTTCGTTGACCGTGAGAGCTTGTCATGGGCTAAGTTGGGACACCCCTGCAGGGTATTATCTTTCGAAAGCCGTGCCCGTGGTTATGGGCAGATGGGAATTTGTTAACGTCCGGTTGTAGAAAACCCGAAGTTGACCTTATTTAAAATACATCAACCGCGTGTGTAACCGTGATGGTCTCTTCTCGGCGGAGTCCGGGAAGTGAACACGGTGTTGGAGTTATGCTTGACGTAGGTTTCTATAGGATCACTTCTTGATCATACTTTTATCGACCGTGCTTTGCCCTCTCTTCTCGCTCTCTTTTGCGATTGTAGCCACCATATATGCTAGTCGCTTGCTGCAGCTCCACCTCATTACTCCATCCTTCCTATAAGCTTAAATAGTCTTGATCTCGCGGGTGCGAGATTGCTGAGTCTCCGTGGCTCACAGATACTTCCAAAACCAGTTTGCAGGTGCCTATGTTACCGTGCAGATGACGCAACTAAGCTCAAGGAGGAGCTCGATGAAGATCTTGCCCTTTGTGTTGTTTCGTTCTAGTTGATCAGTAGTGGAGCCCAGTTGGGGTCGATCGGGGACCTTTGTCACATTTGGGGTTCTTCTTTTATTTTGGTTCCGTAGTCGGACCTTGATTGTATCTGGATGATGTAATGCTTTATTCATGTAATTGTGTGAAGTGGCGATTGTAAGCCAACTATGTATCTCTTTCCCTTATGTATTACATGGGATGTGTGAAGATTACCTCACTTGCGACATTGCTTTCAATGCGGTTATGCCTCTAAGTCGTGCTTCGACACGTGGGAGATGTAGCCGCATCGAGGGCGTTACAAGTTGGTAATCAGAGCCTTCCCCGACCTTAGGAGCCCCACTGCTTGATCGTTTTTAGCGGCCGTGTTGTGTCTAAAAAATGTTTTGAGTCCTTAGGAATTATATATCGGAGAGCTTAGGAATTCTTTTTACTCCCCAGTCTCTTCATCGCTCTGGTAAGGCATCCTGACGTAGAGTTTTGACTCTTCTCTTCTCAAATTTCACTAAAAAAAATTTAGGATCACGCGGGTATCTTGGAATCGTTCCGATGGTTTTATGATGAGAACATTGTCTTGGTGCCTCCTGTCAGGGGTTTAGTGGAAGTGTCCCGGGGAGTTGAGCTCTGAGGTGTTGTCGTCATAATTTTATCGTTGCAGTTCTGGAATACCTGAGTTTAGTACGCCGACATCGAAAATCTCTTTTATGCAGTTGTTGGTGAGATAACCCCGATAACCCAGTACTGAGGTGAGTACGGGAGTATTGCCATGACTTGTATAACGGATGCTTTTCGAAGGTTGAGGTAGACGATTTCCGAAGGTTTCTTGGTTATGTGTTGAAGGATGGATACAGCTGGATGTAGGATTTGTTAGTTTTGGGTGAGATATTATGCTTCCCCTGTATCCCCAACACCTGATTGCATAACCGGAAAATTTCGGGAGTTTCATAGGTGGGAATTCAAGTAGCTCTTAGGTTTTCTTTCCGACAGATCTATGATATGACATTGGGATTCGACGTCTAGTGGTCCGCCTATTCACGGTTGATTTTATAGTGGTCTCGTTGTGTCTTAAAGAGTCCTTGGCTATGCCGACTCGGGGACGCTTCGTATGTCATGTGCACTGCCTTGTACATGATGGTGCTGTACGATCGAGCCCATGTAGGCCCCACCACGAAAACTTCGGACGAAATCTCTATCATATGTTTGTTCTGGCTTATTTTGCAAGCCAATCCTTTGTTTTGTTTTGAGTTGTGGTATTCGAGTTGCTTCGAAGTCAAATGGTGATTCCTTACCTTTTCCAAATGGTGTTCTCATATTCCTATGTGAATACTAATCCTTCTTGATCATCGAGTCTGTCTTGTCAATCCTTTTTTTTAACCGGTGTGTCTCTCCTCAAGTGGATCCGTTCATGTCAACATTTGCAAGATCATTTATCACTTCTTCTCAACGGTGTTTGTTTCATCCATCTCCAAGTTGCCTTTGTTTTTCCCACCCTCCCTCCCTTTTTTTTTCTTCAAGGACTAAGATTTCTTCTTCAAGTATCCATTTTATTGATGGGAAGTTTCTCCATTCTTTTCCGTCGATGTTCTTATCCGGTGATTTTCATGAAGATTCTAATGGAGCTTCAAGTTCGTCATTCCTCGTTCTTTTCTTCTCCGGTGGATTTAATTCAAGCTTTGGTATTAAGCATACTCCTTTTCTTTTTTTTTCCAATGCTTTTCTTATGCCGGTGCACCTCTTAATCATCCATCTCTCGCTATTAAATTGTTCCGGAGTGCTCAAGATATCTCGAAGATTCGTGTTTCCACTCTGCATTCGTTCAAGCTCTTTCGAGATTGGTATCTCATTCAAGTCATTTAATTCAACCGGTGCAACATCTCTTTTAAATCTTTTCAACCGTGTTCTTTTGAGTGGGCCCTAACCCACAGGTCTTTTCCCAGGATCTTACCTGACTCTTCTATTTTCCCAGAGCTATCCTAAATTCTTCTCCAAGTTTGACGTAAGAATGAGTTATCATTAGTCAAATGCTTTTCTCCAAGATCTTTCAAATTCTTTTCATAGTTGGCTCAACCTCTTCGCTTTTGATTCTTCCGGTGTGCCTCAATAATTCTTGGTGGTGTTTCTCGTTGTCATTCTCATCATTTGAAGACCGAAGAAGAGTTTCTCTTTAATCTTGCTCTATTCTCTTCAAGATTCATGGTGCTATCTTGTTGCCATCCTCTCATAATTGTTTTCGATTGTGAGAATCTTTTTCACCCATCAGGAGATATTCAAGAGTCTTCTCAGTTTGTCATCCGGAGTCCATCAATTCAGGTTTATTCATTCTCAGCCGTCAGTTATCATTCTCCTATTTTGCCGGTGCATCTATCGAATATCCTCTAATCAGTTCTTGATCTCTTTGTTCTCATGTATCTAGTTTGTCTCAAGCACCTTCGTTCATTTGCTAATTCTTACCGGTGATGCACCCCTACTTCGATCATTTTCAATTCTTACGGTGGTTCTTTCAAGATCTCTCTTCCTTGTTCATCATATCAATTCATTTGTTGTTCCAATCCTACCGGTGGTTCGTTGAAGACCTTCTCAAGTTTACGCTATATCTCTTTTAATCCTTTCTACGAGAATAAGTAGTATGCCAAATCCGTTGATTGTCGTCAATTTAATTGGTGAAGGATAAGCATAACATAATTCTTATTCTTGTTCATCCAAGTGATTAATTCTTTATTCCGGAGGCCCTTAAAATTCTCGGTTTCATTTGTTTCATCTTCTCTTTTTCCCGGAGTTCCAAGCTCTAATTATCACGGAGATCCATCTAAATCATTGCAAGGATTCACCTTGTGTTTTCAATTTCTCTTTCTTTTTATTCCTTTTGTTTACCGGAGTTCTTCATGGGGGTTCTACATGATGGTTCATCAAGGATTTAATTCCCTTCTCAAAGTTTTCATCGAGATTCTTTCCTAAGGAGCTCAAGCTTTCTTCATATGGTAATCCGGAGTGCAATTCTTTCTACCATATTTTGGAGGTGGTATTATGTCATTCTTGATAATTTGAGTTCATGTTCCATGATTCACATGTTGTTAAGAATGAGTTATTTTTAAATCCATCAACCTCGTTGTTGGAGTTATCTTGTGTCATATTTCACCTAAAAGCCTTCCATTGGGAATGTTGCTATTTGTGGTGCTTGCCAATGATCCAAGTTATCTCTTTATCATCTTGGTGGAAGAAGTTTTCATCTCTTCGTTGATCTCAAGCAAGCAATTGTTTCCGTTAGTGGCCGGTTGTCACCTCATAATTTTGAGATGTTTTCCATAAGCCCACTACAAGCTTGTGCTTTTCGTTGTTGATTTTCCAACAACTCCGTTCAATTCTTCTTTGCAAGGATGCTTTCCAAACTCATTTGTGGCAGAAGTTGGCATTTTCTTCTCCATTCTGGTATTCCAATGATATATCTTCTATTATTTCTTTCGGAGGCATTGTGACGTTGCTCTTTTCACTCACCATCTCGATTCGTGAGGATCGTGTTCTTTTCTTGCTTATCCATTTAACCGGAGTGTCGTGTTTTCATTCGAGTTCTCTAATCTTATCAAGTTTTCCCTCCTTCCTCAACTGGAGAGCTGTCTGAAATTCTTCTTACCCATTGTGCCATTCTTTCAATAGTTCCGGAGGCAGTGTGTTGTTGATTTCATCAAGTAACATCCCATCTTCTCAAGTTCATGTTCTATTCCTTCCATGTTCAACCGGAGTACTGCCCGAATTCTTCCCCTCTCATCTTGTTTTAACCGGAGTGGTTTCGAATTCTATCTTGTCCATTAAACTCTTGATTCATGTCTTTGCAACCTTCAAGTTCTCGTAATGTTCCTTGTTCCTCTTTCTAACGGATTGTTTGCAATCTCGTTCATCTCCTTTGTATTCTTTCTTTCAATTTGTTCAACCTCTCAAGGTTCTTTGGTTTCACTCATTGGTCAAAGAAGCAACTTAGTTTTACCTCTTCTTTTCCTCTTCCGTTTCTCTCCGGTGCCATTCTAGATCTCGGGACGAGATCCTCTTGTAGTGGTGGAGTGTTGTAACGCCCCGAGACCGACGCTCCAGAAGACTTCCAGCTATTCCGAGTTTCGTCGTGTGATTTGTTTTATTTCTTGCATTCATCCTTGCATCATGTGCATTGCATCATGTCATCATGCCATCATATCATTAATTTTTAAAACCTCAACTAAATAAATTGTATGGATTTTTCGATCCATTTAAATCGAGGGACTCACATGGTGACTTCTCTTTATAACATATCCTCCAATATTAGGGAGCTATATTAAATATTCCACTATTTTGGAATCACCAAAACACACTTACAAAATAATTTCGTTCATTTTCTGCTTCAAGTTTGGTCTCCAACCTTGCCAATATTTATTTCATCATTTTCCGGAGCTCCACCAAAAATCCAAACATTTTTGGACCTTCCCAAACCTCACATCCTATTCAAATCATTTGAATTTAAATCAAATGAGTTTGAATTTAATCTTTCAATCATGGCCTTTCTATTTTTCTCGGAACAAACTCATTTTTGCGAGTCCGGGAAAATTACCCCCATGCCCAAATTCTTGTCCACTCATTTCTTTTCTCTCCCTTTCTTTCTTTGCTTTTCTGTTTTTGGAAGAGTTTTGAAGAGAGAGGGAGAAGAGAGCCTTGCAGCCCAGCCGGCCTCTTAGGCCCGGCCAACCTAAGCCGGCCCAAGGCCCAGCCACGCCGCTACCTAACCCTAGCCTCCCCTCCGCTCGATCTCCATCTCCCTCGTCCTCCCTCCAGCGCCGCATCGCTCGCACCCATCGCCCGATCCCCACCTCTCTCGCTCGCAGTCCCGCTCGGTCCCCCTCGTCTCTTCCTCCCTCCACTCTCTGCCTCGCGTCGCCCTCCAGCGCCGCCCCGTCCGGATCCGCTGGGCCCTGCCATGGCCGCGCCTCGCCTGCTACTTCTCCGTGCCGACGACCTCCATCGCGCCTCCCTGCTTCGTCCGCCCGCGAGCACCACCACCTCCTCAGCGCCGCGGCCTCGCCCTTCCTCCTCCTGCATCGCGCGCCCAGCTCGCCCCACCTCGTTCCCAGTTGGAACCGGCGTTCCCGCGCCTCCTCCTCGCCGAGTCCCCGTCGCCCCGTTGACCTTCTGCCCGAGCCACCACGACCACGTGCTGCCTCCTTCATGGTTGCCGTGCTGTCGATTTTTCATGCCTCGTCCTGCTGCTGCTGTGGGTGCCTCGCGAGCCGCCGATGTCCTCGCGAGCTGCTCTATCCGTTAGGGCTCCCCTCCAAGACGAGTTGGCTGCCCCGTTGGCCCTGTTGCCTTTGTCGTGGCCAAGTCAACCCAGACGCCCGGAGTCCATCTTTGGTTGCACACCAAGTCGTCCATGCCTTGCTGCCTCCTGTGCACTGTTGGTCAACAGTTGACGCACGCCAAGTTCTTCGACTACAGCCGATGCCCTGAGGACACCGAGTACGACTACACACGGCGATGCGTCAAGTTCCACTACCGTCGACCCCATGGACCGCCAAGTTCTTCTACGAAAAACGTTGTACAACTACCATCGCCAAGACCGTCAAGTTCGACTACCACCGACGTGTACAACTTCAGTTGCGAGAACGTCTACTTCTACTACGACACGAGTACAACTACTTCCACTACGAGATGTACCTCTACCGTTGCCGTGAACAACTACTTCCCTCGACGACTCGAACCGCTCCGAAAATGCACGCTTCAAAGGTATAACCCCGAGACGCCGTCCGTGGACCGAATGCATGTGTTGTATGAGATGCACCCTATGTTTGCATCGTGCCCGTTTGCTTCATGCACGTTCCTCCTCGTTCGCCATGCCGATGAACCGTGGGAACCCGGTAACCGGGATCACCCCACCATCTCTAGCATGTTCCGCACATCCGCACGCCTCCTTTTGCACCGGTATCTCCATGAGTTACCGGGACCGGAATGTTGCCGTGGCACCATTTTTGTTTCGCCGCCGTGGCACCCTTTTTGTTCCGCCATGGTGACCAAATGCTTCATAACATGCTCATGTCAACATTTTCATAAAATTGCATAAAACTTGTATATGTCATCCGCATCATGATAACAACATTTAAAATGTTTAAACTTGTTGTTGCATTAAATTGCTAAATGCATATGGGGATTTACCGGATTTGTTGTTTTTATATCCGGCCCCATTTAAATTGTTTAGATGGTATAGTTTATATTATGCTTCACCTCTTGCCATGTTTAACAACAGTTAATATTGTTGGGTAGCTTAAACGAGAGATAACTAAATAATTGATGTGGTGTTCCGTCAACATGCACCTCGTTGCATATTGAGTTCCACTTAACTTGTAGTATTGTTTGTTGCACTTTGCCATGCCATGCCTCATTAAACCAGACATGCATCATACTCGTTTGTGCTTCATGCCATGTTGATGTGTTTGTTGTTTACTATGTTGTTTGCTTCTTTCCGGTGTGCTTCTTCGGGTTGTTTCCGACAACGTTGCGTTTGTGAGGAACCGTTCGTCTACGACCATTTGTCTTCTTCTTGGATTCGTTCTTCTTCCTTGCGGGATCTCAGGCAAGATGATCATACCCTCGAAATCACCACTATCTTTGCTATGCTAGTTTGCTCGCTCTTTTGCTATGCCAATGCTACGATGCCTACCATTTGCTTGTCAGCCTCCCAAATTGCCATGTCAAACCTCTAACCCACCATGTCCTAGCAAACCGTTGATTGGCTATGTTACCGCTTTGCTTAGCCCCTCTTATAGCGTTGTTAGTTGCAGGTGAAGATTGAAGTTTGTTCCTTGTTGGAACATGGAGATGTTGTTCCTTGTTGGAACATGTTTACTTGTTGGGATATCACAATATATCTTATTTAATTAATGCATCTATATACTTGGTAAAGGGTGGAAGGCTCGGCCTTATGCCTGGTGTTTTGTTCCACTCTCGCCGCCCTAGTTTCCGTCATATCGGTGTTATGTTCCCGGATTTTGCGTTCCTTACACGGTTGGGCTATAATGGGAACCCCTTGACAGTTCGCCTTAAGTAAAGCTCTTCCAGCAATGCCCAACATTGGTTTTACCATTTGCACTAACAACCTACCACCTTCCCTTGGGTTCTGCAGACTCAAGGGTCATCTTTATTCTAACCCCCCCAGGCCAGTGCTCCTCTGAGTGTTGGTCCGAACTAGAGCCCTGTGCAGCGCCCCCTCGGGGAAACTCGAGGTTTGGTTTTAGTTGTACGGATTGCTCATCTGAGTGTGCCCTGAGAAAGAGATATGTGCAGCTCCTATCGGGATTTGTCGGCACATTCGGGCGGTGTTGCTGGTTTAGTTTTACCCTGTCGAAATGTCTTGTTGTACCGGGATACCGAGTCTGATCGGAGTGTCTCGGGTGGAGGTCTATTCCTTCGTTGACCGTGAGAGCTTGTCATGGGCTAAGTTGGGACACCCCTGCAGGGTATTATCTTTCGAAAGCCGTGCCCGCGGTTATGGGCAGATGGGAATTTGTTAACGTCCGGTTGTAGAAAACCCGAAGTTGACCTTATTTAAAATACATCAACCGCGTGTGTAACCGTGATGGTCTCTGCTCGGCGGAGTCCGGGAAGTGAACACGGTGTTGGAGTTATGCTTGACGTAGGTTGCTATAGGATCACTTCTTGATCATACTTTTATCGACCGTGCTTTGCCCTCTCTTCTCGCTCTCTTTTGCGATTGTATCCACCATATATGCTAGTCGCTTGCTGCAGCTCCACCTCATTACTCCATCCTTCCTATAAGCTTAAATAGTCTTGATCTCGCGGGTGCGAGATTGCTGAGTCCCCGTGGCTCACAGATACTTCCAAAACCAGTTTGCAGGTGCCTATGTTACCGTGCAGATGACGCAACCAAGCTCAAGGAGGAGCTCGATGAAGATCTTGCCCTTTGTGTTGTTTCGTTCTAGTTGATCAGTAGTGGAGCCCAGTTGGGGTCGATCGGGGACCTTTGTCGCATTTGGGGTTCTTCTTTTATTTTGGTTCCGTAGTCGGACCTTGATTGTATCTGGATGATGTAATGCTTTATTCATGTAATTGTGTGAAGTGGCGATTGTAAGCCAACTATGTATCTCTTTCCCTTATGTATTACATGGGATGTGTGAAGATTACCTCACTTGCGACATTGCTTTCAATGCGGTTATGCCTCTAAGTCGTGCTTCGACACGTGGGAGATGTAGCCGCATCAAGGGCGTTACATGCAGCCTGCAATGGACTTATCCCTCTTGGTGCAAATCATCTCCCATTTCTCATCTCGGCATCCACATATCTGGTAGATGGTCTCCTTAAGATCCTTGTGGTATACCTTGCCAATGCGTCCCATGGCGATGTTGGCGGCCATGCTCTCTCCTAGACTCTAGGTTGGTGCATCAAATGAAAACTCTATGGGCTCAGTAACTGGTGTGAATATCCTTCTTGGAACATGTACTCGAATCGTCCAGTGCTCTTCTTCAGGTAGAGTGGCGGCGTAGGTCCCGATGAAACTTGGTATTCCGATGCAAAAGTACCTAGGGCCTCCTTCAGGTGTCGTCAGAAAGGTGTGTCGTCATCCGGTTGAGCAAACTTGTTCCTTGGATCCGCCATCTATAGAGTAGAAAATGGAGAAGAATCAGAAATGAGTAGAGAAGAGTGTCCTATGGATTATACTAGTGGTTAGGTCCTACAGTCAGCGTGTGCTCTGATACCATCTTGTAGCGACCCGACCTCAGACGGTCAAGTCTCTGTGTTGAAGTGACACACAGTACTCGAGGATTTATAACAGAGTTCAATCACACACTTATTACATCGAATGTCTCAAAAGAGAACTTATTACAATAATATGGCTGAAAGCCATCTAAATAAGATAACAGCGGAAGCTTCGAAGGTAGAAGAGTCCATCCAACTCCACGGCAAAACTGAGTGCATGACAACGACCTAGCGCACCTTACTCTTCGTCTGAAAACTCTCCGTTGTTATATTATTTAGATGGCTTTCAGCCATAGTATTGTAATAAGTTCTCTTTTGAGACATTCGATGTAATAAGTGTGTGATTGAACTCTGTTATAAATCCTCGAGTACTGTGTGTGTCAGCAATACCGATCCAGGGATGACACTTAAAACAGAGACTTGACCGTCTGAGGTCGGGTCGCTACAAGTTTTCATCATGCTCATATGATTCACGTTCGTTATTCTGATAATTTGATATGTGGGTGGACCGGTGCTTGGGTGCTGCCCTTCATCGTACAAGCCTCCCACTTATGATTAACCCCTCTTGCAAGAATCCGCAACTAAGAAAGAAGAATTGAGGTAAACCTAACCATAGCATGAAACATATGGATATAAATCAACCCCTTATGAAGCAACGCATAAACTAGGGTTTAAACTTCTGTCACTCTAGCAACCCATCATCTACTTATTACTTCCCAATACCTTCCCCTAGGCCCAAATAAAGGTGAAGTGTCATGTAGTCGACATTCACATAACACCACTAGAGGAAAGACAACATACATCTCATCAAAATATCGAATGAATACCAAATTCACATGATTACTTAGAGTCTGTTTGGGACTGCTCTACTCCCTAAAAGTTAGCTCTGCTTCAGAAAAAACAAGCCAAACGGGGTAGCTCCATGATATGCCGCTCCACAAAAAAAGTAGAATCTGGGGAACAACTCCCAATTTTTTATGAAGCTCTTGAGGGGGTGCTCCAAAAAACTCTAGAAGCTGGAGTTGAGTGGAAATTACCCACCACTGCCACCAGTAAGTGGATACCCCTTTGTTTCTCCCCCTTCAACCAATCAAATAGATCATTTGCACCAAATTTTCCATTCTTGAAGCTGGAGCTAGACGGAAGACAAACATTCTCTTGGGTAGTGCTACAACTTCTGGATGAAACTACTCCAAAGTGAATTTAGTGAAGCGAAACTGATTTTGGTGAAGCAGAACAGTCCAAAATAGGCCCTTATAACAAGACTTCTCCCATGTCATCAGGAACAAACATAACTACTCACAAAACATATTTATGACCAAGATCGGAGGAGTATTAATTATCACTAAGGATCTGAAAATATGATCTTCCACCGGATAAACCAACTAGCATCAACTACAAGGAGTAATCAACACTACTAGCAACCCACAGGTACCAATCTGAGGTTTTGGGACCAAGATCGAATACAGGAGATGAACTAGGGTTTGAGAGGAGATGGTGCTGGTGAAGATGTTGATGGAGATTGACCCCCTCTCGATGAGAGGATCGTTGGTGATGATGATGGCTTCGATTTCCCCCTCCGGGAGGGATGTTTCCTCGGCAGAACAGCTCCGCCCGAGCCCTAGATTGGTTCTGCCCAGGTTCCATCTCGAGACAGCGGCGCTTCATCCCAAAAGCTTCCTTCTCATTTTTTCCAGGTCAAAACACACCATGTAGCAGAAGATGGGCACCGGAGGCCTGCCAGGGGGCCCACAAGGTTGCGGGGCACGCCCTCCACCCTTGTGGCTGGCTGGTGGCCCCCTCTGGTATGTTCTTCACCCAATATTTTTTATATATTCCAAAAATATGCTCCGTGAAGTTTCAGGACTTTTGGAGTTGTGCAGAATAGGTCTCTAATATTTGCTCCTTTTCCAGTCCAGAATTCCAACTGCCGGCTGATACGTCTCTAACGTATCTATAATTTTTGATTGTTCCATGTTGTTTTATTATCAATCTTGGATGTTTTATAATCATTTTATAGTCATTTTATATCATTTTTTGGTACTAACCTATTGACATAGTGCCAAGTGCCAGTTGCTGTTTTTCCCATGTTTTTACATCACAGAAAATCCATATCAAATGAAGTCCAAATGCCACGAAACTTTACAGAAACTTTTTATGGACCAAATGGAAGATATTGGGTCCTGGTTGCACCTGGGGGAAGTCCCGAGGAGGGGACAACCCACCAGGGTGCGCCAGGAGGCCCAGGCGTGCCCTGGTGAGTTGTGCCCACCTCGGGTGCCCCCAGACCGCCTCTTTGCTCTATAAATACCCCAATATTCCAGAAACCCCCGGGGCGTCAACGGAATATTCATCCAGCCACCGTAGAGTCCAAAACCACCAGATCCAATCTAGACACCATCACGGAGGGGTTCACCACTTCCATTGGTGCCTCTCGATGATGCGTGAGTAGTTCTTTGTAGACCTCCGGGTCCGTAGTTAGTAGCTAGATGGATTCATCTCTCTCTCTCTCTTGATTCTCAATACAATGGTCTCTTAGAGATCCATATGGTGTAACTCTCTTGCGTTGTGTTTGTTGGGATCGATGAACTTTGAGTTTATGATCAGATCTATATGTTTATATCCATGAAAGTATTTGAGTTTCTTTGATCTCTTTTATGGATGAACTCTTATAGCCTCGTATTTCTTCTTCGATATTTGGGTTTTGTTTGGCCAACTTGATCTATTTATCTTGCAATGGGAAGAGGTGCCCCGTAGTGGGTTCGATCTTACGGTGCTTGATCCCAGTGACAGAAAGGGAACAGACACATATGTATCGTTACAACTAAGGATAAAAAGATGAGATCTATATCTACCGACATATAGATAAACGGATCTTGTCTACATCATGTCATTGTTCTTATTGCATTACTCCGTTTTTCCATGAACTTAATACACTAGATGCATGCTGGATAGTGGTCGATGTGTGGAGTAATAGTAGTAGATGCAGGCAGGAGTTGGTCTTCTAATCTTGGACGTGATGCCTATGTAATGATCATTGCCTGGATATCGTCATAATTATTTGAGGTTCTATCAATTGCCCAACAGTAATTTTTTTACCCACCATTTGCTATTTTCTCGAGAGAAGCCACTAGTGAAACCTACGCCCCCGGGTCTTCTTTCTCATATATTTGCCTTTCCGATCTACCTTTTTATTTGCTTTTATTTTCTGATCTACTAAACCAAAAACCCGAAAATACCTTGCTGCAATTTCTTTTATTTGTCGTTCGAGCTATCAATATTTACAACTTTATCTCCCATCACACGCCGTTTCTGGCGCCGTTACCCGAAAGGGATTGACAACCCCTTTAACATGTTGGGTTGCGAGTGGTTGTTATTTGTGTGCATGGGCAGTTTACATTGTGTTGCTTGGTTCTCCTACTGGTTCAATAACCTTGGTTTCATACCTGAGGGAAATACCTACCGCCGCTGTGCTGCATCATCCCTTCCTCTTTGGGAAAAAATCTGACTTAGCTTCAAGCGACATCAAAAGGAATTTCTGGCGCCGTTGCTAGGGAGGATCTTCAACATATACCAGGTTCCTAATCACAAATCTCATCTCCTTTCAATTTATATTATTTGCCATTTGCCTCTCGTTTTCCTCTCCCCCACTTCTCCAAAATTTGTTGTTTTATTCGCCGCTCTTTTTCGTTCGCTGTTTTCTTGCCGGATCTGTTTTTGAGTGCAATCTTGTTGTGTGGTCACCATGACTCAAGAGAACACGAAGTTATGTGATTTCTCAAATACCAACAACAATGATTTTATTGGCACTCCGCTTGCTCCTCCCGCCACTAGTGCGGAGACTTGTGATATTAATACTGCTTTGCTGAATCTTGTTACGAAAGACCAATTTTCCGGTACTCCTAATGAGGATGCCTCGTCCCATCTTAATACCGTCATGGAATTATGCGATATGCAAAAGAAAAAAGATGTGGACAATGATGTGGTCAAGATTAAATTATTTTCGTTTTCTTTGCGTGATTCTGCAAAAAATTGGTTCTCTTCTTTGCCTCGCAATAGTATCAATTCTCGGAATAAGTGCAAAGATACCTTTACCACTAAATATTTTCCTCCCGCAAAAATTATTTCCCTTAGAACCCAGATCATGAATTTCAATCAACTTGAACATGAGCATGTTGCACAATCTTGGGAAAGGATGAAAATGATGCTAAGGAATTGCCCAACTCATGGGTTAAATCTTTGGATGATCATACAATTTTTTTATGCAGGGTTGAATTTTGTTTATCGTAATCTTTTAGATTCCGCCGCAGGTGGTACTTTTATGGAAATTAATTTGGGTGAAGCCACCAAATTGCTTGATAATATGATGGCAAATTATTCGCAATGGCATACCGAAAGGGCCCCTACTAGTAAAAAAGTTAATTCGGTTGAAGAAATTTCTTCTTTGAGCAAAAAAGTTGATGCTCTTGTGAAATTGGTTGCTAGTAGAAGTGCTCCTATTGATCTTAATGATATGCCTTTGTCTACTTTTATTGAGCAAAATAGTGATGCCACTGATGTGAATTTTATTTCTCGCAATAATTTCAACAACAATGCTTATAGAGGTAATTTTAATCCTAGGCCTTTTCCTAGTAATTACTCTAACAATTATGGTAATTTCTATGGAAATCAATCTTATAATAATAATAGGAACACCTCTGATCTTGAGAATAATATTAAATAATTTATCAACACGCAAAAAGTTTTCAATACTTCCATAGAAGAAAAGTTGAATAAGATTGATGATTTGTCTAGAAGTGTTGATAGAATTGCTCATGATGTGGCAAATCTCAAGATGAATTTTTTTGTGCCTAAAGTAGATGAATCAATTAAAGCTCTCTATGTTTCTATGGATGAAAGTCAGAAAAGAACTGCTATGCTTAGAGCTAAAAGAGAATTTTTAGAAAAAGCTTTTTCTAGTGATTATTCTTGCAAAAATGATGAAGATCTTAAAATGATTGGTGTTTCTTCTATTGATTCTTTGTTTAGTAAAGTTAAGAATGATGAAAAAGGGACTAGAGAAGAGTCAACTTTAGGTAGAAGGCGTCCCAATATTTCGGAGGGTGAAAATCTTGTTGAGAAAAATGATGAAAGTGGGTTTGGAGAGAGCAAAACTTTAGCTAGTGATGTACCCACTCTTTTGGATTACGAAGACTTTAATTATGATAGTTTCTCTTTGATTTATTGTATTTCTTTGTTGCAATCCATGATAAATTCACCCCATGCTTATGAACAAAATAAAGCTTTTACTAAACATATTGTTGATGCTATGATGCAAGCTCTTCAAGAAAAATTGGAATTGGAAGTATAAATTCCAAGAAAAATTGCATGATGAGTGGGAACCTACTATAAAAGTCAAGATTAAAAATTATGAGTGTTTTGCTTTGTGTGACTTGGGTGCTAGTGTTTCTACAATTCCAAAATCTTTATGTGATGTGCTTGGTCTTACCGATATTGAATCATGTTCTTTGAATTTGCACTTTGCGGATTCTACTATTAAAAAGCCTATGGGAAGAATTAATGATGTTCTTATTCTTGCAAAGAGAAATTATGTTCCCATAGATTTTATTGTTCTTGATATTGATTGTAATCCGTCTTGTCCAATTATTCTTGGTAGACCGTTTTTACGCACTATCGGTGTCGTGATTGATATGAAAGAAGGCAATATTAAGTTCCAATTTCCTTTGAGGAAGAGTATGTAACACTTTACTAGAACAATAATTAGGCTACCTTATGAATCAATCATGAGGGCATCTTATGGATCTCGTACCAAAGATGACAAAACTTAGATCCTTGCATTATGCCTAGCTAAGGGCATAAAACCATAGCGCTGCTTGGGAGGCAACCCAATGAATAAAATTTATTTTTGCTTTTTTGCTTCCTGTTTTTGAGTGTTAGCACACTTATTCCACTTTTATGATTGTGTTTTTTTGTTTAATTAGTGTTTGTGCCAAGTAAAGCCTTTAGGATCTTCTTGGGTGATAGTTGTTTGGCCTTGCTGAAAAACCAGAAACTTTTACGCTCAACAAATTAATTTTCATTTTTTTACCAGAGAGCGATAAAATACCCATTCCACTTGAAGTAGATCAATATACAAATTTCTCAGGCCGTCCTAATTTTCCAGAGTTTTTTGAGTAACAGAAGTATTCGAAATAGTCAGATTGCTACAGACTGTTCTGTTTTGATAGATTCTGTTTTCTTTGTGTTGTGTGCTTATTTTGATGGCTCTATGGTTTTGTTTGATGAGTTTTTGCCATAGAATAGTTGGAATACATTATATATAATACAAAAAATATGAATTGGTTTGATACAACACTTATAGTAGTAGTTTATTATTCTTATACTAACGGATCTCACAAAGGCTTTGTTGAGTTTTGTGTGATTGAAGTTTTCAAGTTTTGGGTTATCTTACGATGGATGGAGGAAGGATGTAAGAGCCTAAGCTAGGGGATGCCCCAGCATCCTAAGCTATTATCCAAGAATGAGCAACAACTAGGCTTGGGGATGCCCCCGAGTGCCATCCCCGCTTTCTTCCAACAACTATCAGTATTTTACTCGAGACTATATTTTTATTCGTCACATGATATGTGTTTTGCTTGGAGCGTCTTGTATGATATGTGTCTTTGCTTGTTTTATTTTGTGTTTTAAGTCATCAATCCTTACTGGACACAACTATTTGAGAGAGCCAAAATTATGTCATGACTTGTTAGAATTTCTCTCTATGCCTCACTTAAATCTTTTATGAGCTAGGACTTGCTCTAGTGCTTCACTTATATCTTTTTGAGCATGGTGTGCTTTGTTATTTTTGAAGAAATGATCTCTTGCATCACTTAGATTTATTTGAGAGTTAGTAAAATTTTGAAGAAATTCTCTCTTCTTCACTTAAATTATTTTGAGAGAAAGAAAATTTGTTATGCTCATGATCTTCACATATATTTGTTTAAGTTTATGAAAAGCAACACATGAAAATTAGTCCCAAAGTGATAGGTATCCAAGAATGATAAAGAAAAAATGTCATGAAGATCATTGGACAAAATAAACTTGATTCTTAGTAATAGTTTTGACATATGATGATGTGGTATGTGAGTCATCTTGATGAGTAATTATGCTTTAGTAAGAATATTGGTGTTAAGGTTTGTGATTCCCAGTGCATGCAATGAAATTATATCCTACTTATGATGCATTATTCGGTGTTAATTATGCTTAATGCTTGCTTATGAGATTATTTGTTTCTTGGTTTGTCGCTTCCCAATCTTTTGCTAGCCTTCATTTTGCACTAAGTATGACCTCTACTTGTGCATCCAAAATCCTTTAAACCAGATTTGCCACATGAGTACACTATATCTACCGATATGCGGTATTCTTTTGCCGTTCTAAGCAAATTTGCATGTGCCATCTCTAATTTTCAAAATAAACTTCTCTTTTGTGTGTTTGTTTCGCTCGCGGAGCGGTGAGGGGTGGCTAATATTTTCCATGCTAGATGTGTTATTCTCAAGATGAGTGTTTATTCACTTGTCATTGCACGAGAGTAAGGCAAAGGTATTAGGGATGCTGAGTCCTGAAATGCAAAAATAAATGAATTTACTTTATGTTGTCAGAATAATAAATTCCTTGGAAAGTGTTGGTATGGAGGGCACCTGTGGATACGGTTAGCCATGGAAAGTGAAAGTTATGGTGGAAAAGGGAATAAACTTCACTTTCTATTTGGGAACCACCTATGATATATCTATGCATGGAAAGTATTGGGAACTCTAAGTCGTTTTCATCGGTGGGATGGATACACCTCTCAAAATGTTTTTGTCTCAATTTTTTCGCTTTCAGCTCTGGCACCTCTACAAATCCCTACTTCCCTCTGCGAAGGGCCTATCTTTTACTTTATGCAATTTTTATTTTGAGTCTCCATCTTCTCTTATAAAATCACCAACTAGGAGGCAATATGATCGTACTTAAGTATTGGGTGTAGTTAATATTCGAGTGTGTTTCATGAATGGATCAATGTCTGAGCATGACGGGCTAGGGATAACTTATTTTAGCATTGATATTTTGAAATACATGGTTGCTTGTTGATATGCTTGAGTGTCTAAATTATTATGCCAAAACTAGACTATTGCTTTGAATCACATAAAAGTCCAAATGTCCATGTTATAAAGAAAAGAATATGATATGACATGATGAACAACACTCCACATCAAAAATTCTGTTTTTATCACTTACCTACTCGAGGACAAGTAGGAGTTAAGCTTGGGGATGCTGATACGTCTACAACATATCTATAATTTTTGATTGTTCCATGCTGTTTTATTATTAATCTTGGATGTTTTATAATCATTATATAGTCATTTTATATCATTTTTTGGTACTAACCTATTGACATAGTGCCAAGTGCCAGTTGTTGTTTTTTCCATGTTTTTTTACATCATAGAAAATCAATATCAAACCCAGTCCAAATGCCACGAAACTTTACGGAGATTTTTTATGGACCAGATGCAAGATATTGGGCCCTGGTTGTACATGGGGGAGTCCCGAGGAGGGGACAACCCACCAGGGCGCGCCAGGAGGCCCAGGCACGCCCTGGTGGGTTGTGCCCACCTCGGATGCCCCCGGACTGCCTCTTTGCTCTATAAATACCCCAATATTCCAGAAACCCTGGGGGAGTCGACGAAATATTCATCCAGCCACCGCAGAGTCCAGGACCACCAGATCCAATCTAGACACCATCATGGAGGGGTTCACCACTTCCATTGGTGCCTCTTCGATGATGCGTGAGTAGTTCTTTGTAGACCTTCGGGTCCGTAGTTAGTAGCTAGATGGCTTCATCTCTCTCTCTTGATTCTCAATACAATGGTCTCATGGAGATCCATATGATGTAACTCTTTTGCGGTGTGTTTGTTGGGATCGATGAACTTTGAGTTTATGATCAGATCTATCTTTTTATATCCATGAAAGCATTTGAGTTTCTTTGATCTCTTTTATGCATGATCTCTTATAGCCTCGTATTTCTTCTCCGATATTTGGGTTTTGTTTGGCAAACTTGATCTATTTATCTTGCAATGGGAAGAGGTGCCCGGTAGTGGGTTCGATCTTACGGTGCTTGATCCCAGTGACAGAAAGGGAACCGACACGTATGTATCATTGCTACTAAGGATAAAAAGACAAGATCTATATCTACCGCCATATAGATAAATGGATTTTATCTACATCATGTCATCGTTCTTACTGCATTACTCCATTATTCCATGAACTTAATACACTAGATGCATGCTAGATAGCGGTCGATTTGTGGAGTAATAGTAGTAGATGCAGGCAGTAGTCGGTCTACGAATCTTGGACGTGATAACTATGTAATGATCATTGCCTGGATATCGTCATAATTATTTGAGGTTCTATCAATTGCCCAACAGTAAATTTTTTACCCACCGTTTGCTATTTTTCTCGAGAGAAGCCACTAGTGAAACCTACGTCCCCTGGTCTTCTTTCTCATATATTTGCCTTTGCGATCTACCTTTTTATTTGTTTTTTTTTCATATCTACTAAACCAAAAACCCAAAAATACCTTGCTGCAATTTATTTTATTTGGTGTTTGATCTATCAATATTTACAACTTTATCTCCCGTCACACGCCGTTTCAGGCGCCGTTACCCGAAAGGGATTGACAACCCCTTTAACACGTCGGGTTGTGAGTGGTTGCTATTTGTGTGCAGGGGCTATTTACGTTGTGTTGCTAGGTTCTCCTACTGGTTTGATAACCTTGTTTTCATATCATAGGGAAATACCTACCGCCGCTGTGCTACATCATCCCTTCCTCTTTGGGGAAAAAACCGACGTTGCTTCAAGCAACATCACCGACATTCTCCCTCTTCATGTATACCTTATAAAATAAGAGAGAATAGGCATAAGTATTGTGATATAATGTGTAATAAGAGCCCATAATGCAATAATATCAATATAAAAGCATGATGCAAAATGGACGTATCATGCGTGAATGCAATTTTCTGCCGCCTCGAGTTGATCTTGGTTTGGAAGAATGTCGTCTTTGCATCAACAACCCGGAGCCAGGTGGCCTGCAACGCCTAGCGCTTTCTTGCCCATTCGATCGTGGCCAGCCCGGGGACGCACAACATGAGGAGTTTTCGGAGCTGGAATTCGCAACTCGAAAGGCGTCTGCTCTCTTGGGCGATATCTAAATGCGGATGATCTTTGTTGCTATGTGTAGTTGTAGTTTTGCGTCACTGAAGAACCCCTTTGCCCAAATTTTCAGATCCTTGGCTACCCTATGGAGCTTGGTGTTGATGTGTTTGAATGCGCACATGGAGACTACTGGGCATTCACAGTCATGTCGCACCGTCGCGTGGAAGTGAGGGAATCGTGGCCAAAAGGACTCGAAGTGGAATCGGGTCGGACAGTGAGGTGCGGCCATTGCTGATAGCAGCAATGGGCAGTGGTCGGAGCAAGACATGGAGGCAGTGTGGAGGAGGAAGGACAAGAACAAGGAGTCCCAAGCAACGTTGCAGAAAAACTTGTCGATGCCAACTAGTGTTGGGGCTACCCGCTTGTTCTCCATGTGAATCTCCGATTTTTGCATTTGATTTCCTTGTGTCCCGCCGCATCGATCGCGGCCCGGAATTTGCACATGATCCTTCGGTTGATGTTGCTATTGTTTTTTTCTCTAGCCTCGTAGAGTAGGTTAAAATCTCCATTGATGAGCCATGGGTCTCCTGTGTGCGGAGCCGCACTTGCGATTTCAACCAGGAACTCGTCCTTTCTCCCGTCATCCACCGAGCCATAAACCGTGGTTAACCATAAAGTTGTTGTTGTGGCTACTAAGGTGACCATGGTTATGTGATTCTTTTACCAAAAAATGGCGGGATCTTCCCTGGTGCCCATGGTCGGGAGCACAACGCAGTCTGTTAATTTGGCCCCTCCAACTTCCCTAGCGAGCAGGAAGCTCCACTCCTCGATCTTTGTTTCTTGGAGGCAGAGGAGCACCAGCTTGTGCAATTCTGCCGTCTCACTAACTACTGGTCGCCGGGCTAGCGAGTTGAGCCCTCGTACATTCCAGCTCATGATGGGCAGTTCGTATCACTCATGGGGACACTGATGGCTACTCCGACAACTAAACAGTCTATTAATCAAATACGTGTACACCTCCAACAGTCCGGGGGCTCGCCGGCAGCCACCAGTAGGCCCCAAATCCAGTCGGCGAGCATCTACACCCCTCCTAATACAGCTGATAGTACAAATAGATGGACCTAACTCGAACCAACCAAACACAGTACTGGCCGTCGCCAGAGACTACTACTATTGGAGAGCTCTAACATGGGGAAGGGGCGCCTCAGAGGCCTGTCTGTACGGTCCGTGCATGCCAGCCGTGATCTTGAGCGTTGCGACGTCGAGGTTGGTAAGCTTGGCGATGGCCTTGATGTCGGAGTCAGCCAGGGGCTCGTCGAAATGGCGGATTAGTGCCTCCGCCACCTTGGCCATCATTGCCTCCCTTGTCCCAAGGATGCCGAGGCCATGGACGATGCGCAGGGCCGCGAGCTGGCTGACGGGGACCTTGGATGGTTTACTGGTCTGGCGGGCACTCTGGCGTGACGGCATCATGGCCAGTCTGGAGTGCAGCAGTGTCTTGGCGCGAGCCGGGGTCCTTCCCATCACCGAGGACGCGATGTTGGCGAACAGCTGCCCGAGTGCTCAGCTCCAGCCATCTTCACTAATCTGTGATGTCTACTACACAACTTTATTCTTATAGACTCATGTTGGTCCTCCAAGCGCGGAGTTTAGTAGGACAGTAGCAATTTTCTCTCAAGTGGATGACCTAAGGTTTATAAATCCGTGGGAGGTGTAGGATCAAGATGGTCTCTCTCAAACAACCCTGCAATCAAATACAAGAAATCTCGTGTGTCCCCAACACACCCAATACAATGGCAAATTGTATAGGCGCACTAGTTCGGCGAAGAAATGGTGATAAAAGTGTAATATTGATGGTAGAAATATATTTTATAGTCTGAATAAATAAAAACAGTAAGGTAGCAAATAGTAAACGGGCACAAAAACGGTATTGCAATGCTTGAAAATGAGGCCTAGGGTTCGTACTTTAGCTAGTGCAATCTCTCAACAATGCTAATATAATTGGATCATATAACTGTCCCTCAACGTGCAACGAAGAATCACTCCAAAGTTCATATCTAGCGGAGAACATAAGACGGAATTGTATGTAGGGTACGAAACCACCTCAAAGCTATTCTTTTCGATCAATCTATCCCAGAGTTCATACTAAAATAACACAAAGCTATTCTTTCCAATCGATCTAACCAAGAGTTTGTACTAAAATAACACCAAAGCAAATTCAGATTCATAATATTCAATCCAACACAAAGAACTTCAAAGAGTGCCCCAAGATTTCTACCAGAGAAACAAAGACAAGAACGTGCATCAACCCCTATGCATATATTACCCCAATGTCACCTCGGTAATCCGCGAGTTGAGTGCCAAAACATATATCAAGTGAATAAATACGATACCCCATTGTCACCACGAGTATTCAATTGCAAGACATATATCAAGTGTTCTCAAATCCATAAAAGTATTCAATCCAATAACAACAAAACCTCAAAGGGAAAAACTCAATTCATCACAACAAGATAGAGAGGGGAAAACACCATATGATCCTACTATATTAACAAAGCCCGAGATACATCAAGATCGTGACATCTCAAGAACAGGAGAGAGAGAGACACACAGATAGAGAGAGAGAGAGATTAAACACATAGCTACTAGTACAAACCCTCAGCCCTGAGGGTGGACTACTCCCTCCTCATCGTGGTGGCCGCCGGGATGATGAAGATGGCCACTGGAGATGATTCCCCCCTCTAGCATAGTGCCGGAACGGGGTCTAGATTGGTTTTCGGTGGCTACATAGGCTTGCGGTAGCAGAACTTCTGATCTAGGTTAACCCCCTGATGGTTTCTCTATTTATAGGATTTTTTGGCGTTGGTTTCACGCTAAGATGGGCCTCGAGGTGAGCACAACCCACCGGGGCAAGCCAGGCTCACCAGGCATGCCCTGGTGGGTTGTGCCCTTCTCGTGGCTCTTCTGGCCCTCCCACGAAGCTTTGGGGTCTCTTTTGTTCCAAAAAATCATCAAAAAGTTTTAGCTTATTTGGAGAACTTTCATTTCTGCACAAAAAACGACACCATGGTAATTCTGCTGAAAACAGCGTCAGTTTGGTTTAGTTCCATGCAAATCATACCAAAACCATATAAAATTGTTGTAAACATGGCATGAATATTTCATAAATTATAGATACATTGGAGACGTATCAGCATCCCCAAGCTTAATTCCTACTCGTCCCCGAGTAGGTAAATGATAAAAGACATAATTTATGAAGTGTGAATGCTAGCAAAGTGCATAAGTTTGATCAATGATAATTTCAATCACTTCTCCTAGCATCATAACAACAACTCTTTCTCATAAAACTTATCATGATAAAGTAGTAGTTGAAAATGGAATTTTTGTTGTGGGATGCTACCTATCATATTCATCATAAACTCTTTTCTTTTGTAGCATGGACATTTGGACTTTTATATGGTTCAAAGCAATAGTCTAGTTTTGACATGAGGACTTTAATACTCAAGCATACCAACAAGCAACCATGTCTTTCAAAATATCAACGCTAAAATAGGTTATCCCTAGCCCATCATGCTCGATCATTGATCCATTCATGAAACACACTCGCATATTAGCTACATCCAATGCTCAAGTTCGATCATAGTGCCTCCTAGTTGGTGCTTTATAAGACAAGATGGAGACTCCAATTAAAAATAAAATTTTCATAAAGTAAAAGAAAGGCCCTTCGCAGAGGAAAGTAGGGATTTGTAGAGGTGCCAGAGCTCAAAGCGAAAATTGAGAGATAAAAAACATTTTGAGAGGCATAGTTTTCCCACCAAAGAAAACGACTTAGAGCTCCGAACACTTTCCATGCTAGATATATTATAGGCAGTTCCCAAACTAAAAATAAAGTTTATTCCTTTTCCACCATACTTTCACTTTTGTAATGCCCACGATGTGGCTATATCTCCCATGTGTCAAAGCACGACTTAGAGGCATAACCGCATTGTAAGCAATGTCGCAAGTGAGGTAATCTTCACTCAACCCATGTAATGAATAAGGGAAAAAGATACATAGTTGGCTTACACTCACCACGTCAAACAATAGCATAAATATCATTACATTCATCCAGATACAATCAAGGTCCGACTACGGAACCAAAATAAAGAACAACCCCAAATGCGACAAAGTCCCCGATCACCCAAACTGGGCACCACTACTAATCGTCTGGAAAGGAAACGTAGTATCGGCCTAAGTCCTCATCGAACTTCCACTTGAGCTCAGTCGAATCTCCTGGAATGGCATCATCGGTCCCTGCATCTAGTGTTAAAGGAATCTGTGAGTCACGGGGACTCAGCAATCTCACACCCTCGCGATCAAGACTATATAATCATATGGGAAGGGTAAAAGAATGAGGTGGAGTTGCAGCAAGCGACTAGCATATATGGTGGCTAACATACGCAAAAGAGAGCGAGAAGAGAAGGCAAGGCACGGTCGAGAAACTATGATCAAGAAGTGATCCTAGAACAACCTATGTTCAAGCATAACACGAGACCGTGTTCTCTTCCCGGACTCCGCCGAAAAGAGACCATCACGGCCACACACTCAGTTGATTCATTTTAATTAAGTTAAGTTTAAGGATATCTACAACCAGACATTAACAAATTCCCATCTGCCCATAACCGCGGGCATGACTTTCAAAAGTTCAAATCCCTGCAGGGGTGTCCCAACTTAGCCCATCACAAGCTCTCACAGTCAACGAAGGATATTCCTTCTCCCAAGACGATCCGATCAGACTCAGAATCCTGGTTACAAGACATCTCAACAATGGTAAAACAAGACCAGCAAGACCGCCCGCTGTGCCGACAAATCCCGATAGGAGCTGCACATATCTCGTTCTCAGGGCACACCGGATGAACACTACGTACAACTAAAACCAACCCTCAAGTTTCCCCGAGGTGGCGCTGCAAGTGGCTCTGTTTTGGACCAACACTCAGAGGAGCACTGGCCCGGGGGGTTTAAATAAAGATGACCCTCAGTCTCCGGAAACCCAAGGGAAAAGAGGCTAGGTGGCAAATAGTAAAACCAAGGTTGGGCATTACTGGAGGAGTTTTATTCGAGGCGAACTGTCAAGGGGTTCCCATTATAACTCAACCGTGTAAGGAACACAAAATCAAGGAACATAACACCGGTATGACGGAAATTAGGGCGGCAAGAGTGGAACAAAACACCAGGCATAAGGCCGAGCCTTCCACCCTTTACCAAGTATATAGGTGAATTAAAATAGACAAGACATAATAATGATATCCCAACAATAAACATGTTCCAACAAGGAACAAACTCCAATCTTCACCTGCAACTAGCAACTAGCAACGCTATAAGAGGGGCCGAGCAAAGCGGTAACATAGCCAAACAACGGTTTGCTAGGACAAGGTGGGTTAGAGGTTTGACATGGTAATATGGGAGGCATGATAAGAAAGTGGTAGGTATCGTAGCATAGGCATAGCAATAGAGCGAGCATCTTGCAAGCAAAGATGTAAGTGATTTCGAGGGTATGGTCATCTTGCCTGCAAAGTTCTCCGAGTAGACGTTAGCTTGATCCTCGTAAACGTACTCAACGGGCTCCTCGATCACGTACTCGTCTCCCGGCTCTACCCAAAGCAAGAACACAAGCAAAGGGAGACACAATTAACCACGTGCAATGCACAAACAACATGATGCAAAACATGTCATGAGATGCGGGATGCGGTATGCGATGCATATGCATGCTTCGGAAAGGGATGATTGAACCTGGCCTCAACTTGGAAAACCAAGAGTGCCACTGGAAAGAGGAGTTGATTTCGATCGAAACCGATATAAAGATCACCGGAATCGGATGCACGGTTTGGAAATGACGAGCAAAACAAATATGGCATCGGTCTGCGATTAACAGCACGAGGTCATCTAAATGCATCAAGAACAACATGCTACAACACTCTAACATAGCAACAAAATACATGGTAGGGATCCACTCAAGATGCTTGACAAAAGATGAACACTGAGCTATGGCTAAATCACTCATTAACAGGTTCAAACAAGCATGACAAAAGTGCAAAAGATATCAAAATGTCAGGATTTAACATCAGGAAGCAATGTTTAGAGCAAGATAACAACATGCTACAGGAACATATCATGGCAAAGCAAGGCATGACATGAATCTACTCAAAGCATACAACAAAAGTCCCTTACTGACCATAAGCCAAAAGGGATCAGAAAATACAATGGCAACCATGTGAACATAGCAATTATCGTTAACAGATTCAGACTTAATAGAAAACTGGAACATGGCAAAACAGATATTGAGTAGGCATGTTTACGAGCTCGATGCACTCACCACAAGGCATCGCATAACAAACTAAGCATACACCCAGCAAGTAGACATGGCATAGAAGCTAAACATGGTAAGAGCAACAAGATAAAATGCATGGAACAACTACAACAAGCTTGGCAAAAATGCTTAACATGCAAACATTCTGCCAGGAACATTTTATAGCAAAAGTAGATCTCGATTGAGTCAAGCTAGGGTGCTCCATAAATGCAAACAAAGACATGGATGGATAGAGCACCAGAATATCTACAAAACATCCTTACTGATCATGCTCAAAAGAGGCATGGATCTCTCTGTAGCAACATGAAAACATGGCATAAAATATTGACAGGGCAAAGACTTGGAATATTTCTAAGTCCCTGAAATCAACAACATTACTAGGGCTACTTTGCATGTTTGTGCTAGTCACCATAGAGATCACAAAAATACATGGCATACACCCCTGTAAAGATGGCATGGCATACTTCAAATCACATGTAGGGCTCAAGTTCATAGGAGGCACACATTAATCATGGCAAAAATGACAAATGTCCAATTACTAATAAGAATCTGAAACTAGCAGAAACTAGCACTCTTCCAACAGCATTTAGGGCATCAATATGAGCTCAAATGAACATGATGCAATGAGACGAAATGAAGTACTCGTCGAGACAAACAATTTGATATGCTATACGCCCAAAATGGAGCTACGGATGCAGAGTTATGATGCGATGAAAGTATGCAAAAATTACTGGAAGAGGGGGAAAAGTCAACCCCGGCTAGGGTTTACTGTAGCGCGAATCCAGATATGGTGACTCGGGCACGGATCCCGAGGTTCGTCGGCGATACTGTTCATCGGAGAGGGGCCGGCCGGAGCGGCGAAGGGCGGCGCCGGTTGGTGGCGGCGGGCGCGCGGCGAGCGGCGGCGGTGGGCGAGGATGGCGGCCGAGCGGCGAGCGGCGGCGGTGCACCGGTGAGGAGGCGCCGGCAACGAGGCGGCGGACGACGGAGCAAAGCGAGCGGGCGGCGCGGTGAGGGCGGCGACCCTCGGGCAAGGCGGCGGGGAAGGCGGGCCGCTGGGGCTCTCCCTGGGCTGGGCGGGCCTCGGCGGCGGGGGGCGGCGCGGGAGCCACATGGCGGCCCCCGGTTGGGTGTGGACGGCGGTGGTTGCGGTGTCCGGCGCGGTCCGGACACGTTCGACGCGCGGAGAGACGAGGGGGACTAGGGTTAGGGTGGTTTGGATCCGGAATTTCGGGGGAGAGGCTATATTTATAGGTAGGAGGAGCTAGGAGGCTCCAAATTGAGCACGGTTTTCGGCCACACGTTCTTGATCGAATGACCTAGATGATGGAGGAGGTTTAGGTGGGTTTTGGTCCACTTTGGAGGGGTGTTGGGCTGCAACACACATGAGGCCTTTTCGGTCCCTCGGTTAACCGTTGGAGTATCAAACGAAGTCCAAATGGCACGAAACTTGACAGGTGGTCTATGGTAGTAAACCAAGGCCGCATGGCAAGTCTCGGTCCAATCCGAGAACGTTTAATACCCGCACACAAAAAGAGGTAGAAAGGGACACCGGAGGACATAGGAGCGCGGGAATGCAAAACGGACAACGGGGAAAATGCTCGGATGCATGAGACGAACACGTATGCAAATGCAATGCACATGATGACATAATATGAGATGCATGACAAATACAAAAGCACACGAAGACAAAAACCCTGTAGGATCGAAAGTATGTCTAGAGGGGGGGTGATTAGACTACTTGACCAAATAAAAACTTAACCTTTTCCCAATTTTAGTTCTTGGCAGATTTTAGCTATTGTAGGACAAGTCAAGCAATCATCACACAATTCAAGCAAGCATGCAAAGAGTATATTGGCAGCGGAAAGTAAAGCATGAAACTTGCAAGAATGTAAAGGGAAGGGTTTGGAGAATTCAAATGCAATTGGAGACATGGATGTTTTTCCCGTGGTTCGGATAGGTGGTGCTATCCTACATCCACGTTGATGGAGACTTCAACCCACGAAGGGTAACGGTTGCACGAGTCCACGGAGGGCTCCACGCACAAAGGGTAACGGTTGCGCGAGTCCACGGAGGGCTCCACCCACGAAGGGTCCACGAAGAAGCAACCACCCACAAAGGGTCCACGAAGAAGCAACCTTGTCTATCCCACCATGGCCATCGCCCACGAAGGACTTGCCTCACTAGCGGTAGATCTTCACGAAGTAGGCGATCTCCTTGCCCTTACAAACTCCTTGGTTCAACTCCACAATCTTGTCGGAGGCTCCCAAGTGACACCTAGCTAATCTAGGAGACACCACTATCCAAGAAGTAACAAATGGTGTGTAGGTAATGAACTCCTTGCTCTTGTGCTTCAAATGATAGTCTCCCCAACACTCAACTCTCTCTCATTGGATTTGGATTTTGTGGAAAGAAGATTTGAGTGGAAAGCAACTTGGGGAAGGCTAGAGATCAAGATTCATACGGTAGGAATGGAATATCTTGGTCTCAACACATGAGTAGGTGGTTCTCTCTCAGAACATATGAGTTGGAATTGTGTATGTGTTCTGATGGCTCTCTCCTCGAATGAAGAGGAGGTGGAGGGGTATATATAGCCTCCACACAAAATCCAACCGTTACACACAGTTTTCCAATCTCGGTGGGACCGAATCAACAAACTCGGTCGGACCGAAAAGGTAAACCTAGTGACTGTTAGAGATTTTCGGTGGGACTGACATGCAACTCGGTAGGACCGATATGGTTAGGGTTTGGGCATAACGTAATCTCAGTGAGACCAATTACACAAACTCGGTGAGACCGAGTTTGGTAATAAGCTAACCAGAGAGTTGGTCAGGTAAACTCGGTGGGACCGATTTGCTCTTTCGGTGAGACCGAAAAGTTACAAAAAGGAAACATTGAATTTACATTGCAATCTCGGTGGGACCGATTCGCTCTTTCGGTGAGACCGAAAAGTTACGAAAGGGAAATAGAGAGTTTGCAATCCCATCTCGGTGAGACCGAGATCCCTATCGGTAGAACCGAATTGCTAGGGTTTGGCAGTGGCTTATGATAAGTGAAACTCGGTGGCGCCGGATAGAAAGAATCGGTAGGACCGAGTTTGGCTTAGGGTTTAGGTCATATGTGGATATGGCAAAGTAGTTGAGGGTTTTGGAGCATATCACTAAGCACATGAAGCAAGAGGCTCATTAAGCAACACCTCATCCCTCCTTGATAGTATTGGCTGTTCCTAAAGACTCAATGTGATCTTGGATCACTAAAATATAAAATGAAGAGTCTTGAGCTTTTGAGCTTGAGCCAATCCTTTGTCCTTATCATTTTGAGGGTTCCACTTTCACATCCATGCCATGCCAATCATTGAGCTTTCCTGAAATAATCATCTTGGAATAGCATTAGCTCAATGAGCTATATGTTGTTATGAATTACCAAAACCACCTAGGGATATTTGCACTTTCAATCTCCCCCTTTTTGGTAATTGATGACAACATATAGATCAAAGCTTCGACAAATGATAATAAGCATGAAATATATCGTCGCTTTGAGAAGTATGTGACAAGTGAGAGCTCCCCCTAAATTTGTGCATATTTAAAATTTGCTTTGGACTGCAAATGCACAAAGAGTTAGAGTCATGGGTTACTCTTCCATGTCACATACATCTTGGTGGAGCGCTTAAAATGATAAGAATGAAATACATGCACTCATCACCAAGAATAGTGAATGATCACATAAGATAGATAAGATATATCAAGCATGCATAGGTGTAGCTTATGATCAAACACATGATCATCAATGTCTCACGAGCAATGACATAGTATCTCAAGCACTCAAAAGCAAACAAAGTTCGAAAAACCACCAAATAAAGCAAGAGAGAAAAAAGCAACACTCTCTCTCTCTCGGAGCCTATGATCTATACATTTTCTCCCCCTTTGGCAACAAGTTACCAAAAAGTTCCTAGAAAATGCATAGTGCTAAGTCGACACTCAGGCTTGATCTTCAGGTGGTGGTGGAGTCCGGAGCACTCCAAGGACGAAGCCTTTTGTAGACGTGGTCGGAGTCGAGGCTGAAGTGGACGCTGCAGCTAGTGGAACTGAGGCTGTAGCTAGTGCAGATGTGGTGGCTCTAGGGTCAGCAACTGGCACTGCAGACGACCTCGGACCTCGTGGCACTCTGGCAAAGGCATCAGTTGTAGTCTTGCCTCTCCTCTCCTGCATGTCATCCTGGAGCTGCTCCACTGCAGTCTGAATCTCTGTCACTTTGACATCCAAGTCATAGAACTTTTGTTCCATGATCCTCTCTAAGCTTGCCTGGTTCTGAGTTAGGGTAGCTAGTCCTTGCTCAATCTGCAAGGTGGATGCAATCAAGTAACCAAGCTGCTCTTGTTTGGTTTTCAGGAAATATTCAGATGCCTCCTCTTGAGTTGGCATCTTGGCAGCTTTCTCCTTCCTTTCCTTCTCCTTCTTTGCTTGTGCTTGTGCAGATGATGGTTCATTCTCAGTCATGACCACTTGATTATCTTCAAAATCTGGATGGATGGGCAGGTGTTCCTTGTCCAGTAAGTATATGCCTGTGCCCATCTTTGAGTTGATGAGCTCCTGAATCTGTGGGGCATATCCACAATTCATCTTCTGGTCTGCTGCAGTCCTCTTGATGGTCTCTACCATGAGGCTCATCACCTTGAACTTCTGTGGCACATCAAATATATGAAGCAAATTTATTGCATGGCCTCTGATCATCTTGTGATCTCCAGACTTGGGCAACAAGGTGTGCCTCAGTATCCAATTGATAGTTGGCAGCCCTGACAGAAGATAGTGCACTGAGCCAAATTTGAAAGTTTCAAGAGCCTCGTTTGGAATTTCCTTGTACATATTGGACATAGAGTTGTGGTCCATCTTCTTCTTGGCATAAATGTCCAAGTCATCTGCTTGCTCCTCTGGGGCATTAATGAGCTGTGCCCACTCAGCAATTGTTGACTGATATCTGGTTCCTTCTGACATCCATACAATCCTCCCATCTGGATAAAAATGTGCTGTGGAGTAGAACTGCATGATAAGCTCCTCGTTCCACTTTGTGAGCTTCTGCCCAACAAAGTCTGCTACTCCACAAGCATTGAAGCTGTCATACACTCCAGGGTAGTGTTCTTCATTGTCCTTGATGTATTGCCAGTCAACCCATCTCATATCACAGACTATTGGCTTCTTATCAAGCAGCACTATCTCATAGAAGTCCTGCTGTTCCTTGGTGTGAAATCTGTAATCCACAGCAGTTCTTCTCCTTGAAGCATACGGGTCTACTTCTCTCCACTTCCTCAGCCCTGAGTCTCTCCTGAGCTTCATATCCTTAGCCACAGGATGAGCATTGTTGTGGTCTGGGATCTTGGGCTTGAGTTTTCTGAGAACTTGCTCTTCATCATCTTCTTCAGCAGCTTCAGGCACTGGGGCCTTGTTCTTCTCAGCAGCTGGGATGCTTCTTGTATTCCTCTTTGGTGCTTTCTTGACCTTTGATGCAGCCTTGGGTGCTTCCTTGGGCTTAGATGCAGTAGCCCCTGATTTTATAGCATCACCCATTAGCTTGGGTGCCTTAGGTGCTGGTGCAGCAACCTCTTCTTCTTCCTCTTCTTCCATGATGGAAGCCTTTCCAAGCACTCTAGCTACGGTCTTCTTCACCCTTTCCTTCCTTTTCTTGCCTTCAGCAGCAACTGGCTCTATGGGAGTGGGATTCTCAGAAATCTTGATTGAAGCTCTGGCCTTTGGCATAGGCTGCCTGCCTGCTGGCCTTTTGATCTTCATCCCTGGTTTTATGCCCTGTGCTGGCTCAACTCTGTTGGAAGTTGCTTCCTCTTCTGCCACATAATCGTCATCTTCTGAGTCTGAGGTTCTCTTCTTTCTCTGTCTTGTGGCAGCTTTAGGCAGATTGCTAGGGGTGCTCCTGCTGCCATCATCTGAGGAACTTGAGGGACTAGTGCCCTCACTCATCTGCACTTGCTGCTCTGACAAGTTCTGGCTATCACTTTGGTCTGACATGATGCAAACTCTGACTGCTGACCCTGTGAATAGGTGATAGATGAGATAGAGTGGATAAGCATCACAAAATGCAGAGATTTTTGCAAAAGAATAATTCAAAAACTTAGTTTTAGTTTCCCACTGAAAGCATCTCGGATCTACCGATTTCTAAACTCGGTGATACCGAAGCAGTTTTGGCACCTAAACTAGTGAACTCGGTCAGACCGAGTCACAGTTCGGTGGCACCGAAACTGCTAGGGTTTCACAGAGTTCCAAAATCGGTCTCACCGATAAGTAATTCTCGGTCAGACCGAGTCTCACTTGTGCAATGGCATAAGCCAAATCGGTGGGACCGAGTTTTTCAACTCGGTGGGTCCGAGATGGTTTCGGCGGAAACCTAACCCTAAAATTTTCAAATTAAACCTAATCTACGAGTTCATTGACTGGATAGAAGTTTAACAAACGTGGCAAGAATCATGATGATCACAATGTGCTAAGAATCGGATTGGGGAATAGCACAAAGATCAAGTCCATACCCTAGTTCGGCGGAGACTCGCTACGGTGGCAACGGCGGGGTTGAATTTCCGTTGACAGCGACGGAGACCAGCGACTGGAGGCGGCTGGCGGTGAGGAGACGATCCGGCGACCAAGTTGGCAGAGCAGGCTATCGCGCGGGCGAAGGGGTTCAGAGAAATTTCCAAATTTTTGCCCATGACTATATATAGCCCGACCCTGTCGGTGTGACTAAGTGGAACAACTCGGTGGCACCGAGATGCAAAACTATATACAGTTGTTGCAACTCGGTGTGACCGAATGGTTCAAATCGGTTGCACCGAGATCGAAAACCTAGATCAACTTAATGATCTCGGTAGGACCGAAAGTGGGGTATCGGTCAGACCGAGAATCATAAAGAGGTTTTGGAAGTTTAAGTCTATGACGAATCGGGGACTCCGAGCGCTCCTCACACAGAGTGGTTTGAATCTGACTTGATCAAATTTTGTGATGTAGCATGAATAGAGTTTGAGACGAGAAAAGCATAGATAGCTAGAGGAGGTTCTTAGGCATTCTTGTCCATCCACTTGGCAAAAGGAAATAAAACCAAACAATCAAAACAACAAGTGGATGTCCTCGAATGAGTAAAATATGCAACCAGCATGCTCACACAATAAGATGGCAAATGAAATATGTGACAAGGCATGCACAACCAATTCTAGCATCTATCAAGCAATTTGCGATGACAAGGTCATCTATATATGAGTATATTGACTTAGGAGTCAAGTGAGAACACTTGATCATAGGTCATACTCATCGTTTAAGCTCAAGTGGGGTTACCACTTTTACATAAAGCATTGTTGTGTTCACATCTTTAGAGTTGCTTTAGCTCAAGTCTTAGAGTAAAGCTCCCCCTAGATGTGATATCCCCCCTTAGAGGGATGAACTAACCTCGGGTTTTGTCGATGATGACTTCATGTAGATGTTGAAGATGTGGATGCTCAATGTTGATGTAGATCACTTGGAGCTATCCCTTTGAGTGAATTGCACTTTCAATACCTACATGGTTAGTCCCGCAAGGAACAAACAAGGATATCCATAGACATAGAGTGATGCACACACAAGATGATGTCCATGAAAACTTTTAGGTTACCTTGTCCCTTGTCTTACCAACAAGAGGGTTTGTGACTCCTTGAACTAGTGCAAGATGTGGAAGTTGATTGCACTTGTTCTTGCCAAAATGATAAGAGTGAAGTATGTTGGCGGAGTCACCCTCAAGAACTCTCTAGTTCTTCTTCTTTTGGATCCACACCATCTTGATGGGAATCCTTGGAGTTGTAGTCGTACTTGATGAAGTGGAACTTGAAGTAGTCTTGGGAATCCACTTGACTAAGGTCTTAGGAGCTTCTTCAAATGCATCAATTTCCTCTTGAAGCTTGTCCTTCGCCTTTTGCTTGTAGTCTTGTGGTGGAAGATCATCTTTAGCTTGTGTCCCCTTGAAAGAAGTATCATACTTCTCTTGTTGGGGAACAAACTTTGTCTTGGGGTATTGATCTTCTTCCCACTCAACTCTATTGGCATTGAATTTTCGTTCAAAACCAACACCTTGATTCTTCCGGTGCGTTCCTTGCTTGCGCACAATTTCCTCGAATTGCTTACTCCCGGCAAGGCTTTTGTACACTCCTTTCTCTATAATTCCCTTCAATAAGCTATTTTCTTGCTCAAGTGTAACTTGGCTAAGAGAATCATTAGTGGAATCAAGAGAACTACTAGAAGCAACAATATTGGATTTAGCATGATCATTGTTACTGCTAGAGGAAGAATCTTTCTTGTTCTTGTTACTAGACTTGACTTGAGGCACGTAAGTGGATAAGAGTAAACGCTTGGCAATGTAAGAAGAACTTTTCTTGCGGAGATCATCATTGATTGCTTTTAAGAACTCATGCTCTTGCTCAAGATTGAGCTTTTCAAAGCGTAATTTCTCATGAGCTCTTAAAAGTTCTCGATGATCTTCGAAGATAGTTTCATGAGCTAACTTAAGAGTGTTTAGTTCTTTAGTTAGAGCCTCAATATTCTCCTTATCATTGTCATTTGTTTTATCTTGCTTAGCATGATTAATTGACGTTTCATCATAGTATTCATCACTAGAGTTGTCAACAAGCAAATCATCACCTAACAAGTCATCTTCATCACTATTGAAATCAACATACTCGGGGTGTGTTACCTTAGGACCTTTGGCCATGAAGCATCTTCCAACTCCTTCATTTGGTGAGTCAAATATGTCGTAGGAGTTGGTTGACACAAGTGCTAGACCGGCAACACCTTCATCTTGAGTATCTTCGGAGTCGGAGTGATAACTTCTCTCGGAGTGGCTGTCGGAGTCGGAGCCGGATACCCATTCACCAACATGAGCTTGATGTCTTCGTTTTGTGTAGCTCCTTGATGATTTTTCCTTCCTTTCCGAATCCTTGCTACTCCGTGAGTATCTTCGTTCATAACGATCATCTCTACTCCTTCTCTCTCTTGGTGGTGATTCTTTGCTTCTTCTTTTTGGAGAATCTTCTCTTCTCTTGTAGGGAGCTGTACACTCATTGGAATAGTGTCCGGGTCTTCCACAACTGTAGCAATTTCGCTCTCGACTAGATGATCTTTTGTCATTGTAGGACCTTGACTTGAAGCTTCTATTTTTGCTTCTACTCTTGTAGAACTTGTTGAAGTTCTTCACCATTAAGCTCAATTCTTCATTGAAGTTTTGTTTCTCCCTTGATGATGTAGGGGCTTCACATGAGGCTTTGTAGGCACCACTTGATTTGTTGTGAAGTTCCTCTTTATCCTTAAGTGACATCTCATGAGCAACTATTCTTCCAATCACCTCCGTTGGCTTGAGATCTTTATAATTGGGCATCATTTGGATCAATGTGCACACGGTATCATATTTTCCATCCAAGGCTCTTAGAATCTTCTTGATGATGAATCTATCGGTCATCTCTTCACTTCCTAAGCCGGAAATCTCATTTGTGATGAGAGCAAGCCTAGAGTACATTTCAGCGACACCTTCACCATCCTTCATTTTGAACTTGTCAAGTTGACTTTGAAGCACATCCAACTTGGATTCCTTGACGGAGTTGGTACCTTCGTGCATATCAATCAAAGTGTCCCAAATTTCCTTTGCATTCTCAAGACGGCTGATTTTGTTGAATTCTTCGGGGCACAATCCGTTGAAGAGAATATCACAAGCTTGAGCATTGTATTGCAACATCTTCAACTCATCCGCGGTAGTTTCACGGTTTGGTTCTTTCCCATCAAAGAAGTCTCCTTGCAAACCAACACACACAATAGCCCAAACGGCGGGGTTATGTCCAAGAATATGCATTTTCATTTTATGCTTCCAACTAGCAAAATTAGTACCATCAAAGTAAGGACCTCTACGGTGATAATTTCCCTTGCTAGATGCCATACTCTCCTAGGTTGTGAAACCAAGGCTATGACCACCAAAAGCTATGGAGATCAAAGCAAATGGAGACCAAAGCTCTGATACCACTTGTAGGATCGAAAGTATGTCTAGAGGGGAGGTGATTAGACTACTTGACCAAATAAAAACTTAACCTTTTCCCAATTTTAGTTCTTGGCAGATTTTATCTATTGTAGGACAAGTCAAGCAATCATCACACAATTCAAGCAAGCATGCAAAGAGTATATTGGCAGCGGAAAGTAAAGCATGCAACTTGCAATAATGTAAAGGGAAGGGTTTGGAGAATTCAAACGCAATTGGAGACACGGATGTTTTTCCCGTGGTTCGGATAGGTGGTGCTATCCTACATCCACGTTGATGGAGACTTCAACCCACGAAGGGTAACGGTTGCGCGAGTCCACGGAGGGCTCCACCCACAAAGGGTAACGGTTGCGCGAGTCCACGGAGGGCTCCACCCACGAAGGGTCCACGAAGAAGCAACCACCCACAAAGGGTCCACAAAGAAGCAACCTTGTCTATCCCACCATGTCCATCGCCCACGAAGGACTTGCCTCACTAGCGGTAGATCTTCACGAAGTAGGCGATCTCCTTGCCCTTACAAACTCCTTGGTTCAACTCCACAATCTTGTCGGAGGCTCCCAAGTGACACCTAGCCAATCTAGGAGACACCACTCTCCAAGAAGTAACAAATGGTGTGTAGGTAATGAACTCCTTGCTCTTGTGCTTCAAATGATAGTCTCCCCAACACTCAACTCTCTCTCATAGGATTTGGATTTTGTGGAAAGAAGATTTGAGTGGAAAGCAACTTGGAGAAGGCTAGAGATCAAGATTCATATGGTAGGAATGGAATATCTTGGTCTCAACACATGAGTAGGTGGTTCTCTCTCAGAACATATGAGTTGGAATTGTGTATGTGTTCTGATGGCTCTCTCCTCGAATGAAGAGGAGGTGGAGGGGTATATATAGCCTCCACACAAAATCCAACCGTTACACACAGTTTTCCAATCTCGGTGGGACCGAATCAACAAACTCGGTCGGACCGAAAAGGTAAACCTAGTGACCGTTAGAGATTTTCGGTGGGACTGACATGCAACTCGGTAGGACCGATATGGTTAGGGTTTGGGCATAACGTAATCTCGGTGAGACCGATTACACAAACTCGGTGAGACCGAGTTTGGTAATAAGCTAACCAGAGAGTTGGTCAGGTAAACTCGGTGGGACCGATTTGCTCTTTCGGTGAGACCGAAAAGTTACAAAAAGGAAACACTGAATTTACATTGCAATCTCGGTGGGACCGATTCGCTCTTTCGGTGAGACCGAAAAGTTATGAAAGGGAAACAGAGAGTTTGCAATCCCATCTCGGTGAGACCGAGATCCCTATTGGTAGAACCGAATTGCTAGGGTTTGGCAGTGGCTTATGACAAGTGAAACTCGGTGGCGCCGGATAGAAAGAATCGGTAGGATCGAGTTTGGCTTAGGGTTTAGGTCATATGTGGATATGGGAAAGTAGTTGAGGGTTTTGGAGCATATCACTAAGCACATGAAGCAAGAGGCTCATTAAGCAACACCTCATCCCTCCTTGATAGTATTGGCTTTTCCTAAAGACTCAATGTGATCTTGGATCACTAAAATATAAAATGAAGAGTCTTGAGCTTTTGAGCTTGAGCCAATCCTTTGTCCTTAGCATTTTGAGGGTTCCACTTTCACATCCATGCCATGCCAATCATTGAGCTTTCCTGAAATAATCATCTTGGAATAGCATTAGCTCAATGAGCTATATGTTGTTATGAATTACCAAAACCACCTAGGGATAGTTGCACTTTCAAACCCGACAACGAGGAAAATATCATAACTTAGTGCCGGAAATGGCAAGAGTTGGAATATAAATATGGCAAGTTACATACAGGGTGTTACAACACTCCACCACTACGAAAGGATCTCGTCCCGAGATCTAGGACTGGAAAAACTCCAGGTACTCAGAACGGAGGTGATCCTCGCGTTCCCAGGTGGCTTCACGGTCGGAATGATGTGACCACTTGACTTTCAGGAATTTGATAGACTTGTTGCAAGTCTTGCACTCAGCTTCTTCAAGAATAGCAACGGGGTGCTCACGATAAGACTGGTCTTCTTGGAGATCAATCTCTTCAAAGTTGATGGTGCGGTCAGGAGTCTTGAAACACTTGCGGAGTTGAGACACGTGAAACACGTCGTGCACATTTGCAAAGTTGGAGGGAAGCTCGAGTTGATAGGCGAGATCGCCTCTTTTGCCAATGATCTTGAAGGGACCCGCGTATCTAGGGGCAAGCTTCCCTTTGATACCGAAGCGACGAGTACCTTTCATTGGAGAGACACGGAGGTAGAAATGGTCTCCGATCTCGAAAGCCAAGTCATGATGCTTGCTATCATAGTAACTCTTCTAGCACGATCGCGCGGCTTTGAGATTTTCGTGAATGACTTTGCACATTTCTTCAGCCTCTGTGATCAAGTCATTTCCAAGAAGTTGACGCTCACCAGTCTCTGACCAGTTAAGAGTATGGCACTTCCTGCCATAGAGAATCTCGAATGGGGCCTTGCCCGAACTTGCTTGGAAGCTGTTGTTGTAGGAGAACTCAGCACATGGAAGACAATCTTCCCACTTCATGCCGAAAGAAATGACACAAGACCTGAGCATATCTTCAAGAATTTGATTTACTCGCTCGACTTGGCCACTGGTTTGAGGATGAAAGGATGTGCTGAAGCGAATGTTGGTGCCCATGGCCTTCTGAAAAGAATCCCAAAACTTGGAGGTGAAGATGCTGCAACGATTTGAAGATATCAACTGCAAAATGTCGTGTAGAGAGACAATCCTGGAGTTATATAGCTCTGCCAACTGAGCTGCTGTGATAGATTCTTTGATAGGAAGAAAATGAGCCACTTTAGTGAGCTTGTCGATGACAACGAAGATAACATCATTGCCACGCTTGGACTTGGGAAATCCAGTCACGAAGTTCATCTCAATATGGTCAAACTTCCATTCTGGGATGGCAAGAGGTTGGAGGAGACCAGCTGGTCGTTGGTGTTCTGCTTTCACTCTTCTACAAACATCACATTCGTTCACGAACTGAGCAATCTCGCGCTTCATTCGAGTCCACCAATATGACTGCTTGAGGTCCTGGTACATCTTTGTACTTCCAGGGTGAATAGAGAGGAGTGAATTGTGAGCCTCGTTCATAATGACTTTACAAAGGTCACCTTTAGGAACAACAATGCGATCCTCAAAGAATAGAGTATCCTTGTCATCAAGATGATAGCACTTGTAATTGGGTTGACTCTTGGCAATCCCAATCTTCACCTTCTTCACCATAGCATCAAGAAGTTGAGCCTCGCGAATCTGATCTTCCAAAGTAGGAGAGACTTGGAGGTTGGCAAGGAATCCTTGAGGAACAACTTGGAGATTGAGTTTGCGGAAAGCTTCACAAAGCTCCGGTTGGTAAGGCTTGATAATCAAACTGTTGCAGTAAGCCTTCCTGCTCAATGCGTCAGCAATTACATTGGTCTTGCCTGGAGTATATTCGATACTCGGATTATACTCTTGAATCATTTCGACCCAACGAGTCTGCCTGAGGTTGAGGTTTGGCTGAGTGAAGATGTACTTGAGACTCTTATGATCAGTGAAGATGTCCACTTTTCTTCCCAACAAGAGATGTCTCCATGTTAAAAGAGCATGGACAACTGCCGCCAACTCGAGGTCATGAGTGGGGTAGTTCTTTTCGTTGGGCTTCAACTAGCGAGAGGTATAGGCCACAACTTTCTTTTCTTGCATCAACACTGCACCAAGACCTTGAAGGGAAGCATCACAGAAGACTTCGAACGGTTTGGATTCATCAGGAGGAGTCAGAACTGGAGCAGTGACTAACTTCTCTTTCAGGGTGTTGAAAGCGATGTCACATTCAGGCGACCAGACATACTTCACATGCTTCTGCAGGAGGTTGGAAAGAGGCTTCATGATCTTAGAGAAGTTCTCAACGAACCTTCGACAATAGCTTGCGAGCCCAAGGAAGTTGCGGAGTTGCTTCACGTTCTAAGGTGGTTCCCAATTCAGAATTGCAGACACCTTCTCAGGATTAACAACTATGCCCTTGGCAAAGATGATATGCCCAAGGTAGAGAACCTCATCGAGCCAAAACTCGCACTTAGAAAACTTCGCATAGAACTGATGTTCTCTGAGTTTATCCAGCACCAATCTCAAATGCTTGGCATGATCCTCCTTGTTCTTAGAAAAGACCAAAATGTCATCGACGTAGACCAAGACGAAGTCATTTGTGTAGGCGTTGAAGATGAAGTTCATCATGCGAGAGAAAGTTGGAGGAGCGTTGACAAGGCCGAAAGACATGACAGTGTATTGATATGAACCATAGCTTGTTCTGAATGCTGTCTTGGGGATATCTTCTTCACGAATGTGAATCTGATGATAGCCCATACGGAGATCAAGCTTGGAGAATACTTGAGCACCTTTGAGTTGTTCGAAAAGCTCATTGATGTTGGGAAGTGGGTACTTGTTATTTATGGTCTTCTTGTTCAATGGACAGTAGTCAACACAAAGTCGGTCCGTTCCATCCTTCTTGTTGACGAAAAGAACACCACAACCCCATGGAGAAGAACTTGGTCGGATGAGACCCATACGCTCTTGAATATCGAGTTGTTTCTTCACCTCCTTCAACTCTTCCAGTCCAAGCTTGTAAGGACGTTTGCAAACAGGTTCCATGCCCGGCTCAAGATCGATGACGAATTCAACTGGCCGATGCGGAGGCATTCCTGGAAGCTCTTATGGAAAGACGTGTTGATATTCGCAAACGACTGGAATCTGAGAAATGGCATCCAGCTCGCCCTTCTCATTGAGAGAAAACAGTCGAATGGTATCATCACGAGCAGCAAAGATGATAACATCCTGAGACGAATGTGTCAATTGAATCTGCCTAGCAGCACAATCAAGGTGAGCCTTGTGCTTAGAAAGCCAATCCATTCCAAGAATAAGATCAATATCCGAGTTACCAAGGACCACTGGAGAGGACAGAAACTTATAGTCGCCCAACGTGATAGTAACATCCGGGACGCAATTGTTAGATGTCATTTGCTTGCCTAGGGACACAATCTTCAACGGGAAAGGAATCTTTTCGGTCACAAATTCATGCTTGGCAAAAAATGGTCTTGAAATAAAAGAAAGCGATGCACCAGTGTCAAAAAGAACTTTTGCAAGAACATCGTTAACAGGAAGGTTACCCATAATCACATCTGACGAGTCCTCTGCCTGAGCTGCATTCAACAAGTTGACCTTGGCATGCTTGGGATTATGCTTGACCACTGCGGTACTGGCAGATCTCACAGGAGGAGGAGGAAGACGCCTCTGATTGAAGCATTTGTTGGCATAGTGACCCTTCTGCTGACACTTGTTGCACATGACCTCCGAGAGCGGACGGTGATACGGAGCACTTGATCTTGGAGCATGAGACGAAGTCTTGTTCTGAAAGCCTAGGTTGGGTGGGTGGGAAGATCCATTGCCACCTTTGCTCTTCTACTGATAAGGCTGACGGAATGGAGGAGGAGGAGGCAACCAATACTTTTGCTGCTTAGTTGCCACTTGAGTTGAGGAAGAAAGAGTCGCATCTCTAACTCGCTTCTTGGAAGCATCACATTTGAGCTGAGCAGCCTGTTGTTTCAGTGCCATGTTGTAAAACTCATCGTACTTCTGCGACTCAAAAAGAACGAAGGAAGTTGGACATCTTCTCTGAGGCCACCTCTGAACTGATATATCATGCTCTTCTCCTCAGGGACGTCTTGGTTAGCGAAACGAGCTAGCTTCTGGAACATGATGTTGTACTGGTAAACAGACAAGCTGCCTTGCTTCAGGTTGTGGAATTCCTCACGCTTGCTCTCAACAACACTCTGAGGAATGTGGTGAGCTTTTAAGTCTTGACGAAATTCATCCCAGGTAATCACACGGCCTCCTCTGGAATCTTTGTATTGCTGAAACCACTCTGCAGCTTGGTCTTTGAGTTGGAACGAAGCAAACTTGACAAAGTCCTCAGGCCTGACGTTCCTGCACTCGAAATGCTTGCAGATATCCACGAGCCAATCATCAGCGTCTGTTGCCTCGACACAGTTACTGAAAGTCTTTGGCTGGTTTGCGAGGAACTGGTTGAGTGTAGCAAACGGATTATGAAAGTTTCCATGGCCATGATTCCCTTGGTTGCGCTCTTGCAAGAGTTGCATGAGCATCTGCGTGTTTGCATTGGTAGCGGCCATCACAGCTTGCCATGCCTCCGGAGGTGGAGGTGGTGGTGGCGGTTCAGGATTCGAACACGTTGGAGGAGCCATCCTGAAGAGGGTGACATCCGTTAGCATCTTGATAGACATATATACAAGATGAATCAAATGGATCGAAATTGCAACATATAGTCTTAACATCCGAACAAAATGAACGAATGCATTCCAATTGAAATGGTCACATTTCCATAAATTGAGAAGCCACTTAGATAGAGGTAGAAGAATAAAACAACAAGGTACGAACAAGAACAAATACTTGGTGAGGATTACCCAATCACAAACCAAATATCCGCGGAAGAAGTAGTAGAGCTACAAGAATTCCCACCTATGAAACTCCCGAACCTTTCCAGTTATGCAATCAGGTGTTGGGGATACAGGGGAAGCATAATATCTCACCCAAAGCTAGCAAATCTTACATCCAACTGTATCCATCCTTCAACACATAACCAAGAAACCTTCGGAAATCATTTACCTCATCCTTCGAAAAGCATCCGTTATACGAGCTATGGCAATACTCCTGAACTCCCCCTAGTACTGGGTGGCGTCGAGGTTATCTCACCAACAACTGCATAAAAGAGATTTTCAATGTCGGCGAAACTCAGGTATTCCAGAATTGCAACGATAAAATTGTGATGACAACACCTCGGAGCTCAACTCCCCGGGACACTACCACAACCCCAAAATGTCAGGAGGCACCAAGAACAATGTTCTCGTCACAAAACCATCAGAACGATTCCAAGATACCCGCGTGATCCTAAATTTTTTTAGTAAAATTTGAGAAGAGAAGAGTCAAAACTCTACGTCACGATGCCTCACCAGAGCGACGAAGGGACTGAGGAGTAAAAAGAATCCTACTCTCCGATATATATAATCCTAAATGACTCAAAACATTTTTCTAGACTCACCAACGCCAGCGACTTGATCAAGCAGGGGGCTCCTAAGGTCGGGGAAGGCTCTGATTACCAACTTCTAACGCCCACGATGCGGCTATATCTCCCACTTGTGGAAGCACGACTTAGAGGCATAACCGCATTGTAAGCAATGTCGCAAGTGAGGTAATCTTCACTCAACCCATGTAAGAATAAGGGAAAAAGATACATAGTTGGCTTACACTCGCCACGTCACACAATAGCATAAATATCATTACATTCATCCAGATACAATCAAGGTCCGACTACGGAACCAAAATAAAGAACAACCCCAAATGCGACAAAGTCCCAGATCGCCCCAACTAGGCACCACTACTGATCGTCTGGAAAGGAAACGTAGTATCGGCCTGAGTCCTCATCGAACTCCCACTTGAGCTCAGTCGAATCTCTTGGAATGGCATCATCGTTCCCTGCATCTGGTTTTGAAGGAATCTGTGAGTCACGGGGACTCAGCAATCTCACACCCTCATGATCAAGACTATTTAAGCTTATGGGAAGGGTAAAAAAATGAGGTGGAGCTGCAGCAAGCGACTAGCATATATGGTGGCTAACATACGCAAAAGAGAGCGAGAAGAGAAGGCAAGGCACGTTCGAGAAACTATGATCAAGAAGTGATCCTAGAACAACCTATGTTCAAGCATAACACGAGACCGTGTTCTCTTCCCGGACTCCGCCGAAAAGAGACCATCACGGGCACACACTCAGTTGATTCATTTTAATTAAGTTAATTTTAAGGTTATCTACAACTAGACATTAACAAATTCCCATCTGCCCATAACCGCGGGCACGGCTTTCGAAAGTTCAAATCCCTGCAGGGGTGTCCCAACTTAGCCCATCACAAGCTCTCATGGTCAACGCACTACAAGAGGAACCCCCCTTTAGCAACGGATCAATGCGTTGCTGTATGTCCATATAACTGTTGCTAAGGTCTACACCAACGGATTAATATGCATTGTCGTTGGTGGCGTTGCTAGGGTTTACAACAACGGATATAATTGCGTTGGTAATCTACATGAGGAAACGTTGCAAGATAGCAACGTATATAGTTGCAGCCTAACAACACTTCATATGCGTTGGTGGTAACCTACACAAACCTATTTAGCATGAAAAATTACTAGTATTTTATATACTACCAATAATAGTTACTAGATCAACATCAATAGTGCACACAAGCAACAATCCATAAAACAGAAAGGTCTCATATATTAAATCGAGTCAGTTGCATTAGATGGAATGCAATCCAAAGAATACATATACATGATTTCTGTACATTGAGATATACATGACTTCTGTACATTGAGCATGAAAATGACATTCTATAACATTAACTTAAATCTATATGGTAGCAGCCTCATTCTCCGCCTTGCAATCAACTCAGTCGTGCACCACATTTATCTTCAATGTACAACAACAAAAAAGAGACATAGGTAATGTATCATTAGAGAAATAAATAAAAAATCAGCTCAACAGAGCAATAAAAATGAGAAGTCACATACAAAGGTTGAAGGCCATGAGATAACTAACCCAACTACATGACCAATACATCCGACATCTTTGAGTGGCCATATCAACTGAACATATATTTCCCAAAGTTCGAAGATGCAATGAGAATACAATCAAAACATGGTCTATGAAGGGGTGATGACTAAAATGGTGTTACCTCTGGTTATTGTAGGCACTTATTTCATGTATAGGAAGCCTTGAGCACCTAATATAAGAATCAATAAAATAAGATATCACACCAATAACAATATACAGTATATAGGTTGTTTTGGTGCCATTCTCAAATTGTTGTGCATGCATGCTGAATGGAATTACCTATGAATATATATACGTGTACAAGTTGCACAATGCAATCTAAGCATAGTCTATGTATAATGAATATAGCGTACCTACATAATAGTTATTTTGCTCCATAAACCACTTTTAAAATATGCCCCATTCACTTGAGTACATCACGATATTTTGTACTAAAAATCAAAGGAATATCTAGAGCTATACATATGTCATACACATTTCTTCCACTGTTGGACATCCCATACACATAGTTTTTATATATTTTTATTAACTGAAAAAACTAAGTACCAACTGTACAAACGCTCGTGCATTACATATATGTAGAGGATTCAAGAGTAGCTCTACCTGTATTCTTGTCTGAGTGTCGTCATAAATTGGAACTGGCTAGGAATTGCACAGGAATTAAATACGAACACTACCAATATATGTAGGCATAAAAGATAAGTGGACTCTTCTCAAATAAAAATAAAAAGATAAGTGGACAGTGGATGTACCAGACTGGTGTATAATTGGTTCCATAACAGGACACCAAAGTGATGGCGAGAAGAAATTGTCCTGGATTCTACACGACTCTACCGAGAAGGATTCAGGAAAGCTACGTACTACTTCTGGCAGAACCCTTGAATATGACATAACCCATTGTTAACTTCCATGAAAGCAGAATATAAATGCAATCGAACTACAAGAACACATGAAAACTACTATCGGATTATTTATTCATCTGATAATTGAGAACTTTTGTTAGTACTTTTATCGAGAACTCACTAGCAGACATGTACAACATGATCCTTGCTCCTGTTGACACACTAAGTATGTTGAGCCCATAGGTGATGTCATTTCCTCATAGGTGTGAGCCTTTCAGTTTGTGATTGGTAGTATATAGCTGACTTGCACATGCATGTATACTTTTAATTTAATTGAAATGCACAGTAAAGAGAAAAAGGAGTTCTTCTAACCATATAAGGACCAAGTCCTTTTGTTTTTCCTGAATAACTAAACTACTGAACTTTCAAGGTTCCCATTACGTAAAAATAGTTCCCCATTTTGGTTAAACATCGTGTTGTTTGCTTTGCAACTATTTCAGAGGAGTTGACCAGAAATATAATACCAAGCTCCCATATGTTGTTGTTTGTTGTGTACCTATTTATGACGAGTTGATCATATAAACAGTTGTTGGAAGCATATTTCTTAGAGGATTTTCTGCAGGCACACAACAGATTATTGTTAGCTTGTGGTTCACCTGATGAAAAGCACATGGTCAAGCTAAATTAGGTCCTTGAAGACCTAACATGAACAGGGGGGTCAGGATTGTGACACCTACATTTTCCTAATAAGAAGGTAACTATTAAAATAGAGTTCATTGTTAACTTTTAAAATAGAGTTCATTGTTAACTTTTAAAATAGAGTTCATTGTGAACATTTTCCTAATAATAGTTCACCTCTGAAGATGAACAATCCTCAATTTGATTATACGAACAATTATTTCTAAAACTCGACTGCGGTTCATTGTGCTGCTTCCCACTCTTTATATCTGACAAATACTTATCAACTTCCAATGAGCACACATCACTTGCATATCAACCAGAATAGGAATATACACTACTTGCACATGAATCAGCAGAGAATATGTACCAGGATTTTAATTAGGAGAGGAACACACAATCGTGATGGTCCTTTGCAGATCTAGAGGCACATTCAAGAACCCCATCGTGGTTGGGAGAGGGATGCTGAGGCGGCGCTTCGGGGAACGGCGTTGGCCGCCGGCCACAGTAGAGGGTCAGGCGGTCATGTCGAACAGCAGGAGGCAGCAGTAAGACACCAGGGTAAGAGGTACGGAGGCGATGTGCATGGTGTGTGTCCCGCACTCTGGCTCACGCGTGAGGCGCGGTGGTCATGTAGGTGGTCAGCAGCGGGAACGGTAAGAGAGCAGAGGGGATGAGTGCCTTACCCGAGGTCGGTGTAGCCTGGGCGGAGGGAGCAGCACCGTTGACCCCAAGCCAGCAGCCGCGCGTGTGCGGCGACGCCGGTGCATCCGGCCGTCAGATTAGATGGGGGTCGGGAGCCGTGCTGGTGACCCATGGCGACTGGGCTAATGCGGGGGCGCATGGAGGGGGTGCGGAGAATGTAGCTGCGCCAGAGGATCCGAGCAGAGAGGTTGGGGGAGTACAGCCGGTGAGAGAGAGGAATAGGCAGCGAGAAAGATCTGCCCTTTTTTACAACTCTGCTTGGTTGCGTGCTATTTGCGGGGAGCAGGTGCACATAACGTGGAGGTGGACTCGATACCCTTGTGGATATGGATATGCGTCGTCGTGGGAGGTTAGCTCATCATGGGAGGTGGGAGGTTTAGCCGAACAACACTTATGCCATCATCGTTGTTAGATATCCGTTGCTGTAGGGAGGTTTTTGTTGTAGTGCTTCTCCCAAGACGATCCAATCAGACTCGGAATCCCAGTTACAAGACATCTCGACAATGGTAAAACAAGTCCAGCAAGACCACCCGCTGTGCCGACAAATCCCGATAGGAGCTGCACATATCTCGTTCTCAGGGCATGCCGGATGAACACTGCGTACAACTAAAACCAACCCTCAAGTTTCCTCGAGGTGGCGCTGCAAGTGGCTCTGTTTTGGACCAACACAAAGGAGCACTAGCCCGGGGGGTTTAAATAAAGATGACCCTCGGGCTCCGGAAACCCAAGGGAAAAGAGGCTAGGTGGCAAATGGTAAAACCAAGGTTAGGCATTGCTGGAGGAGTTTTATTAAAGGCGAATGGTCAAGGGGTTCCCATTATAACCCAACCGTGTAAGGAACGCAAAATCAAGGAACATAATATCGGTATGACGAAAACTAGGGCGGCAAGAGTGGAAAAAAACACCAGGCATAAGGCCGAGCCTTCCACCCTTTACCAATTATATAGGTGCATTAAAATAGACAAGATATAATAATGCTATCCCAACAATAAACATGTTCCAACAAGGAACAAACTCCAATCTTCACCTGCAACTAGCAACCCTATAAGAGGGGCTGAGCAAAGCGGTAACATAGCCAAACAACGGTTTGCTAGGACAAGGTGGGTTAGAGGTTTGACATGGCAATATGGGAGGCATGATAAGCAAGTGGTAGGTATCATAGCATAGGCATAGAAATAGAGCGAGCATCTAGCAAGCAAAGATAGAAGTGATTTCGAGGGTATGGTCATCTTGCCTGCAAAGTTCTCCGAGTTGACGTTAGCTTGATCCTCGTAAACGTACTCAATGGGCTCCTCGATCATGTACTTGTCTCCGGCTCTACCCAAAGAAAGAACACAAGCAAAGGGGGACACAATCAACCACGTGCAATGCACAAACAACATGATGCAAAACATGTCATGAGATGCGGGATGCGGTATGCGATGCATATGCATGCTTCAGAAAGGGATGATTTAACCTGGCCTCAACATGGAAAACCAAGAGTGCCACTGGAAAGAGGAGTTGATTTCGGTCGAAATCGATATAAAGATCACCGGAATCGGATGCACGGTTTGGAAATGACAAGCAAAACAAATATCACACCGGTCTGCGATTAACAGCACGAGGCCATCTAAATGCATCAAGAACAACATGCTACATCACTCTAACATAGCAACAAAATACATGGAAGGGATCCACTCAAGATGCTTGACAAAATATGAACACTGAGCTACGGCTAAATTACTCATTAACAGGTTCAAACAAGCATGGCAAAAGTGCAAAAGATATTAGGTTCACATACTTGGTGAAAATAACATGTCAGGATTTAACATCAGGAAGCAATGTTTAGAGCAAGATAACAACATTCTACAGGAACATATCATGGCAAAGCAAGGCATTACATGAAGCTACTCAAAGCATACAACAAAAGTTCCTTACTGACCATAAGCCAAAAGGGATCAGAAAATACAATGGCAACCATGTGAACATAGCAATTATCATTAACAGATTCAGACAATAGAAAACTGGAACATGGCAAAATAGATATTGAGTAGGCATGTTTACGAGCTCGATGCACTCACCACAAGGCATCGCATGACAAACTAAGCATACACCCAGCAAGTAGACATGGCATAGAAGCTAAACATGGCAAGAGTAACAACATAGCATGCATGGAACAACTACAACAAGCTCGGCAAAAATGCTTAACATGTAAACATTCTGCCATGAACATTTTATAGCAAAAGTAGAGCTCGATTGAGTCAAGCTAGGGAGCTCCATAAATGCAAACAAAGACATGGATGGATAGAGCACCACAATATCTACAAAACATCCTTACTGATCATGCTCAAAAGAGGTATGGATCTCTCTGTAGCAACATGAAAACATGGCATAAAAATATTAACAAGGCAAAGACTTGGAATATTTCTAAGTCCCTGAAATCAAAAACATTACTAGGGCTACTTTGCATGCTTGTGCTAGTCACCACAGAGATCACAAAAATACATGGCATACACCCCTGTAAAGATGGCATGGCATACTTCAAATCACATGCAGGGCTCAAGTTCATAGGAGGCACACATTAATCATGGCAAAAATGACAAATGTCCAATTACTGATAAGAATCTGAAACTAACAGAAACTAGCTCTCTTCCAACAACATTTAGGGCATCAAGATGAGCTCAAATGAACATGATGCAATGAGATGAAATGAAGTACTCATCGAGACGAACAATTTGATATGCTACACGCCCAAAATGGAGCTGCGGATGCAGAGTTATGATGTGATGAAAGTATGCAAAAATTACTGGAAGAGGGGGGAAAGTCAACCCTGGCTAGGGTTTACTGTAGCGCGGATCCAGATCTGGCGTCTCGGGCATGGATCCCGAGGTTCGTCGGTGATACTGTTCGCCGGAGAGGGGCCGGCCGGAGTGGACGTTGCCGGAGCGGGATCCGGCCGGAGCGGCGAGGGGCGGCGCCGGTTGGTGGCGGCGG
>NC_041380.1:260246789-260309766 GCF_002162155.2 Triticum dicoccoides
TGAGGAGGCGCCAGCGACAAGGTGGCGGACGGCGGAGCGAAGCGAGCGGGCGGCACGGTGAGGGCGGCGACGCTCGGGCGAGGCGGCGGGGAAGGCGGGCCGCGGGGGCTCTCCCTGGGCCAGGCGGGCCACGGCGGCAGCGGGCGCCGCAGGTGCCACGTGGCGGCCCCCGGTTGGGTGTGGACGGTGTCCGGTGCGGTCCGGACACGTCCGACGCGTGGAGAGACGAGGGGGACTAGGGTTAGGGTGGTTTGGATCCGGAATTTCGGGGGAGAGGCTATATTTATAGGTAGGAGGAGCTAGGAGGCTCCAAATTGAGGATGATTTTCGCCCACGCGATCGTGATCGAACGACCTAGATGACGGAGGAGGTTTAGGTGGGTTTTGGGCCACTTTGGAGGGGTGTTGGGCTGCAACACACACGAGGCTTTTTCGTCCCTCGGTTAATCGTTGGAGTATCAAACGAAGTCCAAATGGCACGAAACTTGACAGGCGGTCTACCGGTAGTAAACCAAGGCTGCATGGCAAGTCTCGGTCCAATCCAAGAAAATTTAATACCCGCACACGAAAAGAGGTAGAAAGTGACTCCGGAGGACATAGGAGTGCTAGAATGCAAAACGGACAACGGGGAAAATGCTCGGATGCATGAGACGAACACGTATGCAAATGCAATTCACATGATGAGATAATATGAGATGCATGACAAAGACAAAAGCACACGAAGACAAAAACCCGACAACAAGGAAAATATCATAACTTAGTGCCGGAAATGGCAAGAGTTGGAATACAAATATGGCAAGTTACATACGGGGTGTTACAACTTTCCATGGCTAACCTGACAACATAAAGTAAATTCATTTTTCATTTCGGGACTGGGCATCCCTAATACCTTTGCCTTACTCTCGTGCAATGACAAGTGAATAAACACTCATCATGAGAATAACACATCTAGCATGGAAAATATTGGCCACCCCTCACCGCCTCGCGAGCGGTACGAGCACACAAAAGAGGGATTTATTTTGAAAATTAGAGATGACACATACAAATTTTCTTAGAACGGAAAAATAATACCGCATATAGGTAGGTATAGTCGACTCATGTGGCAAAACTGGTTTAAAGGATTATGGATGCACAAGTAGTGATCATACTTAGTGCAAAATGAAGGCTAGGAAAAGATTGAGAAGCGACCAACCAAGAAACGAATAATCTCATAAGTGAGCATTGAGCATAATTAACACCAAATAATGCACCACAAGTAAGATGTAATTTCATTACACAACTATTGACTTTCGTGCTTGCATAGGGAATCACAAACCTTAACACCAATATTTTTACTAAAGCATAATTACTCATCAACATGACTCACATATCACATCATCATATCTCAAAACTATTACAGGGAATCAAGTTTATTTTGTCCAATGATCTACATGAAAGTTTTTATTATATCCTTCTTGGATATCTATCACTTTAGGACTAATTTTTATGTGTTGCTTTTGAGAAGCTCAAACAAATATAAGTGAAGATCATGAGCATAATATTTATTTCTCTCAAATTAATTTAAGTGAAGCAAGAGAGAATTTCTTCAGAAATACTAAAGCACATCGTGCTAAAAAATATATAAGTGAAGCACTAGAGCAATTCCATAGAAAAGATCTTCATTGACGGGATGTGAATGCCACTTACTTAGCCTCCCTGGCAACTATTTGAGGACTCTATTTTATTAAAAAGAAACTTTCAGATCTAAGTACTTTATTAAAACAGCAAGCAAAAACAAAATGAAATGACATTCTAAGAGTAGCACACATCATGTGAAGAAGCGAAAACTTAGGCTCAACCGATACTAATCGATAATTGTTAGAAGAAAGGTGGGATGCCTACCGGGGCATCCCCAAGCTTAGATGCTTGAGACTTCTTGAAATATTATTTTGGGGTGCCTTGGGCATCCCCAAGCATGAGCTTTTGTGTCTCCTTAATTCCTTTTATGTCACGGTTTCCCTAAATCTTAAAAACTTCATCCACACAAAACTCAACAAGAACTCGTGAGATAAGTTAGTATAAACAATGAAAAAACCTTATGATTCTCTACTGTAGTAAATCACTAAAATTATTATTCAACATTGCACACTAAATTCCTCTACGTATTTAGTACTCCTATCCTCAAATAGAATCATTAAACAAGCAAACATATGCAAACAATGCAAGCATAACATCAATTTATCAAAACAGTATAGTCTGTAAAGAATGCAAGAGTATCAATACTTCTTTAACTCCAAAATTATGAAAATTTTACCACACTATAGAAAATTTATCTGTAGCGACCCGACCTCAGACGGTCAAGTCTCTGTGCTTAAATGCCATCCCTGGATTGGTAAGCTAACACACACAATACTCGAGGATTTATAATAGAGGTAAATCACATGTATAAAATAACGTAAATACTATTACCTCAATCCAAATAGCGGAAGTAACAACGAGGTTAGATATAAGACAATAGGTTCTATCTCATCAACTACTTCCCAATACCCACATGTTATGAAAACCTACACATGCAATGTTTGAGGGTAAAACTAATGCATAAAAACTCGGTATGAAAAGTATGATCAAAGTGTGAACTTGCATGGTAATGTTGATGAAAATTATTCGCACTCATAACTCCTGATAGTTCTACTCGTCACACTCCGTTCAATCAATCATAAGCAAGCAGTAGTAACCACACATAAGCAATCATGCAAAAAGAATCGAAGAAAGGATCTCGGAAAACTTCAAAAACAAGCAATTAACTCTTGCAATAGAAAACAATTTCTAACAGTACCAAAATTGGGTGTATTTGGCCTTATCAGAAAGTTTAGATCAAGAGCTTCGATTTGCAAAAAGAATCCGCTCAAACGGAGTTATAAAACTCGAGTTATGATCCAACGAAGTTCAAATATAAATGTATTTGAATTCAAATTTTAAAACTTTCAAAAATATGTTTAAGTTGTTTTACTGGATAGAGGGGATCATAATGAAGAAGTGGGTGTTGGTTTCGTTGGATTTGGACAAACGGGTAAAAAGTAGCGAAGGTTTGAAGATTAGGGACTAATTTGTAAATAAAATATCATGGATAGGTCCCTGGCCGAAATTAAAAAGAAAGGGAAAAATTCTACCGAACGAACGTTTGCTACAGAACCTAAACCGACGAACTCATTCATTACAGAAGCTAACAAGCGAACGTTTACTAATTAAAGAAAACGTTTCATGGAAAAACAAAACGATCTGGATTGTTGGATCCAGATCCGACGGCGAGGGAGGCAGCGGTTACCGCGGTGATCGCTGGAGTTCGGGAAGACGGCAACGGTGGCTTCGGACGGGGACTGGGCAGTTGCTCCGGGGCTCGGCGACGCTGGTGGAGTAGACGGGAAGGGGCGGCTCGGCGAGGCGGGTCCGAAGGTGGTGGCGGCGTCGGGCTAGGGCGGCAGTGGAGCGCGGGGCGGTATGGCGGATCTCATCGGAGTTTTCAAACTCCGGCGAGTGCGGACGGCGCGATGCGAAGGAGAGAGAGGGGGGTGCCGGGCAGCGGCTTTATAGGAGGGGCGCGGAGCGGGATGCGTGGGGAAGGGGCAGGGGCAAAGGCGTCGGGGCGCGGCGTCCCTGATGGACACGGCAGCGGCGGCGGAGGGAAGCGGCAGCGGCATGCGGCAGCGCGGCTGCGGCGGTGGTGCGGTGCGGGACGAGGAGAGGAGGGCGGCGGGGCTCCGGTATTTAAGGGGGCGGGGCGGCTCCGGCTTGCACGAGGGGCGACGTGGCACGGCCGGACTCCGGCGAGTCCGTGTCGCCCACAACTCAGGAAGGCGGTGGCGCTCGGATGGGCCGGCTGGGCTGCGGCCCAGTTCGGTCCGGAGTTTTTTTTTAAATAAAAAATAAATTCTGCCGAAAGGAAAAATCCTAAAAAAATTCTAAAAAATGCCAAAAACAATTTTCACCGTCTAAATAAAATATTTAGAACAAGGTGAACATTTTTCTGGCCTAAAAATGCAATTTTTGAAAAATGCATATTTTTTCTAATTCGAATAAAATCCAAATAAAATATCTATTTGATTTTAATATTTTTCCTCCAATATTTCTTTTATTTTGGAGAAGTCACATTATCTCCTCTCTTTTATTTTTAATATTGGAAATATTTCGGAGAGAAAAATAATTAAAACCAAATCCTCTTTTCAATATTTGAGAAAATTCAAATACGAAAATGAATGAAATCACCAACTCTCTCCGTTGGTCCTTGAGTTGCTTAGAATTTCTAGGATCCCAACCAAAATGCAACTAAAATATGATATGCATATGATGACCTATGTATAACATTCCAAATTGAAAGTTTGGGATGTTACATTATCAGAGCTTATTGTGCAAAAAATTTCAACATTTTATCACATTCTGACTTTTCTAGGGAATTTTTGCAACATCGATAAACTTTTTGTTTTCAAACAGCAACATGTAGACTTGAAAAATAAGCATAGTAAAGGCTATCATTGCCACTTCTATTGAAATAAAATATGCAAAACATTATTCTAAATAACACAAAGCAAATCCTAACAAAATAAAATGATGTTCCAAGCAAAACACATATCATATGACGAATGAAAACATAGCTCCAAGTAAGGTTACCAATAATGTTGGAGATGAAAGAGGGGATGCCTTCCAGGGCATCCCCAAGCTTAGTTTATTGGATCCTCCTTGAATATTACCTTGGGGTGCCTTGGGCATCCCCAAGCTTATGGTCTTGTCACTCCTTATTCTCCTCATATCGACATCTCACCCAAAACTTGAAAACTTCAACCACACAAAACTTAACGGAACTTTGTGAGATAGGTTAGTATGATAAAGAGCAAACCATTTCACTTTTGGTACTGTCAAAGACAAGATTCATAATTTTTCTCACACAATGCCTACTGTAGCATATCATTTCCACAATTTATATTGAGCAATATAAGCCATGGAAACTAGAAAACAAGCAAACTATGCATTGAAAACAGAATTTGACAAAAACAGAACAGCATGTAGTAATCTCTACTCCGACCATACTTCTGCTATTCCAAAAATTCTGAAATTTTAAGAAACTCTGTGAAATTTGTCTATTAATCTTCTACAAAAAGAATCAACATTTTATCACGCTTCTGTTAGAAATGAGAATTATTTTCCTGAGCGCCAAAGTTTCTGTTTTTCAGCAAGATCAAATCAACTATCACCGTAAGCCATCCCAAAGGTCTTAATTGGCACTTTATTGAAACAAAAGCAATAAAACATGATTACTACAATAGCCTAATCATGTGAACACACAAAAACAGTAGGTAAAAGTGTTGGGTTGTCTCCCAACAAGCGCTTTTCTTTAATGCCTTTTAGCTAGGCATGATGATTTCAATGATGCTCGCATAAAAGATAAGAATTGAAACATAAGGAGAGCATCATGAAGCATATGACTAGCACATTTAAGTCTGACCCACTTCCTATGCATAGGGATTTTGTGATCAAACAATTTATGGGAGCAAGAATCAACTAGCATAGGAAGGTAAAACAAGCATGACATGAAAACTTTCAACATAAAGAGAGGAAACATGATATTATTGAGATATGTAGAAGCATGTGTTCCTCTCTCATAATAATTTTCAGTAGCATCATGAATGAATTCAACAATATAACTATCACATAAAGCATTCTTTTCATGACACAAAAGCATAGAAAACTTATTACTCTCCACATAAGCAAATTTATTCTCATCAATAGTAGTGTGAGCAAACTCAACAAAATAACTATCATGGGAGTGAAAATTAAAATCATGCTGACAAGTTTCATGGTTATCATTATTCTCTATAACATATATGTCATCACCATAATCATCATAGATAGCAACTTTGTTGTCACAATCAATTGAAACCTCTTCCAAAATAGTGGATTCATCGCTAAATAAAGTCTAGACCTCTCCAAATCCACTTTCATCAATATAATCATCATAAATATGAGGCATGCTATCATTATAAAGAAATTGCACATAAAATCTTGGGGGACTAAAAATATCATCTTCATCAAACATAGCATCCCCAAGCTTATGGCTTTGCATATCATTAGCATCATGGATATTCAAAGAATTCATACTAACAACATTGCAATCATGCTCATCATTTATACCAAACATTCTATTGAATTCTTCTTCTATCAATTGAGAACAATTTTCCTTTCCATCATTTTCACGAAATATATTATGGAGATGAATAATATGAGAAAACCTCAATTCCATTTTTTATAGTTTTCTTTTTATAAATCAAACTAGTGATAAAACAAGATACTAAAAGATTCGATTGCAAGATCTAAAGATATACCCTCAAGCACTCACCTCCCCGACAACATCGCCAGAAAAGAGCTTGATGTCTACTACACAACTTTATTCTTGTAGACTCGTGTCGGTGTACTAGAATAGGGGTACCCTAGTACCCCGAACTTGTGCACGGGCAGTTGCAACACCCCGCGGCAAGGCTTGCCGGGCTAACACCAAGATCCTCCATGGTTCCCTTGGAGCCATTCAAGAACAAAGTATTTAAGCTCAGGAGACAAGGCCCCGGCAAGAGGAGCTTGCCGGGAAGGCCAACCGAGGCACTCCAAGGAACTTGCCGCGACGCGCCACACGCTCCGGCAAGGCAACAAGGCCCCGGCAAGAGGAGCTTGTCGGGAAGACCAACCAAGGTACCTCGAGGCCCGGTGAGCGACAAGCCTCCGGACCCGACAAGATAACAGCAGCGGCAAGGCGCTTGCCGCGGCAGGCGGCCACTCTGTGCCCACGCTCCAGCGCATCCACCAACGTTTCGCTCTGGGGGCCTCTCCAGGCACGCGTGACGGGAGGCTGTGCAGCCAGCGGTGCGCAGTGGCATGCGAAGCTGACAAGATGGCCATCGTGGCGAACGGTGGCGCCCCTAACGGTCCTTTTATGCACTGTTTGGGCGACCCAGACGGGCATTTAATGCCCTTGTCCCCTGCCGTTAGGGTTAGGTAGGGTGCACTGTACAAGTAACTGTACCAACCACCCCACTTTTTACATTTGTACCCTTCTCTGCCTTGCCACCTATCGGTGACCCCTTGAGCATATAAAAGGAGGCCCATGCGCAACGTAGGGGGGGTTCAATTCATTGGAGAGCCAGAAAACACTTAGCTCTCGCGAGCAAGAACATAATAGAACCAGACAAGCAGCAGTAGGAGTGTTATCTCTCCGGAGAGCTCCGAAGCTGGGTAAACTGCTCGTGTGCTTCGCCTCGATCTGCTCTTCGTGCGATCTCCGCCTCCCGCCGAACCGAAAGGGGCCCGGTCCGCCGGCCCCATAGGTGTTCGTGGATCAGTTTCCCCGACATCTTTGGCGCGCCAGGTAGGGGGTGTCGAGATTGTGCGAACCTGATCCGGCGTTCACACGAGCTAGATCTTCATTCCCTTCATCAACATGCCACCGAAGAAGAAGACTTCGGTGGCAGCCGCTCCGTCCACATCACTTCCGCCACCATTGGAGCAAACGGGTGGTGGAATGGACGCCGACGGAAGAATGGACGTCGACGAGGAAGCTTATGATGCTGCCAGGTCCAAGGACAAGGCTGCACAAACCTCGGCGACTGTACATGTTCCGCGCCACTCTCAGGAGGCGCAAGACCAACAGCATCATGACGCTCGCAGTGCCATACGCATGATAGGCCAAGACCAAGCTGGTGGATCTCGGGGCGCTCAAGACCAGCATGCACGCCAACATGCTGGCACGAGCGGGGCACGGTCGCCTGGACGGGATACTGCTCCTTCTAACATAGTTAGAAGTCTGAGCACGTCTCGCTCCTCGCGCCGTCCGCCACTGCCACCCACCACTCCAGCAGAAGCTTTGGCGCGAGCTCAACTGCTCCTAGATTACCCTCCGACGTCGGACAAGATTGACGAATGGAGGGCCACCATTCAGAGTCTCATCGGCTACGCCAACGGCGACACTCCACGGCGGCCGAGCGCGTCGCCGCCGCGGCAGGGTTGCCGGGCGCGAGCCGGTGGCGACGAAACGGGTGGAGGTGCAACTACCATGCAATCACCACCCCGAAGGCCAAGATCGCCGACTCGCCGGATCCACCTCGACAGCGACTCCACCGCATCTTCGGATCCACGAGCTCGCCGCGATCAGCGCCAAGTTCTTCATGATCGACAACAAGAAGACGCTCGAACTCGCATCGAGCACCGAAGAGAAGCGCGACGTCAATCCGACAAGCGCGCTGGGCCCTTTGTTGACATGCATGCGCCAGGGGAACCAGGCGATCTGCCGTACGCGGTAGGTTGCCCTGCGTTCACTCGTGAGCTGCGGCAAGTCCAGTGGCCCAGCACAAAGAACTTCAAGCCAGACGTACCGGAGAAGTACGACGGCAAGACGCATCCGTCGGAGTTCCTCAGCATTTACACCATTGCGGTGCAGGCTGCTGGGGGACGGGATGACAAGATCCTTGCCAACTACTTCCCGCTGGTACTCAAGCCCAACGTCAGGTCCTGGCTCATGCACTTGCCGGACAACTCCATATCCTCTTGGGCTGATCTGTGCCATCAGTTTGTTGGCGCCTTCACAGGCGGACACAAGCCTCATGGCCAGGAGAGTGATCTTCATCTGCTCGCCCAGAAGGAAGGAGAGCCCCTGCGCAAGTACATTCGGAGATTCAGCAGTGTGCAGCACAACATCCCAGATGTCCACCCTGCCGTGGTGATCAGCGCGTTCCATCAGAATGTGCGAAACCGCAGGATGCGGGAGGAAATGGCGATGTGCAAGATCAGGGACGTCAGTGAGTTATGTGCACTGGCCGACAAGTGTGCACGTGCTGAGGAAGGGAGGAGACTCCCCGGAGAGAATGTAGGAGCGGGAGGATCTGACAGTGAAGATGCTTCCCCGGCAAGGAAAAACCGGCGGCGGAACAACAGGAAGAGGAAAGGCAAAGAGGTGCTAGTTGTTGAGCAGTCCGGCAACGGTGGTGGCGCCAAGGAAGCCAAAGCTGGTGACTCCGGCAAGGAGGTTGCCGCGGAGGTGGCGGTCGCCGACAAGCAGGACGGCACCAACAAGCAGTATTGCAAGATCCACCGCACCAAGGGCCATGATCTCCAGAGCTGCAGGAAAGTCGAGCAGCTCGTTGAGCAACAGAAAGCTGAATACGAGCGGCGCGACAAGGAGAAGGCCTAGGAAGGTGCTGGGGGATCCAGCAAGAGACGTCCCGGCCGAGGAGGACGCCGCGGCAAGGCCAAGCAGCGGCAAGGAGACAGACCTCCTCATGGCCGCGACAAGGATGAAGATGACGACGATGATGAAGACATGGATGATGAGGAGACTGATGAGCAGGAGTTCCAGAAGGCCACAGAGGTCCTGTGTGTTGACGGTGGTGCTTCTCTGCATACCTCGCACCGTCAGCTCAAGCAGTGGGTGCGGGAAGTTAATGCAGCAGAACCACCCGTCGAGTCACGCAAGCCTCTGAAATGGTCCGGCACGCCTATCATCTTTGATATTGAGGACCACCCTGATCGCATAACTGCGGTCGGGTGCTTGCCGATGTTGGTTTCACCAACAATCCGCAACCTCAAGGTCACTAAGATGCTAGTTGACGGCGGGGCCGGCTTGAACCTGATCTCCTCCGCGGTGCTCCAAAAACTCCAGATCCCTGACAGCGAGCTCGAAGAGACCGGTACATTTCAAGGAATCAACCCGGGAAGGAGCAAGCCGAAGGGAAAGATCACGTTGCCGGTAACATTTGGCAGCGAGCTGAACTTCAGGACTGAGAGGGTCACATTTGATGTTGCTGACTTTCCATTACCTTACAATGGAATCCTTGGCCGTCCGGCACTCGCCAAGTTGATGGCAGCCTCTCACTATGCGTCCAACGTACTGAAAATGCCAGGCCCGATAAGTGTCATCTCTGTCCCTAGCGACAAGAAGGATGCTCTTATCTGTGCCGACAAGATCTACCGGGAAGCAGCAGCCACAGCAGAACGCAAGACACTTGCCGCTGAAGCTCCCGAGGGGAAGAAGAAGACCAAGTCCGGCAAGAGCTCTGATGCCCACTCCGGCAAGCGCACCTCTTCGGAGTGCTGCGCTACCGTCGAGGACGCACCATCGAGCTCCACCGGCAAGTGTAAGAAGGCAATGGCAGCTCCACCTGAGACCAAGAAGGTGTCCGCCAAGGAGGACGGCACTGGTGGTACCTTCACCATCAGCGCCACTCTTGACCCCAAATAGGAAAGCATGCTCATTGTTTTCCTGCGGGCGAATGTCGACGTGTTTGCGTGGCAACCGTCTGATATCCCCGGTGTTCCCAGGAAAGTAATTGAGCACCACCTTGCCGTCTGTCCTCATGCGCGGCCCGTCAAGCAGAAAGTCAGGAAACAGGCAGTGGAGCGCCAAGAATTCATCGCAGAAGAAATCAAGAAGTTGGAAGCAGCAGGCCTTGTCAGAGGAGTGCTCCATCCCACATGGTTGGCCAATCCTGTTGTTGTGCGCAAGGCTAACGGGAAATGGAGGCTTTGTATTGACTTCACTGATGTTAATAAAGCTTGTCCCAAAGACCCATTTCCCTTGCCGCGCATTGACCAGATTGTTGACTCCACAGCCGGATGTGATTTGCTTTCATTTCTTGATGCATACTCAGGATACCATCAGATCTTCATGGCAGAAGAGGATGAAGAGAAAACCGCATTTATCACCCCGTGTGGCACGTACTGCTTCATACGGATGCCTTTCGGTTTGAAGAATGCTGGTTCAACATTCGCAAGGGTAGTCCACCACACATTTGAGCCGCAGATGCACAGAAATGTGGAAGCCTACATGGATGACATAGTGGTCAAAAGCAAGAACAGGGTGACCCTGATTCAAGATTTAGACGAGACATTTGCAAATCTGCGCAGGATCAACCTCAAGCTTAACCCCGAGAAGTGCGTGTTTGGAGTCCCATCCGGCAAGCTTCTCGGGTTCTTCGTGTCTCAGCGGAGAATTGAAGCCAATCCCGACAAGATCAAGGCCATTGAGCAGATCGAAGCACCAAAGCGCGTCAAGGATGTACGAAGGCTTGCCGGTTGCGTGGCTGCTCTCAGTAGGTTTATCTCTAGATCTGCTGAGCGCGCCCTGCCATTTTTCAAAATTTTGAAAAAGGCAGGTCCAATGAAATGGACTCCGAAGGCGGAGGCTGCGCTGCAGGACTTGAAGAGATACTTGTCCTCCACTCCAATACTTGTCGCACCTAAGCCGCAAGAGAAGTTGCTACTGTATATAGCGGCAACCAATCAAGTGGTTAGTGCTGCGTTAGTGGCGGGGAGGGAGGCAGATGATGAGCCAGCAACCACGGCAGATGCATCCAGCGACAAGCAGGAGGCTTCGCCGACAAGCTCTGGTCCCGACAGAGATGGATCTGCGCAGGAGCATGATAAGATGCAGAAGAGAATGGTGCAGCGTCCAGTTTACTTTGTCAGTTCCCTTCTACAGGGGGCTAGATCAAGGTACTCTGGTGTGCAGAAGTTGCTTTTCGGCCTCCTCATGGCCTCGAGAAAGCTGCGCCATTACTTCCAAGCACATGAGATCACAGTCGTCACTCGCTTTCCGCTGAAGAGGATACTGCAAAATCCAGAAGCGACAGGCAGGCTTGTCGAGTGGGCGCTGGAACTGTCAAGCTTTGGCCTCAAGTTTGAGAGCACTTCAACTATCCAAAGCAGGGCATTGGCAGAGTTCATAGCAGAATGGACGCCAACACCAGATGAAGAAATTCCAGAGACGAGCATCCCCGTCAAAGAGGCAAGCAAAGAGTGGCTGATGTATTTTGATGGTGCCTTCTCGCTGCAAGGCGCCGGTGCGGGCGTGCTGCTTGTCGCGCCCACCGGAGAGCACCTCAAGTACGTAGTCCAGATGCACTTTCCCAAGGAACAAGCAACCAACAATACTGCAGAGTATGAAGGATTGCTTGCCGGTCTCAGAATTGCAGCAGACCTTGCGATCAAGAAGCTCATTGTCAGGGGTGACTCACAGCTTGTCGTCCGCCAAGTGAACAAGAACTACCAGAGTCCATTGATCGAAGCATATGTTGATGAAGTGAGGAAGCTAGAAGAGCACTTTGACGGCCTACAGATGGAGCATATCCCAAGAGCTCAGAATGACATTGCTGATGGCCTGTCAAAGTGCGCCGCACTAAAGTTACCTGTGGAACCAGGGATCTTTGTGCTCAAGTTGACTCGACCATCCGTAACACCATCAACTAGACAAAACAAGAAGAGGAAGTTGATTTCTGGTGACTACTTTCCGGCAGAGCTCCCCGAAGCCGCCGCCAAGAAAGTCCCCAAGATCAACACCAAGGTTGCTGAGGGGCAGTCTGCTCCGGCAAGCCTTATGGTTTGTTCCGTTGAAGCAGACGCTCCCGACAAGTTTTGCTCTGGCAAGCTTGCCGGGGAACATCAAGCTCCGGCAGGGCCGCAAGTCCTTGCCGTGGAAGCGGATGTTCCCGCAGCAGCAGATGTGCCTTTAGTCCTTGTTGTCGAGCCACAAGCTCCAGCATGGGCACAACAGATTGTCCATTTCCTTCAGACAGGAGAACTTCCCGAAGAGCAAGAAGAAGCGGAAAAAGTAGCCCGGCAGTCAAGTATGTACCAGTTTGTCGATAGCATACTGTATAGAAGAAGACTCAACGGTGTGAAATTGAAGTGTATTTGCCGGGAAGATGGACAAAAGCTGTTGGCAGAGATACATGGAGGCATATGTGGCCACCACATTGGCGCAAGAGCACTTGCCGGCAAAGCTTTCCGGCAAGGTTTCTTTTGGCCAACAGCCCTCCAGGATACAACTGCACAAGTAACCAAGTGTGAAGCGTGCCAGTTCCACTCCAAACAGATACACCAGCCAGCTCAAGCTCTCCAGACGATCCCTTTATCCTGGCCATTTTCGGTCTGGGGGCTCGATATCCTTGGCCCTTTCCCCCGAGCTGTCGGGGGCTTTGAGTACTTGTACGTCGCAATCAACAAGTTCACAAAGTGGCCGGAAGTGCAGCCAGTGAGGAAGGTGGCAGCACAGTCAGCAGTCAAGTTCTTCAGGTCAATTGTTTGCCGTTTCGGGATCCCTAACAGGATCATCACCGACAACGGCACATAATTCACGAGTCGCACCTTCATGCAGTACGTCCAAGACCTTGGCGCCAAGGTCTGCTTCGCTTCTGTTGCTCATCCAAGAAGCAACGGTCAAGCAGAGAGGGCAAATGCTGAAGTGCTGCGCGGGCTCAAGACCAAAACTTTCGACAGGCTGCGCAAGTGCGGAAGAAACTGGATCGAGGAGCTGTCGGTGGTTCTTTGGTCGATCAGAACGACGCCAAATCGAGCCACTGGCCAGACGCCTTTCGCTCTAGTCTATGGAGCAGAGGCAGTTCTCCCCACGGAACTCGTATACGGATCGCCTCGAGTGCTCGCTTATGATGAGCTTGAGCAAGAACAGCTGCGACAAGACGACGCGCTGCTCCTTGAGGAAGATCGTCTTCAGGCTGCTGTACGAGCTGCTCGATACCAGCAAGCTTTGCGCCGGTACCATAGCCGCAAAGTTAAAGCCAGAAGCTTCGAGGAAGGTGACCTTGTTCTTTGGCGCGTTTAGTCCGCCAAGAATTCCAACAAGTTGACGCCGAAGTGGGAAGGCCCTTATCGGATGAAACGAGTCACAAGGCCCAGCACTGTCCGCCTTGAGACCAAAGATGGCATTCTGGTGAGCAACTCCTGGAACATAGAACATCTTCGTAAGTTTTTCTCGTAAGGCGCGGTTGCCGGAACCCGTTCCGACAACCACCTTTTGTACAAGTCTTGCCGCTGTTGCATGTAATCCTTTGTACAAAGCCGGGCGCAGATCCCGTGCATAAATAGAACCCCATGTGCTCCGCACAACTTGTCCATTTCATGCATTAGTTTCTTTCTTGCATGCGTTATCTGACATTTTGTGCAGCACCTACATCCGGTAAGCAATAACGAGCCGAAGGGCTCCATATCATTATTTTCTCTTCTTTCTTCTTTTTCAACAAAGGAAAAGAAGGTTCCCTCGCACACAAGTTTGCCGGGGGGGAAGGAGAAGATTGTGGTATGGACCAGGCGTCGTTCAAGCAAAGTTTTGCCTTGCCGGGAAGCAAACGACAGAAAAGCTAAGTTGCCAAAGTTTGAGCAATCAATTTTTAAATTTTTTGAGTTATCTTCCTCGAACGGCCCTGCTTTGTATGGAAAACCTGTGCGCGGAGGAACCAACTCGTGGCTAGTTGCGCCCTTACTTTGTTTCGAGTCTGCTCAACAACTTAAGTGTGCTGCATCTAGTCGCGACAAGGTTTCTTGTCGGAAGCAGCGCCGCCAGCAGGCTGCTGAAGTTCCACACTCAGCGCTCGCAGCTCGGGTGCCTGCACCGACAAGTTCCCTAGAAGCGTAGGGTAAAAACATACAAAGGAAGGAATCTAGTAGAGGAAATAACATAGCAATTGATAACAGAAATAAAGTCATATTACAAGATAACCTGTCGCAACTCTAACAGACTGCTTTCATAACATGATTAGCAGCGACAAGGGAAAAGAAGAAATGGGCGGCCTAGTCTACGCGGTCGCCCTCAACCCTCTTGATCTCGCTCACCTTGTCCACAATGGGTGCGACAAGGGCCTTGAGTGCGTCCCGATCGGCGTCTGGCGGCAAGGACTTGAGGACGTTGGTGAAGTTGAGGCCTGGATTGCGGAAGGCCACCTTCATCAGCACCTTCTGGAGAACACCGGCGCAGATTTTGCGCGACTCGTCGGCCAGCTGCTTTGGGATCCTTTCCCGGAGCCGCTGGAGTGTCGTCGCCACGCCCTTGAAGAACAAGCTGAGCTTGACGCTGGGTTGGAGATTCTCGTCGGAGGGATACCCAAAGTCCTCCATCCCCAGCTGCGCCAGCTCCTCGTTGATGACTGCGGCAATATTCACCAGATCCTCGGTCCAGTGCTCCACAGTATCTCTGAACGAGTTCTGGGTAACTGCGATGCTCTCCAGCAGCGCCTTGTCAGCTTTGACCTTCTCCGACAAGGTCTTCTCCCGCTCCTTGGCGGCCTCCAGCGTCTGCATCAGCGTGGCCAGCTTCAACTCCAGGTCCGCATTGGAATCCTTGGCGGCGCTGAGCTCCTTGCCCCTCTCAGCGAGAAGACCTTGCAGCTCACCGTGGGCGGCAGCATCCTTCTCACGCTCACGCTTGAGCGCGGCAAGCTCCTCGCCGCTCTTCCCAATGTTGGCCTCCAGCTGCGCCACCTTCTCCTCCAGCTCTTTCTTGGCAGCCTCTGCGATTGCGGTAGCGTCCTTTGCCTCCTTGAGCGCCCCGCCAAGTGCTTGCTCGCGCTCGGCGAGCTCCTCCTCGTAGCTGTCGAGGTTGGCCTTCCGCTGCACCAATTCGCCTTCTCGCGCAGACTGCTTCTCGGCGGCCAGCCTTCGTTCCTCCTCAGCTTCGGCCTTCTCGAGAAGGAAGGTCGTGCGCTCCTCGTCGAGTCGCTCCCGCTCCTGTGCCAGGGACCAGAGAGCTTCTTGATTGTGGCCCCGGAGCTCCTCCGCGCGCTTCTCCATGTCAACTCCCGCCTTCGCGACAAGCGCTTCCCGGGAAGCCAGCTTGGCTTGCCGTGCGCGGTAGATTGACAGTAGCTTCTGCAGCAGCTGCTCCTCCTCAGGCTCGCCACTGCTGCTGCTGGGCGCGTCGACCAACGACAGTCCAGCAGAGGCGAGCACCTCCTCATCGAAAGTTTCCCCCTCGACCGGCGCCCTGGAGCTCGACGGCCAGGGTAGCTTGATGAAGATATCATCGCCGGCCTTCAAGTAGGCGCCGGGCTGGGGCTCCTCGGAGCCCGGCTCCGCAGAAGCGGTAGAGGGATCGGTGTTCGGCGCAGCGCCTGGCGCTCCTGTGGCCTCAGGGTCGTCAGTGCGATCGCCCGACCCCTTGTCGGCTTCTGCGGCGGCAGCCTTGGCGGCCTCCTCGCCGGCGGTCTCATCAGCACCGACCCCTTCCTCGCCGGCGCCCTCTGTCTCCATTGGCTCAGCTGCAGATGGGTCTGAAGAACGAAGAAGGGAGAAAAATCAATCAAAAATCCAAGAGAAGAAAATCAGAAGAAGAAGAACCCAAGGGAAAGTTTTTGGGCAAGTGAATTACCTATGCCAAGATCTGCAGTTGCGGTCTCGGCCGCCGCAGGATCGACGGTGCTGCCCCTTGCCGGAGAGTTCTCCCTTGTCGGAGAGCGCTCCCTTACCGGGAACTCCTCTCTTAGCGGCATAGTCGAAGCAGATGGTACTTCGGGACCAGCTTCCGGGCGCTTCTGATATGGCTGCTCTGCTCCTACACAAATCAACAAGCAAGATATCAACAAAGGAAAAAGCACTCGTGCGCGCCTGACAGCAGAAAGCTAACTATGAACTTACGTTGGGGGCTGCGCTGGGGGCTGTTTTGAGGAGTGATTGTCGGGTCCGTCAAGGTGGTCTCGGACCCACCCCCTGCTGACATGGTGGGGTCATCTTCGATGACAATCACCATGGCCTTGGCCCTCTTCGCCGCTCTCTGGGCTAGCGTCCTGAAAAGAAAGGAGTCCAGATTGAAGCAAGTCAGATACAAGATAAAAACAGCAAGATTGAAGAACTACAAGAGCACCAAGGAAACTTACTCTTCTTCCTCCTCGTCGGAGCTGAGCGCGGAAAGATCAAAGTCCGGCTCCCTTCCGGTGCGGCGAGGCGGAGGAGTAGGATCCCTTGCCCGCTTGGCGGGGGCGGTGGCGGTGGCCCGGGAAGATCCCGCTCCAGTTGCCGCTGCTGCGTGGGGCGCTCCCGCGGCAACATTGCTTGCCGCGGTAGAGCGTGTCGCACGGCTTGGCGGCTGTTGACCCGGCTTCCACCCCGCTACGTCCACGGCCCTGCGAAGACGCCTTCTTGGCGGGGCCGGGGGCTCTGCCTGCGGCAAGCCTTCTGAAGGCTCGGGCTCTTCCTCACCGGCCTCGCTCGGCTCAGCTTCAGAACCGGCAGGCTCTTCCTCGCCAATGAACTCCGCGCGCTCGGCGAGGTTTGCCGCCTCTGCAGCCTCCGCCTCCTCCACAGTGAACCCGAACGCGCCCGCGGCAGCTGCGGCTGCAACCTCTTCCACCCTAGTGGCGATGCGCTGCAGCTCCTCGTCGGTGGTGTCACGGGTGAGGCTCTTCTGCTCGTCAGCGTGGGCCAGCACTTCTTCCAAGTTGTCGAAGAACGCTTGCACGACATCATCCACAGGCTCTTGCCAAGTTGGAACGATTCCGTGTGAATCGCACAACGGCATCATGGCGCGGATCCGGTCAAGCGAAGAATTGTTGCACAATGGAACGACGCCCCTCGGCAGCGTGAATGGGTGTTGGGGGTCGCGTTTGAACAACTCCAGGAGCATTGCATCCAGCTCCAAGACGGTGAAGTTGTAGTTGAGGCCCGGCCGCAGCCTCATGATGTCCGCCGAGTTCTTGAATTCCCAGGCGGGCCTCCCCCTCTCCTGCAGGGGGGCGATGCGGCGGCGGAGGAAATCTGCGCCTACAGCGCCTACAGTGAGCCCGGCAAGCCTGAGGTGAAGGATCCTAGTAATGGCGATCTTCAGCCTCTCGTCTTCCGGGGCCACGTTGCTCCAGTCATTGCCGCGCACTATTGGAGCTTGGTGCACGGCGGTGAAGGGCTGCGGATTCTCCTCGACGATCCAGCACCACTCCGCTCTCCACTCCTCCCACTTGCTGCGGAGCTCACCCTCCAAGTACGCCTCCTTCTTGCCGACTCTCGAGATCCAGGCGATCCCTCCGGCAAGCGGCTCTCCTCTCTCTACCCGAGGTATGAAGAAGTGGCGGAAAAGGGCAACATTGGGGTGGACTCCGACAAAGTTTTCGCACAAATGTGCGAAAACTGCCATGGTCAGAACGGCGTTGGGGGTGAAGTCAAGGAGGCGGAAGCTGTAGGTGTTCATGATATCGCAGAAGAACTCCGAGAAGGGCGGGCAGAGCCCGCAATAGAAGAACAGCGCGAAGAATGGGTACCCGTTTGGAGCCAGTTCCGAAGCAGCGGCCGGGAGTACCCTCGTGCGCGGATGCGCCCGCGTCTCCGTCGCCCAAAAGAGGTAGAAGTACTCCCTCAGCTCCTTCACGCCGAGCTGGGGGGAGAAGATCGCCCGCTCCTTCCGCAGCACCGTAACCGCTGCGCCTCGGCCGACTTCACACCCTTTCCCTTGTCGGCTTTCGGAGCCATGGCGGAGGTGGTGGGGGACGACGGCGTTGGTGATGCTGGTGGCAATGGGGGCGGAGCGCTGCTCTCTCGGCTTCGAGAAGAAGGGGGGCGGCGGAGGTTCGTGAAGATGGAGTAGTAGCAACTAGCGAGGGGGAACGAACTACCCCTGTTTCCTCTGCTTATAAAGAGGGACGGGGCGGACGTTTCGCCCTTCCGAATAAAGAACCACCCACGATCTCTCCCACGATGCCGCATTCAATGTGTGACGTTAGGGGAGAGCGCGGTGGATACGGAGCGAGATTCGGCGTGGCCCAGTCCACATGTGCCCGTGCCTTGTCTTGGGCCTGGCCCAACAGCGCTCGGCACCGTGTCTGGCCCAGGCTCGGGGGCTCTTGTCGGTGTACTAGAATAGGGGTACCCTAGTACCCCAAACTTGTGCACGGGCAGTTGCAGCACCCCGCGGCAAGGCTTGCCGGGCTAACACCAAGATCCTCCGTGGTTCCCTTGGAGCCATTCAAGAACAAAGTATTTAAGATCAGGAGACAAGGCCCCGGCAAGAGGAGCTTGCCGGGAAGGCCAACCGAGGCACTCCAAGGAACTTGCCGCGACATGCCACGCGCTCCGGCAAGGCAACAAGGCCCCGGCAAGAGGAGCTTGCCGGGAAGACCAACCAAGGTACCTCGAGGCCCGGTGAGCGACAAGCCTTCGGACCCGACAAGATAACAGCAGCGGCAAGGCGCTTGCCACGGCAGGCGGCCACTCTGTGCCCACGCTCCAGCGCATCCACCAACGTGTCGCTCTGGGGGCCTCTCCAGGCGCGCGTGGCGGGAGGCTGTGCAGCCAGCGGTGCGTAGTGGCATGCGAAGCTGACAAGATCGCCATCGTGGCGAACGGTGGCGCCCCTAATGGTCCTTTTCTGCACTGTTTGGGCGACCCAGACGGGCATTTAATGCCCTTGTCCCCTGCCGTCAGGGTTAGGTAGGGTGCACTGTACAAGTAACTGTACCAACCACCCCACTTTTTACATTTGTACCCTTCTCTGCGTTGCCACCTGTCGGTGACCCCTTGAGCATATAAAAGGAGGCCCATGCGCAACGTAGGGGGGGTTCGATTCATTGGAGAGCCAGAAAACACTTAGCTCTCGCGAGCAAGAACATAATAGAACCAGACAAGCAGCAGTAGGAGTGTTATCTCTCCGGAGAGCTCCGGAGCTGGGTAAACTGCTCGTGTGCTTTGCCTCAATCTGCTCTTCGTGCGATCTCCGCCCCCCGCCGAACCGAAAGGGGCCCGGTCCGCCGGCCCCATAGGTGTTCGTGGATCAGTTTCCCCGACAACTCGTGTTGGGCCTACAAGCGCAGAGTTTTGTAGGACAGTAGCAATTTTCCCTCAAGTGGATGACCTAAGGTTTATCAATCCATGGGATGCGTAGGATGAAGATGGTCTCTCTCAAACAACCCTACAATCAAATACAAGAAATTTCTTGTGTCCCCAACACACCCAATACAATGGCAAATTGTATAGGTGCACTAGTTCAGCGAAGAGATGGTGATAAAAGTGTAATATTGATGGTAGAAATATATTTTTATAATCTGAATAAATAAAAACAGCAAGGTAGCAAATAGTAAACGGGCACAAAAACGGTATTGCAATGCTTGAAAATGAGGCCTAGGGTCCGTACTTTAGCTAGTGCAATCTCTGAACAATGCTAATATAATTGGATCATATAACCGTCCCTCAACGTGCAACGAAGAATCACTCCAAAGTTCCTATCTAGCGGAGAACATAAGACAAAATTATTTGTAGGGTACGAAACCACTGATAACCCACAAGTATAGGGGATCAATTGTAGCCTCTTTCAATAAGTAAGAGTGCCGAACCCAATGAGGAGCTAAAGGTAGAACAAATATTCCCTCAAGTTCTATCGACCATCGATACAACTCTACGCACGCTTAATGTTCGCTTTACCTAGTACAAGTATGAAACTAGAAGTACTTTGTAGGTGTAACATGATAGGTTTGCAAGAATATAAAGAGCACGTGAATAAAAACTAGGGGCTGTTTTAGGTAAAGAAGTAATAAAGTTAGTATAACGAGTGTGGAAAAGTGGTGGTAGGAGTTGCGAAATTGTCCCTAAGCAATTGACTACTTTACTAGACCGATAGCAAGTTTTATGTGGGAGAGGCCAATGCTAGCATGTCATCCCTAACTTGAAATTCTATGCACTTATGATTGGAACCATTAGCAAGCATCCGCAACTACTAATGTTCATTAAGGTAAAACCCAACCATAGCATTAAGATATATTGGCCCCCCTTCAATCCCGTATGCATCAATTTCAATGCTAGGTTGAAGCTTCTGTCACTCTTTCCCTCCAATACATAGTCCTATCCAAGCTTCAAAATATCGGATATCGGGTTCGTATTGGTGTGGCTTTAACATATCAGATGTCGGATATCGGGTGATATATCGGACGATATGTAGATATATCGGCGAACACCTATCTAGTTTTTTTCATTATTCTTGTTCAAAACATTTACTTTTAGTTAAAGAAAATGTATGATGCCAATGCTTTAACATAACCTTTTAGGTTCCTAGTTTACTAACTTGTTAATTAAGAAACAATTAAGGAAAGATTCACAAAATCGTTACTCTATGATTAAAAAAAGTATGAAATATATGCATTTGTATGAAACATTGTGAGTGAATTTGATAATATATAATGACTTGATAATATATAATGACTTTGTAAATGTATAATCTTATTTCACTGTTATCCAATAAAGAATTGTTGTCGTCTATGTATCGTTCTATATCGATAGACATATCTGGCTAGTTATCGACCATATCGGTCGATATTTCGGTCGATATCGGATGATATGTTGGAAAATGATATTTGCAAAATGATATGTTATGTTTATATCGGTGGAGCCCCAAAAGTGATATATCAGCCTATATATCGGTCGTATCGGCCTAGATTTAAAATCTTGGTCCTATCAACATATAGCTAACCCTATGGTGTGATCCACGCGCATGCTCATATGACGGGCACCAAAGGACAGGAACATAACCACAAGAAAATTAAACCAATCATAGCAATTCACCAATTACTAATAGGATAACGAAAATCTATTCAGACATCATAGGATGGCAACACATCATTGGATAATAATATGAAGCATAAAGAACCATGTTCAAGTAGAGGGTACAGCGGGTTGCGGGAGAGTGGACCACTGTAGATAGATGGGGGAAGGTGATGAAGATGTTGGTGAAGATGACAGAGGTGTTGGTGTAGATTGCGGTGACGATGATGGCCCCGGTGGCATTCCGGCGCCACCGAGAGATAGGGGAGAGATCCCCCTTGTTCTTCTTCTTCTTCCTTGACCTTGGGAGAAGGGTTTCCCCTCTGGTCCATGGCCTCCATGGCGGCGGAGGGGTGAGAGCCCCTCCGAGATTGGATCTGTCTCTTTGTCTCTCTCTGTTTCTGTGTTCCTGATTCTGCCCTTTCACCGTTTCTTAAATTCCCGGAGATTCATAACTCCGATTGGGCTGAAATTTTAACACAATTTCTATCTGGATATTGGCTTTCTTTTGGCGAAAGAAGGGTACCAACTGCCTTACGGGGTGGCCATGAGGGTCAGGGGCGCGCCTGACCCCCTGGGGCGCGCCCCCCTACCTCGTGGTCCCCTCGGGCATCGTCTCGCGTTGATTCTTCTTCCCAAAAATCACATATATTCCAAAAAAATCTCTGTCAGTTTTTATCCCGTTTGGACTCCATTTGATATGGATTTTCTGCGAAACAAAAAACATGCAACAAATAGGAACTGGCACTGGGCACTGGATCAATATGTTAGTCCCAAAAATAGTATAAAAAGTTGCCAAAAGTATATGAAAGTTGTATAGTATTGGCATGGAACAATCAAAAATTATAGATACGACGAAAATGTATCAGCATCCCCAAGCTTAATTCCTGCTCTTCCTTGAGTAGGTAAATGATAAAAAGATGATTTTTGATGTGGAATGCTACCTAGCATAATCTTGATCATGTAGTCTAATCATGGCATGAATATTAAGACACGAGTGATTCAAAGTAGTAGTCTACCATGTGACATTAGGACAATAATACTTCAAGCATGCTAATAAAGCAATCATGTCTTTTCAAAATAACATGGCCAAAGAAAGTTATCCTTACAAAATTATATGGTCTGGCTATGCTCCATCTTCACCACATAAAGCATTCAAATCATGCACAATCCCGATTACAAGCCAAGAAATTGTTTCATACTTTTGATGTTTTCAAACCTTTTCAACTTTCATGCAATACATGAGCGTGAGCCATGGATATAGCACTATAGGTGTAATAGAATATGATGGTGGAGGTTGTGTGGAGAAGACAAAAATGAAGAAAGTCTCACATCGACGCGGCTAATCAACGGGCTATGGAGATGCCCATCAATTGATGTCAATGTGAGGAGTAGGGATTGCCATGCAATAGATGCACTAGAGCTATAAGTGTATGAAAGCTCAAACTGAAACTAAGTGGGTGTGCATCCAACTTGCTTGCTCATGAAGACCTAGGGCATTTGAGGAAGCCCATCGTTGGAATATACAAGCCAAGTCCTATAATGAAAATTCTCACTAGTTTATGAAAGTGATAACTCAAGAGACTCTCTATATGAAGAACATGGTGCTACTCTGAAGCACAAGTGTGGTAAAAGGATAGTAACATTGTCCCTTCTCTCTTTTCTCTCATTTTTTATTTTTTCTCTTTTTTATTTTTTCTCTTTTTTGTAGGCTTCTTTGGCCTCTCTCTTTCTTTTTGGGGCTTTTTTGGTCACTTTTATTTCGATAACCTCACATGGGACAATGTTCTAATAATGATGATCATCACACTTTTATTTACTTACAACTCAATATTACAACTCGATACTAGAACAAAATATGACTCTATATGAATGCCTCCGGCGGTGTACCGGGATGTGCAATGATCTAGCATAGCAATGACATCAAAAAACGTACAAGCCATGAAAACATCATGCTAGCTATCTTACGATCATGCAAAGAAATATGACAATAAATGCTCAAGTCATGTTTATGATGATGATGGAAGTTGCATGGCAATATATCTCGGAATGGCTATGGAAATGTCATGATAGGTAGGTATGGTGGCTGTTTCGAGGAAGATATAAGGAGGCTTATGTGTGATAGAGTGTATCGTATCACGGGTTTGGATGCACCGGCGAAGTTTGCACCGACTCTCAAGGTGAGAAAGGGCAATGTACGGTACCGAAGATGCTAGCAATGATGGAAGGGTGAGAGTGCATATAATCCATGGACTCAACATTAGTCATAAAGAACTCACATACTTATTGCAAAAATCTATTAGTCATCGAAACAAAGTACTACATGCATGCTCCTCGGGGGATAGATTGGTAGGAAAATACCATCGCTCGTCCCCGACCGCCACTCATAAGGAAGACAATCAATAAATACATCATGCTCCAACTCCGTTACATAACGGTTCACCGTACGTGCATGCTACGGGAATCACAAACTTCAACACAAGTATTTCTACAATCCACAACTACCCACTAGCATGACTCTAATATCACCATCTTTATATTGCAAAAATATTGTAAGGAATCAACAATATCATATTCAGTGATCTACAAGTTTTATGTAGGTTTTTATGACTAACCATGTGAATGACCAATTCATGTGAACTCTCTAAATAGATATAAGTTAAGCAAGAGATTTTAATTCTTTCTACAAAAGATATTCCCATGCTCTAACAAATGTAAGTGAAGTAAAAGAGCATTCTACAAATGGAGGTTTTCTATGTGAAGAGAAACAGGCAATCCAAACTTCAAATGATATAAGTGAAGCACATGAAGCATTCTATAAAGCCATACTCCAAAGATATAATTGAAGTGCAAAGAGCATTCTATAAATCAACCATGGACTATCTCATACCAGCATGGTGCATCAAAGAAAAGTGAAAACTAAATGAAAAAGACGCTCCAAGATTTGCACATATCACATGAATGAAACGAAGACGAAAACATGCCGATACTTGTTGAAGCAAGATGGGATGTCTTCTGGGGCATCCCCAAGCTTAGAATCTTGTGTCTCCTTAAATATTTACTTGGGGTGCCTTGGAAATCCCCAAGCTTGAGCTATTGCCTCTCCTCCTTCTCCTCATATCGAGACCTCCTCGATCTTTGATCACTTCATCCACACAAAACTCAATAGAAAGCTCGGTAAGATACGTTAGTATAATAAAGAAAATCACTACTATAAGTACTGTTGCAAACCAATTCATTTTTCTTTTCTTTTGTAGCTACTGTAATATAACTTTTTCATGGCTTAATCCACTGATAGAATTGATAGTTTCATCAAAACAAGCAAACAATGCATAAAAAACAGAGTCTGTCTTAAACAGGACAGTCTGTAGTAATATGAACATGCACCATACTTATGGTACTCCAATAATTCTGAAACAAATAGGAAAAATAAATAATTTGTATAGAAAGACAGTGCAAAAAGTTTCAGAACTGTTTGAGGATCCAGTAAAAAATGTAAAATCGCGCACTACAGACAAAGTTTCTGTTTTGTACCGCACAAACCAACAAGCAATGTAAACATCCTAAAGGCAAATCTTGGCACATTATTTTTATAATACAATGGATTTGTACTTTATAAAAGCACACAACAGAAATAAATGACTCTCTAAAACTTCTGGGTTGTCTCCTTGGCAGCACTTTCTATAAAGCCATTAAGCTAGGCATATAGTGCTCAAGTAATGGATCCACCCGGATCCAAAGGTATATCAAAGCCAATTTTAATTAACAATGATTTGTGATTTAGTAGTGAGCACAAAGTAACATATATCATGCAACAACAAAGTCTAACTCTCTTCATATGCATCAGCATGTCATAAAAGAACAATTCATGCACACATAGTAAAGGCCAATGCATAGTATAAACAGTTTCTTGCAATTTTATCATATTGGAAACATGGAGAGGCGGAGATGTAGTTCCTCTCTCATAATAATTTCAAGTAGGATAACCAAGAACATGCATATTATATCTATTAAAATCATCATGCTTAGTAGTAAAACGCAACCCATCAATGTAATCCTTAATAAGGGCAAACTTCTCCGATATAGTATAGTCGGGAGAATTCAAAAAGATAATAGGACTATCATGCGTGAGTGCAATAGCAAAAATTTCATGTTTAACATAAGGAACTATAGCATGTTCATCTCCATAAGCATAATTCATATTGGCATCATGGCCACAAGCATAGCAAGTATCATCAAAAAGGGATATTTCAAAAGAATCAACGGGATCATAATAATAATCATAGCAATCATCCTTCGGTAAGCATGAAGGGAAATTAAACAATGTATGAGTTGAAGAGTTACTCTCATTAGACGGTGGGCACGGGTAGCTAATCCGCTCTTCCTCCTTTTGTTCTTCGCTCTCCTCATCATATTTTTCATCCAATGAGCCCATAGTTTCATCAATTCCTTCTTCCATAGACTCCTGCAAAATATTAGTCTCTTCTTGGACAGCGGAGGAGTCCTCAATATATGGTTTAACATAGGCATTAGAAGCATAATTATCATAACAATATTTAAGTATGGCAAAATTTTCAGATTTGTAAAGAGTAGCATCATACTTTCCATTCAAAGAAGCGATTTCATAAGCACCCTTAAAAGCAACAAATTCTTCAATTTGTTGAACATTATAGTAATTATAAAAACCCTTAGCATACGAAGATACGATTCCATTATCACTAAACTCACATTGGTAGGGAAGGTGTTTCTTAGGGTCTTCAGAACAACAATTAAAATGATATATTTCACATAAATTCCAAGCATAGCATTGCAAACGATGAATTTGATCCAATAAAAGTTTCCCTTTCTGAGATAAGCGGTGTCGCACTTAACAAGCATGCTCATCTAAAGATTTTCCCTCAACTAAGCTAGTTGGGGTTTCAGCACGAGCACATAGGGATCGAAGATGATCCAAGTAAAAAGCTTCAGGAGTGTGATAGATTTTGAGCGGTTCTTCAACCATTGGTGTAGTAGGTACAACTAATTTTTTTGGTATTTTGCGTTTCCTACCCATAACTAAAGATAGAAAACAAGAGCACAAAATAAAAACTACTTAGTAATAAAGCAAAAAAGCACACACGAGAATATTCACCCCACGCTATAACTCCCCGGCAACGGCGCCAGAAAAAGCTCTTGATAACCCACAAGTATGGGGGATCAATTGTAGCCTCTTTCGATAAGTAAGAGTGTCGAACCCAACGAGGAGCTAAAGGTCGACAAATATTCCCTCAAGTTCTATCGACCACCGATACAACTCTACGCACGCTTAATGTTCGCTTTACCTAGTACAAGTATGAAACTAGAAGTACTTTGTAGGTGTAACAGGATAGGTTCGCAAGAATATAAAGAGCACATGAATAAAAACTAGGGGCTGTTTTAGGTAAAGAATCAATAAAGTTAGTATAGAGAGTGTGGAAAAGTGGTGGTAGGAGTTGCGAAATTGTCCCTAAGCAATTGACTACTTTACTAGACCGATAGCAAGTTTTATGTGGGAGAGGCCACTGCTAGCATGTCATCCCTGACTTGGAATTTTATGAACTTATGATTGGAACCATTAGCAAGCATCCGCAACTACTAACATTAATTAACATAAAACCCAACCATAGCATTAAGATATATTGGCCCCCCTTCAATCCCGTATGCATCAATTTCTATGCTAGGTTCAAGCTTCTGTCACTCTTTCCCTCCAATACATAGTCCTATCAACATACAACTAACCCTATGGTGTGATCCATGCATGTGCTCATATGATGGGCACCAAAGGACAGCAACATAACCACAAGCAAATTAAACCAATCATAGCAATTCACCAATTACCGATAGGACAACGAAAATCTATTCAGACATCATAGGATGGCAACACATCATTGGATAATAATATGAAGCATAAAGCACCATGTTCAAGTAGAGGGTACAGCAGGTTGCAGGAGAGTGGACCACTGTAGATAGATGGGGGAAGGTGATGAAGATGTTGGTGAAGATGACACATGTGTTGGTGTAGATTGCAGTGACGATGATGGCCCTGGCGGCATACTGGCGCCACCGGGAGAGAGGGGAGAGAGCCCCCCTTCTTCTTCTTCTTCTTCTTCCTTGACCTTCTCCCTAGATGGGAGAAGGGTTTCCCGTTTGGTCCCTGGACTCCATGGCGGTAGAGGGGTGAGAGCCCCTTCGAGATTGGATCTGTCTCTGTGTCTCTCTCTATTTCTGCGTTCCTGTTTCCGCCCTTTCACCATTTCTTAAATCCCTGGAGATCCTTAACTCCGATTGGGCAGAAATTTTAACACGAATTCTATCCGAATATTGGCTTTGTTGCGGCGAAAGAAGGGCACCAACCGCCTTACGGGGTGGCCACGAGGGTCAGGGGCGCCCCCCCTGCCTCGTGGCCCCCTCGGGCATCATCTCGCGTTGATTATTCTTCCAAAAAATCACATATATTCCAAAAAAATCTCCGTCAGTTTTTATCCTGTTTGAACTCCGTTTCATATGGATTTTCTGCGAAACAAAAAATATGCAACAAACAGGAACTGGCACTGGGCACTGGATCAATATGTTAGTCCCAAAAATAGTATAAAAAGTTGCCAAAAGTATATGAAAGTTGTGTAATATTGGCATGGAACAATAAAAAATTATAGATACGACAGAGACATATCAACCACCTCAAAACTATTCTTTCCGATCAATCTATCCTAGAGTTCATACTAAAATAACACAAAGCTATTCTTTCTAATCGATCTAACCAATAGTCCATACAAAAATAACAACAAAGCAAATTCAGATTCATAATATTCAATCCAACACAAAGAACTTCAAAGAGTGCCCCAAGATTTCTACCAGAGAAACAAAGAGGCATCAACCCCTATGCATAGAATACCCCAATGTCACCTCGGGAATCCGCGAGTTGAGTGCGAAAACATATATCAAGTGAATCAGTATGATACCCCATTGTCACCATGAGTCTTCAGTTGCAAGACATATATGAAGTGTTCTCAAATCCATAAAAGTATTCAATCCAATAACAAAAAAATCTCGAAGGGAAAAACTCAATTCACCACAACAAGATAGAGAGGGGAAAACACCATATGATCCGACTATATTAACAAAGCCCACGATACATCAAGATCGTGACATCTCAAGAACACGAGGGAGAGAGAGAGAGAGAGATTAAACACATAGCTATTGGTACAAACCCTCAGCCCCGAGGGTGAACTACTCCCTCGTCATCGTGGTGGCCGCCGAGATGATGAAGATGGCCACCGGAGATGATTCCCCCCTCCGGCAGGGTGCCGGAATGGGTTCTAGATTTGTTTTCGGTGGCTATAGAGGCATGCAGTGGCGGAACTTCTGATCTACGTTAACCCCTGATGGTTTCTCTATTTATAGGATTTTTTGGCGTTGGTTTCATGCTAAGATGGGCCTCGAGGTGAGCACAACCCACCGGGGCAAGCCAGGCCCACCAGGCGCGCCCTGGTGGGTTGTGCCCTCCTCGTGGCTCTTCTGGCCCTCCCATTAAGCTTCGGGGGTCTCTTTTGTTCCAAAAAAATTGTCAAAACATTTCATCTCATTTGGAGAACTTTCATTTCTGCACAAAAAACAACACCACGGTTGTTATGCTGAAAACAGCGTCAGTCCGGGTTAGTTCCATGCAAATCGTACCAAAACCATATAAAATTGTTGTAAACATGGCATCAATACTTCATAAATTATAGATACATTGGAGACGTATCAATCTGCAGGTGGCAGACCTGTCTGGTCACCGTGCCGAGCTGCTGGGAGTGCGTGGTTGCCGCCCTCGTGGGGTTCCTTGCCAAGGAAAGAGTAGGCCCCATGTCGATGTCGTCCTTGTTGTCGCTAGTGGCCCCCACGTCAAACGTGAAACTCAGTGGCTTGTCCAGCTTGGCCGCTGCTGCCGCATCGACAACGGCGACCCTTGGGTCCGTGCGTGGTGGTGGAAGCAGCTCCTTCTCTTAACTGTCGAAGAAGGCTGCCACCGGGTCCGCCTCCTTGCTAACGACTGCTTCCCTGGGCAGAGGCCATGGTGGGGCCAGCAAGGGGTTTTCCGATGCCACTACTGCCCCTGAAGTCAAACCATGCATGTGTTTCTTGCTCCTGATAGTGCTCTTGTCATGGTTCTTGGCGTCATGGTCGGTGCTGCCGCGCCGCCCGCGAGGGCTCCCTTGGTGGTGGCGTGAACTAGGCGTGCGGCTGCGGTGTCCCTCTGTCGAAGAGGCCGCCGCGGTGATACGTCCATTTTGCATCGTGTTTTCTTACTATTATTTATGATGTTTCTATCCATAATAATGCTTTTTGGAGTAATTCTAATGCCTTTTCTCTCATAATATGCAAGGTATACACAAAGGGGGAGAATTCCGACAGCTGGAAATCTGGACCTGGAAAAGCTACATCAGGCTACCTATTCTGCACAACTCCAAACAAGCTGAAACTTCAAGGAGAATTTTTTACAGAATATTTGAGGAATATTGGGGCAAATAACTACCAGAGGGGCCCCACCAGGTGGGCACAACCCACCTGGGCGCGCCAGGGAGCCCAGGCGTGCCCTGGTGGGTTGTGCTCTCCCAGGCCCACCTCTGATGCCCATCTTCTGGTATATAAGTCATTTTTACCTAGAAAAAAAATAAGGAGAGGACTTTCGGGACGGAGTGCCGCCGCCTCGAGGCGGAACTTGGGCAGGAGCACTTTTGCCCTCCGGCGGAGTGATTCCGCTGCGGGAACTTCCCTCCCGGAGGGGGAAATCATCATCGTCATCATCACCAACAACTCTCCCATGTTGTGGAGGGAAATCTCCATCAACATCGTCAACAGCACCATCTCATCTCAAACCCTAGTTCATCTCTTGTGTCCAATCCTGTTACCGGAACTATAGATTGGTGCTTGTGGGTGACTAGTAGTGTGGATTACATCTTGTAGTTGATTAGTATATGGTTTATTCGGTGGAAGATTACATGTTCAGAACCATTATGCTATTTAATACCCCTCTTATCTTGAGCATGATTATCATTTGTGAGTATTTACTTTTGTTCTTGAGGTCACTTGAGAAATCATGTTGCAAGTAATCATGTGAATTTGATATGTGTTCGATATTTTGATAGTATGTATGTTGTGATTCCCTTAGTGGTGTCATGTGAATGTCAACTACATGACACTTCACCATATTTGGGCCTAAGGGAATGCATTTTGGAGTAGCAATTAGATGATGGGTTGCGAGAGTGACAGAAGCTTAAACCCCAGTTTATGCGCTATTCAGCAACAGACCGATTGGATCCAAAAGTTTAATGCTATGGTTAGAATTTATTCTTAATACTTTTCTCATAGTTGCGGATGCTTGCGGGAGGGTTAATCATAAGTAGGAGGTTTTTTCAAGTAAGAACAACACCTATGCACCGGTCCACCCACATATCAAATTATCAAAGTACCGAACATGAATTAAACCAACATGATGAAAGTGACTAGATTGAATTCCCATGTACCCTCAAGAACGCTTTGCTTATCATAAGAGAGCGTTTTGGCATGTCCTTTGCCTCAAAAGGATTGGGCTACCTTGCTGCACTTTTGTTACTATTATTGTTACTTGCTTGTTACGAATTATCTCGCTATCAAAATACTCTTCTACTTACAATTTCAGCACTTGCAGACATTACCTTGCTGAAACCCACTTGTCATTTCCTTCTGCTCCTCGTTGGGTTCGACACTCTTACTTATCGAAAAGAGCTAAAATTGACCCCCTATAATTGTGGGTCATCAAGGCTATTTTTTGGCATCGTTGCCGGGGAGTGAAGCACCTTTGGTAAGGAAACATTTATATAGTGTGCTGAAATTTATTGTCACTTGTTACTATGGAAAACAATCCTTTGAGGGGTTTGTTCGGGGTATCTTCACCTCGACCGGAACCACAATTAGCTACCCCTCTATGTACCTACTACACCTACTGAAAATATTGAATATGAAATTCCTTCAGGTATGATAGAACAACTGCTAGCTAATCCTTACGCAGGAGATGGAACCGAACATCCTGATATACACTTGATATATGTAGAAAAAATTTATGGATTGTTCAAGCTTACAGGTTTACCCGGAGATGAAGTTATAAAGAATGTTTTCCCTTTATCTTTGAAGGGAAAAGCATTGGCATGGTATAGGCTATGCCATGATATTGGATCATGTAATTGGAATCGATTGAAATTGGAGTTCCACCAAAAAATTTATCCTATGCATCTAGTTCATCGTGATCGGGATTATATATATAATTTTTGGCCTCGTGAAGGAGAAAGTATCACTCTAGCTTGGGTGTAAGAACCCCGAATTAACTTCCAGACCCTCTTGTGTATATTTGTCAACCCCAGGATCATTGTTGACAACACAACGAAATGATATCATTGCACAATACGTAAAAGGTATTACAAGTTTAAATATATCTTGCCACAAGGCATACCTAGATAAATGTCTCATGACACTTATTACATTCAGAAAAACAGCGGAAAGTACAATGTGTAGCGACTCCATCTCAGCCACAGGCAGTCGATGTAGTCCACGTGACCTCACTCCTACGGATCGCCATAGTAGTCGTAGTCATCACCTTCATCTCCATGCAACTCTGTTGTCAACAAAATTATTGCCATGAGTACATTACGTACTCAACACGCCTCCCTCGAGGAAGGACCTAATAGCTACATGTGGCTTCAAAGGAAGGCTGTATGGCTCATTTGTGTAAAGCTAATTTTGTTTAACAAATAAAGTAGTTCGATGAAAGCAGTTTTAGATGAAAACATGTTTTATCTCCAGAACAACTTTCATCAAGTGAGGATCCTCGATCAACTCACACTCTTCATAGGTTTCAAGAATAGGGGCAAAGAGGGAATAAGCAAGACAGGTCCTGTACGTCAAGAAAGATTCATGTGTAGCCCTCGACTGTGGACACGGCTATTCGAATAGTTTTACACTCTGCAGAGGTTGTACACTTTACCCACACGACACAATCCCGACTTGTTGCCACCAGTGGCCGCTGGCGTAGTACACCATTTGGTATACCGGCAGGGAGATTGTGACGAGGTCTTTCATTAGGCCAAACTTATTGTGCCAAGCCCACTAGGTTTCAACACGGAAGTAACCGCAGTTCACAGTCTGGGCCCCCCTTTTGTGCCGAGGACACTCCTCGCAAGGCAGCTATGCCATCTGCGGTACGACGATGACGACAATAAGAGTGAACTAACTAATCAACCAAGCTAGTGCCCATATAGCATGTGGTTGTACTGTTAACTCAATCTTTAAATCCAAGACTTATTAGGCCTCATGCGGCAGGGACGACTGATTGCCCCCTTCAACTCGTGAAGGGCGGCCAATCGCTCCTTCAATCCTTGGTTCAGCTGTCGCCCACGCCAGTATTCAGATGGTAAGTTTCACCTAGAGTTGAAGAGGATAGAGAAGGTCAACAAAGGCCAACAGGCCTAGCTCAGCGTTAAGTTTCAACTGTCAATGACTCAGAGGCCATTCAACAAGGCACCTATAGGGTGATAAGCATGGCTAAGCATTTCTACTCTATGGGAACTTTATACTTCTACTCAGGTGTCAAGTAAATAGGCGACAAGCGGATCAAGGTAATGTGTCAATCGACACGCTAGCTACGAGAATTAAAATAGCATGCACATAGTAACAATAAAACTCAATGCAATTTTGTAAACCATAGGATAAGTATGATCAAAGAAGGAGGCATGCCTTCGTTATTAAGTCCTTCTTCGGTAACCTGATTATGTCCATGTCCAACATCGTTGTCACTCCCTACTCGTCATAACGATACCAAATGGAAAACAAATAAATAGCAAAACAATAGTAAATCCAAATAACATCCAAAACAAATTAAGAGTGGATGGATAACAGGATATTGATCAAGATGGAGATTCCAAAATGAAGTAGCAAGATAGGAAGGTAAGAGATATGATTCAACGAAGGGAAATTGGTTAGGTTGACATGGCTAAGGAAGACTTGGCGATCAAGACTAACGTTCTAATATGAATTATGTGATTAAACACTAGTAGTGCCCACTACACATCTTGACAAACTATATAGGAAACTACTATATAACAAACACAATGGCATCAACACACATGAAAAGAAGCGCCTTATGAATTTAACTACACAATCACAACATTGCATGATAAAGGTGAAAGTTAACCACAAATAAATATTTAGATGGAATCTAAATATCTATAATGGTCAATAGCAGTAAAAACATAGACATCAACTACATAATTATTCGAATGCAAGTGTTCCATAAGACAAACAACCAACATTACAAACCATAGTACTTAAGGAATGAAACAACATACAACACATGAATTGACTTGGATATAGATTCTATCATAAAGCTAAACTAGAGTAAAATGAGATCAACTTTATTATATCAAACCAATACTATGGCCACACAATTAAGTAACAGGACACATATTACACAAGGTATGTGAATGATAAGTTATAAATATGTCTTGACGAATAACACAAGCATCAAACATATAAGTGACCCTGGCAAGATACTAAAATGGGAGATGGTCTTAATAATAAAGAACAACTAATACTAATGACCAGTGACAACAATATTAACACCACATGCTTGCAATAATAAAGCACGATACACACACTGAGTGTGTCATCAAATCATAACTCTACTGACATGACATATGACTTGTCCTAAGCATAAGAGTCATATCAACAAGTATTAAAACACTCCTAAGGCCAAGATGTAAGAAGTTAAACATCTACAATGAAGAACTAAAGTAGGCAACTATAACACTTAGAACTTCATAAGACTTGAAAGATCACTTGCATGACGATGGCTCGACATACAACAATGCAACAACTAGATATAATAGATATGACAAAGGACATGCACACAACAAATGCAGTAGTAAGATAAAGCCGATATGATGCTAAGCATGGGTGATCATCACACGAGATCCCAAAATATGCTACCAATAGAGTACAACTCATAACTATGAGATAACCTAGTTAATATCAACTAACATGACTATCAAGAATGGCATTAGCACACAACACTATCATGTTAGTTGTGACTTGTAAGCAAAAGGGATAAACATACTAAGCAAGTACACATCTAGGTCATGGCATCAATCACATCAAACGATGTGCTATACTAGCAATAACATGAAGACATGTATTTCTACCTAGTACAACCTAGACTTGCTAATACATAACTGGACAACCTGAGCATCATAGAACACGCAGGTTGTTACACACATGTTATGCAATCCATTTATACAACCCAACAACATGGTATAGTATTGATAAAGCAAGAAATTGTTCAATAAAAGATTGTACAAGATCAACAAACTACTATAATGTAAATCAAGGCTAACCAAATGTGTAGTCATACAATACAAACTAGAAATGATATAGTACATGGTACGCATACGACCAAACATGCATTCAACTGTAAGCAATTGTTAACACGGCATGGTAATAAACTAATATAAATAAACACACATGATAATTATCAATATGCAATAAACTAGTTATTCCATCAGAATGATTCTATATAGCAATACAAATATGAATGACATAAAGCATCCAACCATGAAATCATGGATAACAAACATCTAGAAAGAAGAGGAACAACTTGGGAATTATATTCTACGCAACAAACTATAATGCACCCATTTCCAAACAACAAGGCATTTTATTTGACATCTAGCATAAATAAAACTATGCAAAACACCTACAAATGATTCCTAATAACTATCAGATGCATACCATGATTTCAAACCAATAAAACGAACATGCGACATGGACGAATATGAATATGTAAACCATATCTAAGATATCAAAATCCTAAACAAAATTAAATAGTCAAGATATGAAGTATTTCATGATTTGATGAACAAAGCAAAGCTTAGAATAATCTTACAAAATTATAAACATGGTGAATGTTCACCAAATATTGTACGCATGCATAAGAAAGGACACCATAACGCATAAAACAATACCAATACGAGACAACACATAAAACTATATTTAGTAACTCAAACAAAATCTACACAAAACACTAAACATGAGAATGATTCCTAAAAAAACAACACACATGCATAAAAATAATCATATGTGGTCACACAAATTATCGAGCCAAAACAATTTTAACAATAGTAAAATAAATCTAATAAATCACATGACACACAGATTAAGAGATATCTAGCATACACTCATAAGAATATCAAGAACACATTAACCATACTCGAAAGACCGTTGAATACAAAAAAACAAGTATGATTATATCTATTCTACCGTTCACAAGATAGAACCAACAATCTAACTCCCCCACTGAGTTTCTACAGCCACAAGATACATTTCATATGTTGACCACGAGATCATTCGATGGGCAGAAAATAAAAAGACAAGCCGATGCCATCAAATCGAATTCGGTTTTGGACACACACGGCCAACAACATAGATAGGTTGAATCATGATGTCTAAGGGATACACTAGGTGATGACAAGTACGCGTGCAAAAGAATTTGATAGAAGCTCACCAAGTTTGACAGAACGGTGCGATGAACTGGACAAATAGTGTAGACGGGCATGTGAAATTCTTTGCGTGTGGTTGACGGAACACGTTCCTTCTTCTCTGAATGGAATCACGACATGGAGCAGGACCTTCGAGCGCAAGGATTTGGATGGAGGTGTGGTGAGTCGCCGGGAACAAGCTCTCGTGTCCATGGAGCAGCAGCAGTTTGAGGAGGGTTCGTGGAAAAACAAAGATGGGAGAAGGCAGGAGGGCTGAGAGGAATGAGAGAGGAGATCGGGGCACTCGTCCATGTACTCACGGATTTGGAAACTGTGAAGTACTAAGGAAGTTAGAGGAGGGGTGCATAGTGGCTGTAGGTTTTCTCTTCTCTGTATTGGGTGTGCGTGTAAGCATGGGTGAAAGGAGATGAAGTGATCGAGGTGGAAGAAGAGGTGGACGCGCATGATAAGGCCTTTCAGTTTTGGAAACCGATGAGTTTATGGGAAATAAAAGGAGAGGAGGAATCATGGTTGTTGACGTTTCCTTTATGTAGGATTGTGAGCGTACAGAGAGGGAGGAGAAGAGAGGTCGCTCTGCTGGGTGAGATGGGCCAGATCGGCAAGACCCATGAGGAAGGAGGTAAGAAGGAAAAAAATAGAGAGAGGGGGTTGTTGGGCTACGGTCCAAGAGAGATGGAGAAAGAAAGAAAAGAGATGGGCTGGGTCCATTCGGGTGAGAGGAATAAGAAATACAAGGGAAAATAGAGAAGGTAGATTGGGCATCAAATATTGCCCAGAGTTTGGGAAAAGAAATTAAATATATTTTTCTTCTTAGGAAAACCTAGAAAAGGAATAGAAGCTAACAAATTCAACAGAAGTAACGAAATACAAATGCGCATAATTTAATATGCTGAAGGGAGAAAAATAAAATCCAAATAAAAGAGAAGAACAAAACTCAAGTTAAATTTAAGTTCGCATTAGATCAAGTTAAATCCTCCAAATTATAGAAGTCCAATTTAAGCTTTGTTACCAAATAAAACAAATGAAATTTTCTTGCCCTGATTTTTGGAAAACTTTCTCTTAAACATTCCGAGAATCAGGATGTTACAGATCTACCCCCCTGAAAAGAATTCTCATCCCCGAGATTCAGGTTGACTAAATAGAAGGGGTTTGGTTTATCTTCATCTTCGACACTGTTCTTCTGAGAAACTTATGGAATCACTGTTGATTCTGGTCTTGATAGAAAGCAACCTCGGGGTCTTAATTAGAGATACTTCAATTATCCATACTATCTCTAGCTTGCTCAAGGCTTGGAAGCGGTCCTTCGGTCTTGGCGATGGTAATCTGATGACTTCTCTGAGTGGTTAAAATTCTTCTCTCTTGCCCTTCTTCTTTAGGTCAAGCTTTGGTGCGGATAGACTAATTGATCCTTCCTTCAGGTTGAACTTACAACTTACAGTAGGTTGAGTGCAGGTCTTCAAATCTTCGTCTTCTTTTGCAAATGAAGGTCTTCAAATCTTCAATCTTGACACAATCATTGTCTACTACCCCCCTTAAAAGTGATTTTCCATAAGGTTCACTTTGATAATAGATCTCCAGGCGTGTAATTGCAACTTCATTCATCTCAAGGCGACCTCCATGGTGTATAGAGAAGAGGGAAAGAGGAGTAGAAGAATCCTACAAAAGGTAGAGGTACCCCAGAAGATAAAGAAAATATAACACCGAGATAACCATGAAACCATCCAAATAAAACTCAAAAGCAACTCTTTTTGGCAAACGGGGTTTTAGTATGACTACATAGGAAAACACCAAAAATATGCAGACAATACTCACACAAGAAAGGTTTTGCGTCTACAAGATAGGAGTTCTTTCACTACAGGGGTGTTAACCAACCTAATCCTATATGGCCGGTCACAATAAATCATGGGGCAAATCTTCGACGTTGATGATTGGAGCATGATCGAAGGTTGTTGCCTTCTTGAGGTCTCGAAGTGTCTTCTCTTGGAAAAATGTTGCTACTCAAAGCTTCAGGGGTTGAAGTTTGAAATTCTTGGCACATCTTGATAAACTTCTGACTTTTTAACACCAAGGGCTGGAAAGGTTTCATACTATAAAGAACAAGGTAGAGAAGTAGATTTTAAACTTTGCTTGAATAAGATAAGTTAAGAAGAGAAATAGTGAAGGAGAAAACTACGAGAATATTTTTAACAATAGTTATTCTTATTAAAATAGTCTCTAAGGCTTTCCATTTCTAACTAAGGCCACGCGACTAGGTCAACATCGGCTTTGATACCACTTCTGTAAGAACCCGGAATTCACTTCCAGACCCTCCTGTGTATATTTGTCAACCCCAGGATCATTGTTGACAACACAGCGAAATGATATCATTGCACAATACGTAAAAGGTATTACAAGTTTAAATATATCTTGCCACAAGGCATACCTATATAATTGTCTCATGACACTTATTACATTCGGAAAAATAGCGGAAAGTACAATGCGTAGCGACTCCATCTCAGCCACAGGCAGTCGATGTAGTCCACGTGACCTCACTCCTATGGATCGCCATAGTAGTCGTAGTCATCACCTTCATCTCCATGCAACTCTGTTGTCAACAAAATTATTTCCATGAGTACATTACATACTCAACATGCCTCCCTCGGGGAAGGACCTAATAGCTACATGTGGCTTCAAAGGAAGGCTGTATGGCTCATTTGCGTAAAGCTAATTTTGTTTAACAAATAAAGTAGTTGGATGAAAGCAGTTTTAGATGAAAACATGTTTTATCTCCAGAACAACTTTCATCAAGTGAGGATCCTCGATCAACTCACACTCTTCATAGGTTTCGAGAATAGGGTCAAAGAGGGAATAAGCAAGACAGGTCCTGTACGTCAAGAAAGATTCATGTGTAGCCCTTGACCGTGGACACGGTTATTCAAATAGTTTTACACTCTGCAGAGGTTGTACACTTTACCCACACGACACAATCCCGACATGTTGCCACCAGTGGCCACTGGCGTAGTACACCATTTGGTATACCGGTAGGGAGACTGTGACGAGGTCTTTCATTGGACCAAACTTATTGTGCCAAGCCCACTAGGTTTCAACACGAAAGTAACCGCAGTTCATAGTCTGGGCTCCCCTTTTGTGCCGAGGACACTCCTCGCAAGGCAGCTATCCCATCTGCGGTACGGCGATGACGACAATAAGAGTGAACTAACTAATCAACCAAGCCAGTGCCCATATAGCATGTGGTTGTACTGTTAACACAATCTTCAAATCCAAGACTTATTAGGCCTCATGCAGCACGGACAACTGATTGCCCCCTTCAACTCGTGAAGGGCGGCCAATCGCTCCTTCAATCCTTGATTCAGCTGTCGCCCGCGCCAGTATTTAGATGGTAAGTTTCACCCAGAGTAGAAGAGGATAGAGAAGGTCAACAAAGGCCAACAGGCCTAGCTCAGCGTTAGTTTCAACTGTCAATGACTCAGAGGCCATTCAACAAGGCACCTATAGGGTGATAAGCATGGCTAAGCATTTCTACTCTATGGAAACTTTATACTTCTACTCAGGTGTCAAGTAAATAGGCGACAAGCGGATCAAGGTAATGTGTCAATCGACATGCTAGCTATCGGATTTTGGGTTCCGGCAGACCCTTGAGGTTCGAACACTAGGGTGCGCGCGGGGATTTCGCCTTCTACCTACGTGCACCGCTCCGCCTCGCTAAGATCTAAGCTATGGAAAGAACAGCACAAGAGACACAGGGTTTATACTGGTTCGGGCCACCGTTGTGGTGTAATACCCTACTCCAGTGTGTGGTGTGGTGGATTGCCTCTTGGGCTGATGATGATGAGCAATACAAGGAAGAACAGCCTCGCAAGGGTCTGTTCTTGGCTGGGGGGATGAACTGCTAGGAGGAGTTCAGTCGCCCTTCTCTCTTTCTCTCTGTGTGATGCTACTCGATCCGATCCTAGCTAGTTTCTCTCTTGGCTTCTAGATTCTCCCTTCTTGATTTCCCCCTACCCTGGGGGTGGCTAGTCCTATTTATAGGCAAAGGCCCTGGGCCTCTTCCCAAATATTGAGCGGGAAGGGCGCCAACAATTGGCCATTTTGAAGGGGAACATCTGGTACACTTATCCTGACTAAAGTTGGTCCTCGCCTGCCAAAGGCTCTGGTGGTGACGCTGGCTTGGGCTCCACAATGACTTCCTCCCTGCCGTTGGACTGGTCTTGGTCTCGTTGCACCGAAACGGGTGCCTTTGCTTGATGCTCTTGCCTATGCTTGCTCCCTTTGCACCAAAGAGGAAAGGAGGACATTGCGCGGGCTGGCGCCCGCCTGGCAACCTTGGTCGTCATGGCTTGCCTCACGGGCACCTCGTGAGGTACCCCACCTTGATCTCTCCGCCTCCTCGCGAGCCAGCCTGATGAGGCCGTGCCTGAGGAAGCTCCGTGTCGTCCGCCCCGCGAGGCTTGGCCCCTCGTGAGGGTCTTGGGTCTGTGTTGATGAAGATGGGCCGTGCTGGGCCCCCTTTGAGCCACGCCGCAGGCCGCAGGCAGGCAAGTCTGGGGACCCCCATTCCCAGAACGCCGACAGTAGCCCCCGGGCCCAAGGCGCGCCCGGACTTGGCCGTGCAGGGAGGCGAAAGGGCAAGGGCGAAGCGCCGCGGGCCCTAACAGCCTGCGGCCTTGGGCGCCGCGTGGCGGTTGATTGGGCATGGGCGGCACTATTCCCCCACGCCATCCTTATTTTGTGCCATGCTAGGCGGACTCGTAGTCGTACACAGCCGCTCCCCTTTCTGTTGCTCGAGCGCCCTCTGTCCTTCCTCCACTCGAACTCCAGCTTCTGTTTTCAACCCAATCTCGAACCTTCCCCCCCCCTTCCCATCGCCATGGCTCCGACGAAGAAGGGAAGAGGGAAGAAACCCATGCCTCCGCCTTGCTCGCCGCCGTTGGCGGCCCCCGCCGAGGGCTTGGACAAGGTCAGCTCGGCTCTGGCCACTATCTTCAATGAATGCGGGAGGATGACGGCCTGGCCCGCGTCTCACTTCTCCATCGACAGGATAGTCACCGAGGTCCAGTATTTCGCTGACGCCCTGTGGGCGGGTCTGGTTCCCCCCCCCCTTTTCTGATTTCTTCAATGCCGTGCTTTCCCACTATCAGATCCACATGATGCATCTGGGTCCTGAATCCATCACCCTTCTTTCGGTCTTCGCCTTTGTTTGCGCGGCAATGATGGGCATCCTTCCTTCGGTTGCCTTGCTGTGCCACTTCTTCTCTCTGCGTCTTGTCGACCCTACCCAATGCTCGGCGTGTGTGAGCTTCGTTGCAGCGTCTGAGACAACGACCTCAGGGATTGACTTCAGGCTCCCTCCGCCTGTAGCTGGGTTCCGCGAGCGGTGGCTGTATGTGGATGTAGGGGTGCCCAACCCCCTGCTATCAGAGCCAACTTTGCCTGCTGTCCCCAATTCGGGCTGGGGCTAGGAGACGCTTGAGAGCCCCCGGCTCGTCTTCGTCTGGCACCGCTTCACGTTCTTGAGGTCGCTTGGCGTGACAGCGCCCAAGGTGGTGAAGGAGTTCCTGCTACGCCGCGTTGCTCCTCTCCAACACCACTCCCGCCGGATGTGGGCCTTCAGCGGGCGTGATGATCGTATGAGGCTCCAGGAAGAGGACCTGACGCCTGAAGTGCTGAGGACAGCGCTCTTGATCCTGATTGGGGACCCCAACCCTGGCAGCATCTAGCAAGGAGGGGCCTTGCTGTACCTCTGCCAGAACAGGGGCGATTTTGTGAATCAGATGCCTATCTTTGATGAGTGGGGGCCGCGCCCCGCCGGCCTCCAGGGGCCTCGCGAGAACCCAGTGATGGTGACTGCCCATCCAGTCGGCCAAGGCGACTCTTCCTCAAGTGGCGGAGTAGGGAGGCATGAGGCGCCAGAGGCCGAGGGGGCTCCCGGTGGGGTGACAGCGCAGGGCAATGCTCATGAGGGAGTAGCCCTTGGGGCCCGTGCCACTGAGGCTGAGGGTGGCAAGCAGCTGCCCTCAGCGCCTGCGACTGAGGCCCCTGAGGCTCCAGCCGCTTCTCTTGGCGAGGCGATTGGCAGCGCGCATCAGGCAGGCACCCCTGACGCGGATCGCCTTGACGCTCCGTCTTCGTCGCAGGTTGATCCCTGCGCTCAACTCTTGGGCCGCTTCCACGTGGACTTTGAGGCCCTTCGGAAGAGAAGGGAGGCCCTGGGCGACGATTACCCTTGTCGCCTGCTGAAGCGTAGGAAGTACTTCGCCACTGATGAGTAAGCCTTCTCCTTTCCCAGCTCCCGATCCTTCTGTTGCTTTTACTGATCCTTGCTCCGCAGGCCCCTTCCAGCCGACCTCGCGGAGACGGATGAGGTGCCGTCCCCCTTGGCCTCGCCCCCTCCACCGTCCTCAAGCGCTCCGAGCAGCAGAGCCCTTATGGTGAGGGCGATCGGAGAGGCGAACCGTCCCGAGGCGCATCGTGGCCCTGCGCACCTCGCGATCCTCCTTCGCGGGCCTTCTCGTGGCATAGCCGGCCTGCCATGGGCTTCTCGCCTGGTCGTGGACTGCGATTGGCTGAGGCGCTCCCTGCGCTCTTCATCTGGGGACGGGCTGGCTCCAGGCCGGGCTTCTGGCGTGGCGTGCCCGGCCGTCGTGAGGGTGCCAGCCCCCAGCCCCCTGCCCGGAGGGGGAGTGCTGATTCGTGGCCCCCGGCGCTTGCTTGGGGCAGATGATGGTGTGGAAGACGTGCTCGAGCGTGCCCGGGAGCGTCGCGCTCTTCGCTAAGGATTCCTTCGAAGGGCGGCTGACGCGGTGAGCCTGCTTGGTGAGGAGCTTGCTGATGAAGACGCGCGCCTTGAGGCCGAGGGCCTGCGCCTAGCTGCAGAGAGGCGCGAGCTGGAGGGCGCCATCGCCCTTGCGTGCCGTCAGCACGATCTTGACGACGTAGAGGCCAAGGTGTCGCTGGTGGCCTCTCGGGAGGCCCGATCTTGGGCCGCTGAGGAGGCCCGGGAAGCTGACCGGCGGCGAGAGGCGGCGGAGGAGCGGGCTCGGGAGCTCCTGGCCTGGTGCCACTCACTGGAGGAGCAAGTGGAGCTGCGCGAGGCAGCCCTCGCATCGATGAAGGTGGCCTCTGGCGACCCAGCAGAGCTCCAGAAGCGTGAGGAGGCGCTGACGCTGGAAGCCGCCGAACGTACCCGCGAGTACGAGCGTCTGGAGACGAGGGAGCGCTTGGTGACGCAGGCGGAGGATGATGTCGCTGCACAGGAAGCCCATGTCCTGGAGGAGGTCGGACGTCGGGTGGCGATGGCGCGCTTGAGCCTCGAGCACGAGTTCAAGGAGAGGCTGGGCTTGATCCGGGCCGAGGCTGAAGGTAGGACTGCTGCCTTGAGGGCCAAGCTGGAGGAAGCGACGCGGCGGGCCGATGCTTTTCGGGCCACCCTTGAGGTAGCGCAAGGGGAGTCAACCACCTCCCAGGCCGAGGTGCTCCTTCTTCGCCAGTGGGTGGAGGAGGCTAAGGTCGTCGCGCGCCAGAATGCGGACGAGATACGTCAGCGGCGGATCCTGGAGCATGAGCATGGCCCCATGCTCACCATGCTCCTGGAGAGAGCCAACACAGCCTTGGGCAACATCTGCGAGGCGGCTGTTGGCGAGCCGCACACAGTCAACTACGCCGGCAACCTTCAGTTCTTCACCGACGTGGTGACGCAGCTAGAGGCGTGGTTGGTCAGGGCTGACAGGTTGGTGGAGGAGAGGAGCCGCGCCCTGCTCGGGCGCGCCTTTTCTCGCGTCTTCAGCCATCTCCGGAACATGGATCCCCACTTCGATTTCGACGCCGCCATCGCCCCAGTCCCCCAGGCCGTCCGAGACGACCTGGCGCACTGGGTGGAAGACAATCTGGATGCTCTTGTCAGGGCCTTCGCTTCAGAGAACGACTGCGTGATCGTGGCTGCCGACGAGGGCGGTGTGGTGAACGGCCCTACCGCCGCTGGCGGCGACGCAGACAGTGATGGCGACTCCAGCGACGCCAGCAACGGTTCAGGTGGTGCTCCTGAGGACGCATTGGGAGATTTATCCGACTGATTGTGCATCGTTCCTGCTTCCTTACCCTGCATGAATAGAACTCAGGTTTTGGCCTGATGGCTGTGAGAGCATTTTGGAGTGAGAGCCCCTCATGTAAAACTTGTGTTCATCGTATTAGTAGACGTTACATTGCCCATGTGCCCACGCCAAGTGGTTGGCTTAAGCGACGCGCTGGTCGACATGCGAGCCCTGAGGTAGCCTGTGGGAGGCTGTGGTGTCCCGAGTGTTCCTTGATCAAATCCGTAAGATCTGCAGTATCGCCCGACTGGGCCAACGGCCCAGCCGAGCCGGGCCGGCCCAGCACCCTACACCGCCTCCCGCTCTGACTTGGGACAGAGTCCCGAGCCGCACCGCGCCGCCGCCGCCGTGTCCCGCCTGGACTACGCTGCCGCTAGCCCCTCCCCTAAGCCACCCGCACCCCCCTCTTTATAAACCCCGCCGTCGCCGCCCTCTCCCCCACATCGCCAGCCCCGCCACCAGCGCCGTCGTAGCCATCGCCGCTGCTGCCCACGCCGTTCCCGCGCCGGGCCACTGCCCCGCCGCCCCGCGCCGATGTTGCCGCCTCGCCAGAATTCCGAGCCGCCGTCGTTGACTTCCCCATCGCCATTTTTTGGTTTTAGGTATAAACTGTTCAGTTTTTTAGAACCCTAGATTGGTTTTTTTATTTAGATCTGTTCGGTTTTCTCGGTTTTTCTTCGGTTAGGTTATTTTACGAATGTTCGTTCGTTTGGTTCTGTTAACGAACGATTCTGTTCGTTAGTCTCTGTTAGCGGACGTTCGTCTGATAGATTTTTATTTTTATTTTTTATTTTCAGCCAGGGACCTATCTGCGATTATTTTTTATCACAGGTTAGCCCCTGATCTTCAAACCCTCGGAACTTTTTAACCATTAGTACAAATCCAGTGAAACCAATGCCAAAATCTTCGTCTCGAAGCTCTCTTTCCAGTTAATCAACTTGAACATGGTTTTGACAAATTTAATATTTGGTTTCAAGAGGATTTGATTTCGAAGTTCTTTTGATTGTAGTTTCAGTTCCGTAGCTCCGATTCGATTGACTCTTTTTGGAAATCGAAGCTCTTCAGTTGAACTTTCATATTGGATCTTCTTATTTGAGTTTTACCCTTGCATCTATGCTTGAGTGCTTATGTATGCTATTGTTTGTTTGCGATAGAATTTCCGAAGTGCGAAGCGTGCTACTACGTGTCTCTGGGGTTTGCGGATCGTCAGCAAGGCAAGTAACACTTTGATCATACTTCTCCATTACCCAGTTTTTATGCATTAGCTACAATCCCCAAACATTGCATGAGTAGGATATTTTAACTTGTGGGAATTGGTAAGTAGATGATGAGGTAGAACCTATTGCCCATTTATTATCAAACCCTTGGGAGTTACTTCTATGTTATGCTTATATTGCTATGCTATGCTCGTAGACATGGTTTGGTTTGAGTGATCCATGACGGATGTGAGATTGTTAATTAATGGTTAACTTAAGGTGGCTACTTAAATACACATCTGGGTGGATTGGTTGCAGGCACCTGGGGATATTACCAATGTTGTCCTTTGGTTCGCCACCCAAGCTCAAAGGGATCATAAGATTATTCATGCTAGAAACTTCTGTGTGCAGCCACAAGCTATTATGGGCTCTAGCATAGTTGAGTATGTTGCATGACCTCTTTTAGTGGTAGGCTAGAAAATGTAGGGGAAAGTAGGTGTAACAGTCTACCCAGAGTAAATGGTAAATGCTTCTGAAAGACTGTGTCTCGGTCATCCGTTTCTCAAACACCATGTAGTGCAAGAAATCCAACGGAGGAGATCGAGTCTTGTGGGGAAAAGTGCGCAAACCTCTGCAGAGTGTACAAACTAATCATGGTTAGTCGTGTCCCCGGTTATGGACATCTTGAGTATCTGGTTCTTGGATTATCATGTTGATCTCATCACTCTAAATTAATTTGTTGGGTTGTTAACTATTGTTTAATTGGGATTGAGATGGGGTTACCATTCTCATTGTTTTTCAACTACCATGATAGTTAAATAAAATATATTCCTTTGTTGTAGGGAAAAATTGGCTTTTCGGAAAAACATTATAACCATAGAGCCTCCACTAGCCATATATGCATGTAGTGATAGCATTTACTTGTTCATTGCTCTATTGTGTTATCTTGCTAGCATATTCCATGTGCTGACCCATTTCGGGCTGCAACATATCATGTTGCAGACTTTTCAGATGAAGAGTAAGGTGCGCTAGATCGTTTGTCGTGCACCTAGCTATGCCGTTGGAGTTGATGGACTCACTTTATCTTCCAAGCCTTCCGTTGTTATCTTATTTAGATGGCCTTAAGCCATATTATTGTATTAAGTTCTCTCTTGATACTATCAATGTAATAAGTGTGTGATTGCTACTTTGTTATAAATCCTTCAAACTACTGTGTGTGTCAGCATTACTGATCCAGGGATGACACTTATGCACAGATTTGACTGTTTGAGGTCAGATCGCTACAGAGGTTGATTATGGTGGAGGGGGGCACCGCAGACGGCTAAGAGATCAATGATCAACTTGTGGGTGTATAGGGTGCCCCCTCCCCCATATATAAAGGAGTGGAGGAGGGGGAGGGCCGGCCCTCCTATGGCGCGCCTCATGGGGAGTCCTACTCCCACCGGGAGTAGGATTCACCCCCCCCTTCCCTAGTTGGACTAGGAGTGGAAGGAAGGGGGAGAGAGGGGGAAGGAAAGGGGGGCTGGCCCCCACCCAATTTGGATTGGGCTTAAGGGGGCACGCCCCCTCCTAGGCCTCCCTCTCTTCTCTCTCACTATGGCCCAATAAGGCCCATATACCTCCCGGGGGGTTCCGGTAACCTCCCGGTGCTCCGATATATGCCCGAACTCACCCGGAAACATTCCGATGTCCAAATATAGTCATCCAATATATCTATCTTTATGTCTCGACCATTTCGAGACTCCTCGTCATGTCCGTGATCATATCCGGGACTCCAAACTACCCTCGGTACATCAAAACACATAAACTCATAATACTGATCGTCACCGAACGTTAAGCGTGCGGACCCTACGGGTTCGAGAACTATGTAGACATGACTAAGACACGTCTCCGGTCAATAACTAATAGCGGAACTAGATGCTCATATTGGTTCCTACATATTCTACGAAGATCTTTATCGGCAAAACCGCTAATAACATACGTTGTTCCCTTTGTCATCGGTATGTTACTTGACCGAGATTCGATCGTCGGTATCTCAATACCTAGTTTAATCTTGTTACTGACAAGTATCTTTACTCGTTCCGTAATGCATCATCCTGCAACTAACTCATTAGTCACATTGCTTGGAAGGCTTATAGTGATATGCATTACCGAGAGGGCTTAGAGATACCTCTTCGACAATCGGAGTGACAAATCCTAATCTCGATCTATGCCAACTCAACAAAAACCATCGGATACACCTGTAGAGCACCTTTATAATCACCCAGTTACGTTGTGACGTTTGGTAGTGCACAAAGTGTTCCTCCGGTATTCGGGAGTTGCATGATCTCATAGTCATAGGAACATGTATAAGTTATGGAGAAAGCAATAGCAACAAACTAAACGATCATCGTGCTAAGCTAACGGATGGGTCAAGTCAATCACATCATTCTCTAATGATGTGATCCCGTTAATCAAATGACAACTCATGTCTATGGTTAGGAAACATAACCATCATTGATTCAACGAGCTAGTCAAGTAGAGGCAAACTAGTGACACTCTGTTTGTCTATGTATTCACGCATGTACTAAGTTTCCGGTTAATACAATTCTAGCATGAATAATAAACATTTATCATGACATAAGGAAATATATATATAACAACTTTATTATTGCTTCTAGGGCATATTTCCTTTAGTCTCCCACTTGCACTAGAGTCAATAATCTAGATTACATTGTAATGATTCTAACACCCATGGAGTCATGGAGGGATGCCCAATATATAAGCAGCTTCACCGAGGTCTTTCATTGAAAAATTCTTATTCAAGTATCCTTTTATGCTATTCAGAAATTCAGTATCATTTCCGATCAACAATATGTCATCTACATATAATATCAGAAATGCTACGGAGCTCCCACTCACTTTCTTGTAAATACAGGCTTCTCCAAAAGTCTGTATAAAACCATATGCTTTGATCACACTATCAAAGCATATATTCCAACTCCGAGAGGCTCGCACCAGTCCATATATGGATCGCTGGAGCTTGCACACTTTGTTAGCACCTTTTGGATCGACAAAACCTTCTGATTGCATCATATACAACTCTTCTTTAAGATATCCATTAAGGAATGCAGTTTTGACATCCATTTGCCAAATTTCATAATCATAAAATGCGGCAATAGCTAACAAGATTCGGACGGACTTAAGCATCGCTACGGTTGAGAAGGTCTCATCATAGTCAACTCCTTGAACTTGTCGAAAACCTTTTGCAACAAGTCGAGCTTTGTAGACAATAATATTACCGTCAGCATCAGTCTTCTTCTTGGATATCCATTAATTCTCTATGGCCTGCCGATCATCGGGCAAGTCAACCAAAGTCCACACTTTGTTCTCATACATGGATCCCATCCCAGATATCATGGCCTCAAGGCATTTTGCGGAATCTGGGCTCATGTAGTTCATAGGTTCATCATGGTCAAGTAACATGACTTCTAGAACAGGATTACCGTACCACTCTGGTGCGGATCTTACTCTGGTTGACCTATGAGGTTTGGTAGTAACTTGATCAGAAGTTTCATGATCATCATCATTAGCTTCCTCACTTACTGGTGTAGGAATCATTGGAACTGATTTCAGTGATGAACTACTTTCCAATAAGGGAGAATGTCGTGGAAATATCATGTCAGATGTCCTAGAGAGAGGACTTAGTCATGGAGCCGTCGCGTTGAGGTTATCTTAAAGGGGTTAATCAGGACAAAGGACACGAGGAGTTTATACTGGTTCGGCCCCTTACGATGAAGGTAAAAGCCTAATCCAGTTGTATGTGGAATTGCTAGGGTTTTGATGAGCGGGGAGCGAATACGCTTGACCGGCTCTCGAATCTGTTGTTTCTTGTCCTAAGCCGCCGCCGGGTCGTCCCCTTATATTCATGGGTTGACGCCCTGCGGCCTACAAAGTCCCGGCCGGCTCATACAACTTGTCCGGCTCGGTGACGTATCTTACATGACTTACATTACAAGTTTTACATACATGGCGGTTTATGCTTATGGGCCTTAAGCCACCTTCGGGTCTGGGCCCGCTACTAAGCCTATCTATGAACCATCGTGCAATCTTGGGCTTCATAACAATAAATCTTCATGGGGATGACCCGGCCCCTCCTGGGCGGGTCATACCTAATAGTTATATCTCCAACATTAGGCCCCAGGTTGATTTGAACTTGTTCGTGTCAATCTTTAAGACTTAGAAAAAATCATTCCTCCCCTTATCTATGAAAACCTCATAACCCACCATGACGTTACCTCCCAATATTTCCGGGAATTGCAATGACGTCATCTTCAATGGATCTTTGCCTTAATGTCTTTCCGAAAATAGAGGTGTCCATCTAGCTGGATAACCTTCACTTGCCCTCCTCGTTTTTTGCACCTGCCTGTTCGCATGTGTCCTTATAAATAGGTATGACCGGTCATCCTCATTCTCCCCCTTTCCAGCATCTTCTTCCTCTCGCAACCCTTCTGCCACTCGAACTCCATAACTGTTGCAGAGCACCTCATCTTCCTCAACCTCGGCCGCTGCATCAGCCTGAGTTGATCCATAGAATGGCGGCGACGCTCCGCGGTAGATCTGCATCTGTAAGTTTCGGCCTTTCCATACCTTAGATCCGCACTAGGGTTCGCGAGCTCCTCTATGTTCTTCATATTTTTTCTTAGTTCATCTTCCATGCTGTGCTATGAACTTCTTGATCTAAAAATGGCGTAAAACCAATGCGGTAATTGTTTTACTTCCACTTTCAATACCAGTAGATCCCCTTTCTTGGAAGAAAAATCTTGTGCAAGCTCATGAACTCATTTGTACTGACTTTTAGGTCTAGATTTATTTTTCTTTTCTAAACAACAATTGATCCAAAGTAATACCTGCAGTCTGTGAAACTTGTTTACCTCAGTACTTAACCAATTTTTTGTCGCTGGAAATTTTTGAATCTCCAGAGTCATGGCGGCTTACCATGCCGGCTTATTTTTCCTTCATATACCATTAGCCCTTATTTAAGCCTCCATTATGCATCTGTATTGCAATCATTACCCTATAATTACACCAATTAACTTGAACCGACAAATTACTTCCTTTTTAGCTTGTCCTTTCGCCATGCCGCCAAAGATGATGACAGTTTGCAACTGGGTCCCTTCCACGGTCACTGAGGACACTCTAAAGGATTTCGTCACCGTTGGGTATTTACCAGAGAAGAGCGTTATGTCCTACTGCGCCCCTGACCTGCCCGAAGAAAAACCTCAGCCCAAGGATGGTGAAGTCATCGTCTTTACTGACCATATGAACCGGGGCTTTTTGCCGCCCGGCTCAAAATTCTTTAGAGATGTTCTACACTTTACTTCTATTTGAACTGCCAGAATGAGTACACCAATGGCCCCATCTTGGAACTTGGCGGGATTTCAATCCAATGCAGACGAGATGTTGTCTTTCCTTTAGTAGTCTTGCCAATCCAACCCAAAGACTGGAACCAAACCTAGTTCTACTGCAAAGATATGTCGCCGGCTGATGAGAAGCCAATGCCGGGTTATCGTGCTGAGCGTCTTGACGCTAAATATTCACTCCCAGATAAACTTTCTGCCGCTGAACGCAAGAAACTTCACCCAACAATCAAAAGGGTTCAAGCCTTGCTGGGAAATGGCTTAACTGGAGTTGACTTGATCCGCTGTTGGATCGCATGGCGGATCATCCCTCTAAGCCACCGATCTGATTTGATGTGCAACTACACCGGAGGAATAGACGATCCATTACATCATAGCTCCCTTCGTCTGACCAAAGAAGCCATTGTTGAAATGTCAACTACCCTTGTCAATAGCAAGTATGAAGACTGCAGCAAAGTAGGATTGAATCCTTTCTGCAAACTTAACCCGGCACCAGAGGTAAATTCCCTTGACTCCTTTTTCTTCAGTAGTTAAGTATTTGCATGAGTTTCAACCTGTTATATTCCTACAGGCGAAATCTGACTTTTGGAAGGCCAAATATGATCATGAGGCTGCCAAAAAAGCTAGAGCCACCGCAATAGCCGCCAAGAAGACAGCCAGAAAATCTAAAAAGAAACCAACTTCCTCTGAGTTACTCAAGCGGGATGACACCTCTGAGTCGGAGGTATCCCTTGACTCTCTTGGCCTGCTTTTTAACAACCTTATTGACACTGACTATTACCAGGATGACACGGGAGCTAGCCAGGCAGTAGAAGAAGAGGTAATTATTACTTCCTACGACTCAGAACCTTTGCCAAGGCAGAGACCTCGGTGGGTAACCCAGACAGTAAGGTTTTCACACCCCTTGGCTTATTTAGATCCTCCTTTTCTTTTGAAAAAGCAGCAACATGAGTGTAAAGCCCCGAGACCGATGTGCCAGGTGTCGTCCAGTTATTCGCTGTTGTTGTGTTGTCATTGCTTGCGTGTCATGCATTGCATATCATGTCATCATGTGCATTTCATTTGCATACGTGTTCGTCTCATGCATCCGAGCATTTTCCCCGTTGTCCGTTTTGCAATCCGGCGCTCCGTTCTCCTTCGGTGGTCATTTCTACCTTTCTCTCATGTGTGGGGATTAAACATTTCCGGATTGGACCAAGACTTGCCAAGCGGCCTTGATTTACTACCGGTAGACCGCCTGTCAAGTTTCGTACCATTTGGACTTCGTTTGATGCTCCAACGGTTAACCGAGGGACCGAAAAGGCCTCGTGTGTGTTGCAGCCCAACACCCCTCCATTTTGGCCCAAAACCCACCTAAACCACTTCCATCATCTCGGTCGTTCGATCACGATCGCGTGGCCGAAAACCGCACCTCATTTGGACACTCCTAGCTCCCTCTACCTATATATATGTGGCTCTCCCCGAAAATTCCGCGCAGATCAAACCCTACCCTAACTTCCCTCCGCGCCGCCGGACATGTCCGTCCGTGCCGGACATGTCCGTCCGCGCCGGACGCGTCCACCGGCCACCTCACTCCGCCCAATAGCATCGCGACACGTCACCACCGCCGCCACCTTCAGCCACTCAGCGCGCGCCACCTCATCCCAGCCGCCTCCTCTCTCTCCTCCCAACCGCGCCGGCCCACGGCAGGCCCGCCCGGGCCTGGATCCGGTCGCCGCCGCCCGACCGCGCACCCCCGCGCCTCTGCCCGCCGCCCGTCGCCGGCGAGCCCCGCCATGGCCGCGCCGAGCCGCACCGCCTCCCACGCCGCGGCAGCGTTCGTCGTCGGCGCCGCCCATCGCCGCTCGATGCCGCCTCCGCCGCATGGCCCGCCCCGCCTCCTTGGGAGTACGCGCCGCGTCGCGGCAGCACCCATCGCCGCCTCCAAGCTCCCCGGCGAGCTCCGCTAGTCGTCGCGCCGCCTCGCTTTTCTCCGTCGCCATCCACGCTCGGCCGCCGCCCTTCTCCTCGCGCGCCATTGCCGACCCTCACCGCAGCGCCACTCCGGCCATCGCCTCGTCTCCCTCCAGCCCCGTCGCCTCGTCCCGCGTCACCGGAGTTCACTCGCCGGACTTCTCACACCTCGCCGGAGCTCCACGTTCGCTGGATCTGGGAGAGGTGGACAAGATCCACCGGTTCGCGAACCAAACGCCTCCCCTCGTTCCGGTCCGCTCCGCCCTGGATATCCCCGTCCGCCGTTGACTTTTCCGGAGGTATATATTTCACTAAGTCCCCGAAATTCCTAGATCCATATGCACATGTTCGTCGCCTCGTAACTTTGCATCCATAGCTCCGATTCATGCATATAGCACATCAAAATGTTCGCCTCAGAGAGTACATCATTTCATTCCATTGCATCATTTTCATTTGAGTTCATCTTGATGCCCGAAATGCTGTTAGAAGAGTGCTACTTGAGATAATTGTCAGATCTGCTACTCCATTTAGATATTTGTCATTTTTGCCATGATTATTGTGTGCATGATATGCCCATGAGCTCTATATGTGTTTGTTAAGGGTTTTGCCATCTTTCCATAGGTGCAACCCATGTATTTTTGTGATGTGTGTGGTGTCTAGCACGAGCTTGCAAAGTGGGGCACTTGGTAGTGCTGATTTCAGGGACTTAGCAATTCCACTAAGTCCTTGATCTGTTTATTTCATATGGCCATATGTTCATGTTGTTTCCTAGTGATCCATGCCTCTTTTGAGGATGATTAGTAAGGATGTTTTGTTAATATTGTAGTGCTCTATCCATCCATGTCTTTGTTTGCAATTATGGAGCACCCTAGCTTGAGTCAATCGAGCTCTACTTTTGCTACTTTGTGAATCTGGGCAGATTGTCAACTTGTTTGCAATTTTGCCGATGATGTTGTAGTTGATCCGTGCATGCTTTGCTATTGTTATTGCTAAGTATAGCTTGCATTTTGTGTATTCTTGACGGGTGTATGCTTAGTTTGTCATGACCTGCTCCGTAGTGAGTGCATCGAGCTCGTAAACATGCCTACTTGATATCTGTTTTTCAGCATGCTCCAGTTTTCACTAAGTCTGAGAACTGATTATGTTTTTGCCATGTTCACATGCTTGCAATTGTATTTTCCGATCCCTTTTGGCTCAAGGTCACTAAGGGACTTTTGTTAAGCTATTTGAGTAGCTCCATGCCATGCTTTGCTTTGCCATGTTCAGGTCCTGTAGCATATAGTTTTCATGCTCCGAAGTGTGCTACCTGATCTGAAATTCCAGACAAGTGTTAATTTCACTAAGTCTGAAATCTTTTTACCAAATGCATTTTTGCCATGCTTGTTTGAACCTGTTAATGGATGTTTTGGCCGTAGCTCAGTGCTAGACTTTTGTTAAGCATCTTGAATGCATCCCTGCCATGTATTTTTATGCCATGTTTGGGTGCTGTAGCATGTTCATCTCATTGCATTTAGATGGCTACTTGCTGCAAATCGCAGAACGTGGTCATATTTGAATTGCTTGCCATTTCCAAACCGTAACTCCGATTCCGGTGATCTTTATATCGTTTTCGAGCGATTTCATCTCACCTTTCCAGTGGCACCCTTGGATTTCCAAGTTGAGGCCAGGTTCATTCATTCATGTCCAAATCATGCATATGCATCGCATCCCGCATCCCGCATATCATACCATGTTCATGTGTGGTTTGTTTACTATGTTGTGTGTTTCTTTCCGGTGTTTGCTTCTTCGGGTTGGTTCCGGTTACGTCACGTTTGGGAGGACCCGTTCGTCTATGTTCTGTTTGTCTTCTTCATGGACTCGTTCTTCTTCCTTGCGGGTTTCAGGCAAGATGATCATACCCTCGAAATCACTACTATCTTTGCTTTGCTAGATTGCTCGCTCTTTTGCTATGTTAATGCTACGATGCCTACCACTTGCTTTCAAGCCTCCCAAATTGCTATGTCAAACCTCTAACCCTCCATGTCCTATGCAAACCATTGATTGGCTATGTTACCGCTTTGCTCAACCCCTCTTATAGCGTTACTAGTTGCAGGTGAAGATTGGAGGCCGTTCCTTGTTGGAACCTTTATTTACTTGTTGGGATATCATTATTTTATCTTGTTATATTAATGCATCTATATACTTGGTAAAGGGTGGAAGGCTCGGCCTCTCGCCTAGTGTTTTGTTCCACTCTTGCCGCCCTAGTTTCCATCATATCAGTGTTATGTTCCCGGATTTTGCATTCCTTACGCGGTTGGGCTATTATGGGAACCCCTTGACAGTTCACCTTAAGTAAAGCTTTTCCAGCAATGCCCAACATTGGTTTTACCATTCGCCACCTAGCCTTTTCTTTTCCCTTCGGAGTCGCGCTCCTAAGGGTCATCATTATTTTAACCCCCCCGAGCCAGTGCTCCTCTAAGTGTTGGTCCAACTGAGCGATGTCCGGGGCTACCAGGGGTAACTCTGGGCTGGCCTACCCGACGTCTGGCTCATCTGAGTGTGCCCTGAGAAAGAGATATGTGCAGCTCCTATCGGGATTTGTCGGCACATTCGGGTGGTGTTGCTGGTTTAGTTTTACCCTGTCAAAATGTCTTGTAGAACCGGGATACCGAGTCTGATCGGAATGTCTCGGGAGGAGGTCTATTCCTTCGTTGACCATGAGAGCTTGTCATGGGCTAAGTTGGGACACCCCTACAGGGATTTGAACTTCCGAAAGTCGTGCCCGCGGTTATGGGCAGATGGGAATTTGTTAATGTCCGGTTGTAGATAACTTAAACCTTAACTTATTTAAAATGAGTCAACTGCGTGTGTAACCGTGATGGTCTCTTTTCGGCGGAGTCCGGGAAGTGAACACGGTGTTGGAGTTATGCTTGACGTAGGCTGTTTTAGGATCACTTCTTGATCATACTTTCTCGAACGTGCTTTGCCTTCTCTTCTCGCTCTCATTTGCGTATGTTAGCCACCATATATGCTAGTCGCTTGCTGCAGCTCCACCTCATACCTCTACCTTACCCATAAGCTTAAATAGTCTTGATCGCGAGGGTGCGAGATTGCTGAGTCCCCGTGGCCCACAGATACTTCCAAAACCAGCTTGCAGGTGCCGATGAGACCATGCAGATGATGCAACCAAGCTCAGGAGGAGCTCGATGAAGATCTTGTCCTTTGTGTTGCTTCGTTCTAGTTGATCAGTAGTGGAGCCCAGTTGGGGTCGATCGGGGACCTTTGTTGCATTTGGGGTTCTTCTTTTATTTTGGTTCCATAGTCGGACCTTGATTGTATTTGGATGTTGTAATGCTTTATTCATGTATTGTGTGAAGTGGCGATTGTAAGCCAACTATGTATCTCTTTCCCTTATGTATTACATGGGTTGTGTGAAGATTACCTCTCTTGCGACATTGCTTTCAATGCGGTTATGCCTCTAAGTCGTGCTTCGACACGTGGGAGATATAGCCGCATCGAGGGCGTTACAAGTTGGTAATCATAGCCTTCCCCAACCTTAGGAGCCCCATTGCTTGATCGTTTTTAGCAGCCGAGTTGTGTCTAGAAAAATGTTTTGAGTCATTTAGGAATTATATATCGGAGAGTTAGGAATTCTTTTTACTTCCCAGTCTCCTCATCGCTCTGGTAAGGCATCCTGACATAGAGTTTTGACTCTTCTCTTCTCAAATTTCACTAATTTTTTTAGGATCACGCAGGTATCTTGGAATCATTCCGATGGTTTTATGATGAGAACATTGTCTTGGTGCTTCCTGTCAGGGGTTTTGTGGAAGTGTCCCGGGGAGTTGAGCTCTGAGGTGTTGTCGTCATAATTTTATCGTTGCAGTTCTGGAATACCTGAGTTTAGTATGCCGACATCGAAAATCTCTTTTATGCAGTTTGTTGGTGAGATAACCTCGACGCCACCCAGTACTGGGGCGGGAGTTCGGGAGTATCACCATAACTTGTATAACGGATGCTTTTCGAAGGTTGACGCAGACGATTTCCGAAGGTTTCTGGGTTATGTGTTGAAGGATGGATACAGCTGGATGTAGGATTTGCTAGTTTTGGGTGAGATATTATGCTTCCCCTGTATCCCCAACACCTGATTGCATAACCGAAAATTTTCGGGAGTTTATAAGTGGGAATTCAAGTAGCTCTTAGGATATCTTTCCGACAGATGTATGATATGGAATTGGGGTTCGACGTCTAGTGGTCCGCCTATCCACGGTCTGTTTTTACAGTGGTCTCGTTGTGTCTTAAAGAGTCCTTGGCTATGCCGACTCGGGGACGCTTCGTATGTCATGTGCACTGCCTTGTACATGATGGTGTTGTACGATCGAGCCCGTGTAGGCCCCACCATGAAAACTTCAAACGAAATCTCTATCATATGTTTGTTCTGGCTTATTCTGCAAGCCAATCCTTTTTTTGTTTTGAGTTGTGGTATTCGAGTTGCTTCAAAGTCAAGTGTTGATTCCATACCTTTCCGAAACGGTGTTCTCATACTTCGATGTGAATACCAATCCTTCTTGTTCATCAAGATTGTTTTTGCCAATCCTTTTTAACCGGTGTACTTCTCTTCAAGTGGGTCCGATCCTTTCAACATCCGCAAGTTTCAGTCTCAGCTTTCTCTACGTTGTTCGTTTCATCCACCCCAAGTTGCCTTTGTTTTCCCGCCCTCCCTCCCTTATTTTTCTTTAAGGACTCAGATTTCTTAATCGAGTATCCATCTTATTGATGTGAAGCCTCTCCATTCTTTTCTTTCAATATTCTTATCCGGTGATTCTCATGAAGATCCTAACGGAGCTTCAAGTCTGTCACTCTTTACTCATTTTTCTTCTCTGGTGGATTCAATTCTAACTTTGTTGATCTTATCCTTTCCTCGCTTCAATACCTTCTCCTGACTGTGCTACTCATATTCATTCATCTCTCGCTATTTAATTGTTCTGGAGTGCTCAAGATATCTCGGAGATTCGTGTTTCCACTCTGCATTCGTTCAAACTCTTTCGAGGATGTTATCTCTTTCAAGTCATTTAATTCAACCTGTGCAATCTCTCCTTCAAATCATTCAACGGTGTTTCTTTTGAGTGGACCCTAACCCACAGGTCTTTTCCCAGGATCTTACCTGACTCTTCTTATTTTCCTGGTGTTACTCTCAAATTCTTTTCCAAGTTTGACGTAAGAATGATTTATCATTAGTCTTATGTTTTTTTCTCCAAGATCTGTCGAATTCTTTTCATCGATGGCTCAACCTTTCCATTTTTCATTCCGGAGTGTCTAAATAATTTCACGATGGTGTTTCTCGTCATCATTCTCAGATGTTGAAGACCGAAGAAGAGTTTCTTTTAAATCTTGCTCCTCTCTCTTCAAGATTTATGGTTCTAGCGTTACGCCATCCTCTCATAATTGTTTTCGGTTGTGAGATTTCTTTTCACCCATCCGGAGTAATTCAGGGTATTTTCAGTTTGATTCTTCGGAGCCATCGTCTCATAATTATTCATTCCCAGCTTTCAGTTATCATTCTCCAATCTTATCGGTGCTTCATTCAAGTGATCTTTAATCAGCTCGTGATCTCTTCGTTCTCATGTATCTAAATCCTCTCAAGTATTTTCATTCGTTCTCTAATCCTTTTCGGTGATTTATCTCTTTACTTCGCTCTTTGTCAATGCTTACGGTGGTTCGTTCAAGATTTTTTCTTCTTTCTTATCATATCAATTCATTTGTTGTCCCAATCCTACCGGTGGTTCATTGAAGACGTTCTCAAGTTTTGATATATCTCTTTTAATCCTTTCTAAGAGAATAAGTAGTTTGCCAAATCCATTGATTGTCATCAATTTAATTGGTGAAGGATAAGCATAATGTAATTCTTATTCTTGTTTCATCCAAATGATTAATTCTTATTTTGGAGGCTCATCAAATTCTTGATTTTCTTTTTTTCATCTTTTCTTTCTCGGAGTACCAAGCTCTAATTATCATGGAGATCCATCTAAATCGGTACAAGGATTCACTTTGTGTTTTCAACTTCTCTTTCCTTCCGTTTGATCATTCTTTTGTTTAACGGAGTTCTTCATGGAGTTCTACATGATAGTTCATCAAGGACTTAATCCGTTCTAGAAACGTTCATCAAGATTATTTTCAGAGGAGTTCAAGCTTTCTTCTTCTTGCAATCCGGAGTGCAATTCCTTCTACCGTATCATTTGAGGTGGTATTATGTCATTCTTGATAATTTGAATTCATGTTTCATGATTCACAGGTTGTTAAGAATGGGGTATTTTAAATCCATCAATCTCTTCATTGGAGTTATCTTGTGTCATGGCACACCTAAATCCTTCCCTAAGGATTGTTGCTACTTATGGTGCTTATAATTGACCCAAGTTCTTCATCTATCCCCCCGGTGAAATAAGTTCTAGTTTTCTTGTTCATATCAATCCAATATATCATTTCCGTTAGTGGCAGATTTTCACCTCTTGGTTTTGAGATGTTTTCCATAAGCCCACTTCAAGCCTATCTTTTAGGTGTGGATTGTTCCAACAACTTCGTGTGACCCTTCTCTTTAAGATGCTTGTCAGGTAGAAGATGTTGTTTTCTTCTACGTTCTTTTGTTCCGTCGATACAACTTCTATTATTTCATTTCGGAGGCATTGTGTCGTTGTTCCCTTCAACCATCTTCTTGTTTTGTCAAGATCATGTTCTTTTCATGATTGTCCATTTAATCGGAGTGTCGTGCCCTCTTTTCAAGTTCTATCACCTTATCAAGTTCTTATTCAATTCCTTTTCTTTTCAACTGGAGTGCTGTCCGAATTTGTTCTTCCTTGTTCCTCTTTCCTAACGGAGTGTTTTCAACTTCCTTCATCTCCGTCGTATTCTTTTTCTCGAAATGGCTTAACCTCTTCAAGGTTCTTTGGTTTCACTCATTGGTCAAAGAAGCAACTTAGTTTTTACCTCTTCTCTTTCTCTTCCATTGTTCCTCCGGTGCCATCCTAGATCTCGGGACGAGATCCTCTCGTAGTGGTGGAGTGCTGTAACGCCCCGAGACCGATGTGCCAGGTGTCGTCTAGTTATTCGTTGTTGTTGCGTTGTCATTGCTTGCGTGTCATGCATTGCATATCATGTCATCATGTGCATTTCATTTGCATACGTGTTCGTCTCATGCATCCGAGCATTTTCCCCGTTGTCCGTTTTGCAAAACGGCGCTCCGTTCTCCTTCGGTGGTAATTTCTACCTTTCTCTCGTGTGTGGGGATTAAACATTTCCGGATTGGACCGAGACTTGCCAAGCGGCCTTGATTTACTACCGGTAGACCGCCTGTCAAGTTTCGTACCATTTGGACTTCGTTTGATGCTCCAACGGTTAACCGAGGGACCGAAAAGGCCTCGTGTGTGTTGCAGCCCAACACCCCTCCATTTTGGCCCAAAACCCACCTAAACCTCCTCCATCATCTCGGTCATTCGATCACGATCGCGTGGCCGAGAACCGCACCTCATTTGGACACTCCTAGCTCCCTCTACCTATATATATGTGGCTCTCCACGAAAATTCCGCGCAGATCAAACCCTACCCTAACTTCCCTCTGCGCCGCCGGACATGTCCGTCCGCGCCGGACGCGTCCACCGGCCACCTCACTCCGCCCAATAGCATCGCGACACGTCACCGCCGCCGCCGCCTTCAGCCACTCAGCGCGCGCCACCTCATCCCAGCCGCCTCCTCTCTCTCCTCCCCACCGCGCCGACCCACGGCAGGCCCCCCGGGCCCGGATCCGGTCGCCGCCGCCCGACCGCGCGCCCCTGCGCCTCTGCCCGCCGCCTGTCGCCGGCGAGCCCCGCCATGGCCGCGCCGAGCCGCACCGCTTCCCCCGCCGCGGCACCGTTCGTCGTCGGCGCCGCCCATCGCCGCTCGACGCCGCCTCCGCCGCATGGCCCGCCCCGCCGCCTCGGGAGTACGCGCCGTGTCGCGGCAGCGCTTGTCGCCGCCTCCAAGCTCCCCCGCGAGCTCCGCTAGTTGCCGCGCCGCCTCACTTTTCTCCGCCGCCATCCACGCTCGGCCGCCACCCTTCTCCTCGCGCGCTGGCGCCGACCCTCACCGCAGCGCCACTCCGGCCATCGCCTCGTCTCCCTCCGACCCCGTCACCTCGTCCCGCGTCGCCGGAGTTCACTCGCCGGACTTCTCACACCTCGCCGGAGCTCCACGTTCGCCGCATCTGGGAGAGGTGGACCAGATCCACCGGTTCACGAACCAAACGCCTCCCCTCGTCCCGATCCGCTCCGTCCTGGATATCCCCGTCCGCCGTTGACTTTTCCGGAGGTATATATTTCACTAAGTCCCCGAAATTCCCAGATCCATATGCACATGTTCATCGCCTTGTAACTTTGCATCCATAGCTCCGATTCATGCATATAGCACATCAAAATGTTCGTCTCAGAGAGTACATCATTTCATTCCATTGGATCATTTTCATTTGAGTTCATCGTGATTCCCGAAATGCTGTTAGAAGAGTGCTACTTGAGATAATTGTCAGATCTGCTGCTCCATTTAGATATTTGTCATTTTTGCCATGATTATTGTGTGCATGATATGCCCATGAGCTCTACATGTGTTTTGTTAAGGGTTTTGCCATCTTTCCAGAGGTGCAACCCATGTATTTTTGTGATGTGTGTGGTGTCTAGAATGAGCTTGCAAAGTGGGGCACTTGGTAGTGCTGATTTCAGGGACTTAGCAATTCCACTAAGTCCTTGATCTGTTTATTTCATATGGCCATATGTTCATGTTATTTCCTAGTGATCCATGCCTCTTTTGAGGATGATTAGTAAGGATGTTTTGTTAATATTGTAGTGCTCTATCCATCCATGTCTTTGTTTGCAATTATGGAGCACCCTAGCTTGAGTCAATCGAGCTCTACTTTTGCTACTTTGTGAATCTGGGCAGATTGTCAACTTGTTTGCAATTTTGCCGATGATGTTGTAGTTGATCCGTGCATGCTTTGCTATTGTTATTGCTAAGTCTAGCTTGCATTTTGTGTATTCTTGACGGGTGTATGCTTAGTTTGTCATGACCTGCTCCGTAGTGAGTGCATCGAGCTCGTAAACATGCCTACTTGATATCTGTTTTTCAGCATGCTCCAGTTTTCACTAAGTCTGAGAACTGATTATGTTTTTGCGATGTTCACATGCTTGCAATTGTATTTTCCGATCCCTTTTGGCTCAAGGTCACTAAGGGACTTTTGTTAAGCTCTTTGAGTAGCTCCATGCCATGCTTTACTTTGCCATGTTCAGGTCGTGTAGCATATAGTTTTCATGCTCCGAAGTGTGCTACCTGATCTGAAATTCCAGACAAGTGTTAATTTTACTAAGTCTGAAATCTGTTTACCAAATGCATTTTTGACATGCTTGTTTGAACCTGTTAATGGATGTTTTGGCCGTAGCTCAGTGCTAGACTTTTGTTAAGCATCTTGAATGCATCCCTGCCATGTATTTTTATGCCATGTTTGGGTGCTGTAGCATGTTCATCTCATTGCATTTAGATGGCTACTTGCTGCAAATCGCAAAACGTGGTCATATTTGAATTGCTTGCCATTTCCAAACCGTAACTCCGATTCCGGTGATCTTTATATCGTTTTCGAGCGATTTCATCTCGCCTTTCCAGTGGCACCCTTGGATTTCCAAGTTGAGGCCAGGTTAATTCATTCATTTCCAAATCATGCATATGCATCGCATCCCGCATCCCGCATATCATACCATGTTCATGTGTGGTTTGTTTACTATGTTGTGTGTTTCTTTCCGGTGTTTGCTTCTTCGGGTTGGTTCCGGTTACGTCACGTTTGGGAGGACCCGTTCGTCTATGTTCTGTTTGTCTTCTTCATGGACTCGTTCTTCTTCCTTGCGGGTTTCAGGCAAGATGATCATACCCTCGAAATCACTACTATCTTTGCTTTGCTAGATTGCTCGCTCTTTTGCTATGCCAATGCTACGATGCCTACCACTTGCTTTCAAGCCTCCCAAATTGCTATGTCAAACCTCTAACCCTCCATGTCCTATGCAAACCATTGATTGGCTATGTTACCGCTTTGCTCAACCCCTCTTATAGCGTTACTAGTTGCAGGTGAAGATTGGAGGCCGTTCCTTGTTGGAACCTTTATTTACTTGTTGGGATATCATTATTTTATCTTGTTATATTAATGCATCTATATACTTGGTAAAGGGTGGAAGGCTCGGCCTCTCGCCTAGTGTTTTGTTCCACTCTTGCCGCCCTAGTTTCCGTCATATCGGTGTTATGTTCCTGGATTTTGCGTTCCTTACGCGGTTGGGCTATTATGGGAACCCCTTGACAGTTCGCCTTAAGTAAAGCTTTTCCAGCAATGCCCAACATTGGTTTTACCATTCGCCACCTGGCCTTTTCTTTTCCCTTGGGAGTCGCGCTCCTGAGGGTCATCATTATTTTA